>NC_137214.1:22821048-22873548 GCF_949987685.1 Ammodytes marinus | reverse complement strand
ACAGTCATCTTAATTGTCTGTGTGTGTGTGTGTGTGTGTGTGTGTGTGTGTGTGTGTGTGTGTGTGTGTGTGTGTGTGTGTGTGTGTGTGTGTGTGTGTGTGTGTGTGTGTGTGTGTGTGTGTGTGAAGAGCGTTGGAGTGAGTGCGTCAATGGAAGATGTCATTTAAATTACACGTTTTCTGTAGCCACCACCGCCAGGATCTTCAAGCACACTTGATATCATCTGCATTGAGATGTGAAATTGTCCTTTTTTCTAAGAAAATCTAAGAAAAAAAGTGTATTGGGAAAAAAAATATTCTTATGTATTTTCACACAAAAGATAGCTTTTAAATAAACTTGCTTACATACTGGTTGGATATAAACATCTTAAATGTGTGAGGAATAAAGATATACTAAACAGCTTATAGTTCCATATTTTTAAAACCAAATGCATATGGAGATGAGGTGTTGAAATCATGTAATTAATTCATATTCTAAACTTTCCTGTATATTTTATTCTTTAACATTTGGTGTTGATATGAAATATATGTCAATGCTTGGACATTTGGACTCAATCCTATGTGTCTCCTAGAGTTGGTGCAACAATGTTTTGCTTTATACTTTTGTCTCTTTGTTTGCCTTAGTGCTTTTTGTTGTTTGTATTTTTGTATTTTTTTTTAAAGACCGGTTGTTCTACCTTCAAGAAATTATTCTGTTGACACAACATGAATGCAAAAAGAAAAAGAAAAAATTGTAGGGTATGGTGTTTTCACATCACATTCTGAAGTGACATCAAAAACAGGCATCAGCATCCACATTGTTTACGTGGTGGTATTAAATGCCAAATAAGTGAGAGTGCCAAATTCTAGTGCCAGTAGATATGAATATAGTCCGATATAATCAATCACTGTCCTCTCAGTCAATGTAAATGATACATTCTGTAACTATTGTAACTAGATGTACAGTTGGTGGCAATGACAGTGCTAATACAATAGCGTTTTCACCTTGTTTTCCAAACTCCATGTATTTTGCAATGGTCTGACAATGACGTAGCACCAGTTGCATGTATTTTCAGCAAATACATATGTTTATTTCATTACTGCCAAACATGCGTTTCATTTTAATGTTGAATTTGTGAGGTTAACTGTATGAAATTGGAAATACAATGTTAGACATATATACAATATATACACATACATATATTTTATATAAAAAAATAATGATAGGCCATTTTCATTATAGTGTCAAAGCTGTATTCCAAGCTCTGATTCAATTTAATACTACATTTGGTTACCTATTCGGAAAATACAGCATTATTTTTTTCAATTATGTAGTGTTACTTCAAGTTACTTACACAACATTTACAGACGAGCACTTATAATTGTAAGACATTTTTTATTTTATTTAATTAAACTGACCTATGAAGAGTCCTCCACTGAAACACAAAGGGGGTACTAAGCTGTATTATTATCACTGTTGTTTTGTAATCAACAATAGAAACAATTATGGTATTTGCTTATTAATTTCATTGCATATTAAGGCTATTCTTCTCACTGACATTTTGTATGGAATGTGTGCTAACTTGTTTATTTTTTGGGACTCTTTCTAAATAAAAGTGGCTGATCTATTGTTATCCCTCAGTGTGTCATTGATTTTGAATGTGTTTCTGTTAATCCTGGGGGGAAATAATTTCAGAACAAGTGCCCGTTAAACAATGTCTTTAATGGACATAAATGTTAAGTTAAATTCAACAAGTTGACATAATTAACCATCTACGTGTAACGGCTGGATCAGGAGGACACAGGCGCGGAGACAGTAACAGTTTTAAGAAGATTTATTTTGGAAGTAACCAGCAGGGGGTTAGGACCGTGATCCGGGGGGAAAGCTGGCTGTCATGGGGCTCCAGGGAGAGAGCAACGGGGCAAGTCCAGGGAGCTGAGTGTGAGCAGGCTAGAGCAGGCAGGCAGAGGGGTCCGGGAGGAAGTGCTGGCGGGCGAGAGCTGGAGCTGGTGGCTGGAGTCAGGCCGGGAGAGCTGTGGCAGAAAAAACAGGAGTTAGCCAGGAAAAATGCAAAAAGCGGAGCTGCAAACAGGTTAGCTAGAGAGAGGACTGACTGTGTGGAAACAGAATCTACAATCTGGCAGTGTCTGGAAGGTAGGGCCGGGTATATGAAGAGCAGTTGATTGATGATTGATGGCAGCTGTGAATGCTGGTGATTGACTCCAGCACACCTGACTCCAACCCTGCAATAGACCAGCACATAGACAAGGGTAAAAGGGAAAAACAACACAAGGGCTTGAGGCCCAAGCAGGATCATAACACTACGTGTTGTACAGCAGAGCCATACAAACCAAAAAAAGTTCAATATATTATTTCTGATAACACATTTCTTAAAGTCATATTTGGATCAATTAAGTTTCTGGCTGCATAGTTTATTATAATTGTTAAATAATTGTTAAATCTCACTCCAACTGTGTTTCTTTCTTAACTTCAGGGACAATATTTATAGAGAAAAACATGTTAATGTATGCAAGATAATAGCCAAAGGAAAATTTCAATCTTAAATCCTTTGGCAGGTTGGTGTCAAAGCTCTAATCTGCTGTTTTTGAGTTATGTGTTGTTTCTAGTGGCCATACATGTAATTTGGCCTATAGGTGCTTCTGGACCAGTGCTTTCTCCGTGTGTTCTGATCCAACAATGTGACCCAGACGTTATTAGAAGTACACTGTAAGAAATTTCCCTGTAAAAAAACATTAATCAACTGGCAGCAGGGTTACCATTTTCTTACTGTTAAATTAACATTATATGACTGTCAATAAAATTGACAGGATTATGCTGTTAATGAAGAAAACTGTATGAACCTGTTTTTTCAGTAAAAACAGTAATCAACTGGCAGCAGGGTTGCCATTTTCTTACTGTTAAATTAACATTATTTGACTGTCACTAAAATTGACAGGATTATACTGTTAATGAAAAAAGGAATGAACCTGGACTAAATGTTTGTTATGTTGTTTGCACCGTGAGCGAAGGGGATGTTATATTTCATTGGGCAGATGTGTTTCATTCCATATGTAAATTTACTATGTCCCCTATTTGTTCAAATGCTAAACACAGAGAGCAGCTTCTGTTTGTTACTTCAAGACACTTTTTACAATATATTAAGTTCAATGGAATGATTAATTTCTATTGTAAATTGTCTCCTGAGTTGAACTAGGGATCTTGTTTAAGATTTCCACAAACCGTTTGTTATAACCAAAAATAACGGTTAGTTCACACAGAAATGTTTTATTTAAACAAAATGCATAGTGAGGTAATGGAATGAAACATCCCCTTTACTGAGGGTGCAAATAGCAACATAACAGACGTTTAGTCCAGTGCAAGTCATTGTGGGAAAGGGGGCGTCTCTACAATACACTTTGTTGTGCTTACTTGATTTATCTAAGGCAATCCGTTTCCTTAATTCTACTGAGTAAACACAACTCTTCAGTTAAGTAAGACTAACTTGGTTTAATTACGTTAACTGCAATTTCCATTTCCAAGTAGATATAACTCAACTTTAAGTAAATTTAACCAGAGGATATACAGTAAACAACACTTATTAGTTAAGATGTGGATGGATGAGGATTAATGAAGAAAACTGTATAAGCTTCACATGTGCAGGCAGCTCATGTCAAGTTGTCCCTTCCAAGTTTGATGGTAAATTAACAGGAAAGTTCAGTATTTTTGAAAAACATTACCGTTCCGTAAAATAACAGCAAAGGACTGTAATTTAACAGACTGCCTTTTATTTTAACAGTTAAATGCTGTTTTTATAAATAACAGGTAAATGCTGTTGAAATCCTGCTGTAAATTTACAGCAATTGTTTACAGTGTACAGACAGACAGAGTCTAAGTATAACTTTAAGAAACGTGTGAGAGCAGGTATTGCACAAGGGCAGCATACTTACTGTATGCGTATGTATGTAGGCACTATTGCACATGATTTTCATAGATGTAAATATGTAGCCTACACGTACATTTGTGTAGTTTTACTTGGTCTCATGTTTGGTTTATCCTTAGCAACAACTTTAAATGACTCTCGAAGGTTACAAAGCTGTTACACTCTCTGACTGAAAGTGGTAAGATGTTCCACAGTGCACAACCTTCAAACAACAGGACATTTTGACAAAAGGAGGTCCCTCTAAAGGGCACCTCACAGTCTCCTTCATCAGTAGTCTGGAGGGAAGCCGGACAAAACCTGGGCTGCTGGGCAGAGGGGGAGTTTCCCGGGAGTATTTTAGGGTTATACTGTATATAGAATAGCAAAAACTTAACACAACAAAAATAAACATCCAGCCCGGAAAAAGTGTTGCAAAACGATCCCCTATAAAAGGATATAGCAGAAAACGGTAATGCAGTGTTCCAGTGATGTAAACCAAACCTGAGGCCCCGGCCACACTACCCGCATCTATTGTACATCTGCGTATGCCTTTCTTTTGGGACCGTGTTAACAGACTACAGCAGCCACACATCACACTGCCAACACGCTGCCAACGCTCGTCGGAAGCGTGTCTCCACTTCACCTGGGTGAAGCCTGCGTTAACTTGAAAGTGGTTCAGGAAATTAATGTATAGGATGTTTATATATCAAATTGTGTCTTGCCCAGAAGTTCTCGTAACTTGTACTTAAGTTTCACATGATGAAGATACATTTATTTACATAATGTGTTTTAATCTTTTAAAAAACACTTTAAATACTGGAATGTATACCCCTGGAAGCATGGTAACTCCAGACAGAGCCTTTGTTAGGTGTTTCAATCCATGGCGGAGAATAAATCTTAATTATGCAGTAGCAATAGAGTTATGAGGTGCCTCTAGTGCACCCTCCATCTGCTGAGTGGTAATGGTCATGATAAAGGTCACACGTCTCCATGATGATGGCTGGCTTGCCTGTGCTTCATAAAGATAATCCTTAATTTCTCCAAATTGGGCCATATGTTCCTCTCCAGTTCTCAGGATTAATTTCACATCACACCTTGAAGTTAATTACCATGTACTCAAATCATGTGCCAGTTAGCTTTGATCCTGAGAGTCCTTTGAACTCTACCGGAGCAACGAACATAATTCTTCCAAATTATATTCCCTCATTTGGTGTTTTGATGATGGTGGTGGATAGCCTGGTTCTACCAGACCATCGTACTTCATTTAATTTGAACAGAAGGTCTGGAATCACTCAATTGACAAACGCATACTCACTTGAAGCCGGGGGTCTGTTGAAGTTTAAAACTATTGGATCTACCCAGTGCCACTCTGGATCTGCCAACCAATCGCATAGCGATGTGCCGGCTTTGCAACTGAAACTAGCGCACGTCATTGTTCTCAGCCACTCCCTCTGTTCGCTGATTGGTCATGTAAAAATCTATCCTGAGAAAGCCCACGAATATACCGCGGACCCAGACTGACTACTGAAGGGAAATTAAAATTGAGCGGAAGTAGGTAAGCGGGCGGTGCCAGGCTAGGTGGTGGAGATGTCGGTCCAATATTTCCATCTTCATACCATTTTCATACTCACTAAACAACCAGTCAGTGACCCCTCGTCCCTTTCAGATGAAGTCATTGATATCCTGCAAGAGATCACATTAATATCCCTTTTTCTGAAATTGTGGATAAACTGGCAGACTGGCCATAGATTAACATGTGGTCCTGTGATTCCTAAGGGCATTCCCTTTGGGACAATGGATTTCATGTCATTGTTTAAATTCATTCCAGATATTCAAATGTATTGTCTATGAAGGATTCAAAAATACTTTATAAAAAGCTGCTTCTTGCTCCAGGTACAAATCAGAGTCTGCTCCCCAAATACTAAACCTTATCTTCATTCTTATATCCTGATCCAACACAGAATAGGAGGAGAGGAGTTGCTCACCATCTGTCACTGAATTGGATCAGCTATTGGACACATCTGGTCAGACCAAACGTAGGCTACTGTACAGCCAGGGTTTTGCCTAGTTGGCCAATCCTTGCAATTAATCAAGGTCTTGTTTACAAATGTATTTTTGTGTATGCTTTTGTCGACACACATTTGTTCAAATGTGGCAAGAAAAAATATCAATCTTTGGGCATGATTGTATCAAGTACACAAAAGGCTGTCACACATGCAGATACATTGTATGATTTATGGAAAGCTTAAAGCTACAGTTATGATATTCAAGATGATTTATGACAATAGGATGCTATTACCCCAAGTGCACATCACAACACGTGAGTAGGAAAAAAAACTGTTTGTACACAAGAATATGTCCATAGATTATCTGAAGTTGTTTCCACATTTCTAAAAAAAGACACAACAGGATTAGTTTGAATATATAACCATCTCATGAGAATAGATTAAATGTGAAAAGTAGTTCAAGTCTTGGAATTTGGAAGATAGAAGTGTAGGAGAGTTAATGCCATTCCTATTATTATACATAATGTATATTGTATGTCTTCTGGATCTTTTCTTCTTTAATGAGTGAAAGACGGTTGCAAAGTCAGATACCCACAGTTTTAGAGAATGACACATGATCAGAAAAGTATTTTACCTACCAACAAATCATTCATGCTTTTCAAAAACTGCATGTATACTTATATTGTTTTGTAAAGTTGTATTTGCAACCTCCCGTGTATTTACACAGAAGGTTCCATTCCTTTTTTTTAGCACCAAACTGTATTGCTGTTCTATTTCAATAAAAAAAGAGATTTGCATGACCTTAACACGTTTTTCTCAGAGCCACCCATTTGTAGTTTAGCCTTCACTTTAAGACCATTGCATGCTCAAAGGTTAAGAATGTCCCATGGCTACATTGCAAACATTTTGCTCCTTTACAAGACTAACTGCAGCCTGAGGTTTCTTGCCTTTTATATTTCTGCGTTTTACATGTGCAAGTGATCAGTGCTACTCTAACTGCTACTAGTATTATGACCATTTGTTTTATTGATGTTTGTCCTTACTAGGTGAACCCACTTGTTTTCATCAATGGGGAAATTACTTATTGAAGTAGCATTCCCCAGGAGCAATGCTATCATTACCCCAATCAGTCTCAGCACCTTTGTGTAATGAAAAAGTGCTTATGGGCCATTAGTTCAGCCAATCACGGCACAGAGGGATGGTTAGACAAAATGAATCTTTACCCATGAGCAATCAGTCTTAGGAGACACCAGCTCCTCCCCTTTTTCTTCCTCCATTCCATATTGCTGCTTGTCAATGGGCATTCTAGGATCGTCCCCGGGCTGAAGCTAATGATAACAGAAGGTACTCAGGGAATGGCCTGAATCTGCCACCTCATATAGGAAATGTCAATAGCAGAGCCAGGACAATGTTTCATCTCAAGGTTTATTAACTAAGGCCCTGACTGACTGCCTTGGCCTCATTTAAATGCAGCAATGGCAAAGAAATGCTCACACAGCAATGATGGTGTGAATTTAAGACGCAAGAGCTTTATTGCAACCAGAAGCGCTAACAGATTTCATTAACTCAATGTCACATAATTGAAGCACTTACGCCCTGCTTTCAACCTTGCTTTTCAGCAAATTGACAGAATGTAATTTTTAAACAAAGAATAAATTAAGAGCAATATATTTGTCTCAATTATTTATGGTAATTTTTATTTATTTATCTATACCTTTGATTCAGCTACATTCTCAGTGGCACTTTTTTTTTGTCTAATAGCTTGGCAAACGGGGTGCAAATTAATATCAAATGACTATTTAATGGTTTACTAATTCTAGAAGCCAATGGAACATGGAACGTATTAAAGATATGACAGGTTCAAAAGTTATTCAATTCGAAATGGTATGCAACTGAAATGAAACAAAAGTTGTGCCAAATCAGCAGTTCATAGGGGATGTCATTCAGAGAATGGCGGTGTCCAGTCCTCTTGCAAACTAGCACTTTAAGTAGTAAGACAGCAATGCTAATACAGAATCACATTCATTAACATCACAATGACTCAGATTGCCATGGACAGGGATTTGTTTGTGTCTCACAAACCCCAACAGCAAAGTGATTTTTACAACGACACAGCAAGATAACAACATTTAATCTCCGATGTTTGAGTGTGCTTATGGAATTATTTATGTTTGATAAATAGTTCAGACATAATTGTTTTTCCAATTGTTTCACCTGAGGAATAAATGTAATTAATTTGATCTCATAAGAAGAAGCCTAGAGGCGTACCATTATTATTTGTCTGTCTAATTCAAATTTATATTTTTTCAATTTAAATTTATGTATTTATTAAAACCTCGTCAAATGAATGTTTACATTGTCCTTCTATTTGCATGGCATTATGATAACATAACCTGTGACCTTAGAACCAGAATTGAGCATTATATTGAAACATTAGCGAACAATACCATTTAAAATGTGTTTTTGTTCTGCCTTAGACAATTCACAATTATAATGTTACAAAGCTTATTAACACTGGTGAAGATAGATGGTAATTCATTTGCCCAGAGAGTGCATTAATTTAAAATGTCTTCTCCTGCTAGCCAATCAATAATATTCTTGTCACTAAGAATATGGACACTAATTAGTGATAGCATGTATTTAATCTATATTGAAATCCAGAAAGAAATCCAGTAGGAATTACACAGTCTAGCAATAATGACATACATTATATAAATATGACCATGACTGATAACGTAATAACAAGAAGAAGAGATTACAAACTGATGTTAAATTTCAAAAAAGGAAGCGCATTACCTATTAAACTACAAAAACCGGAGGGCAATGTATTTTTCTTTTCGAAAACAAATGAAATTCACATTATGCAGAATACTTTATTTAAAAAAAAATTAATCCAAGAAAGTAGAGAATCAAATGATATAACTGGTTGTAAAGAACAATCATTATAATTTTAGTATGTGGAATAAAGGGTACTTTTTTGTACTTTGTTTATTTACTTTGCCTTTAAAAAAAGCACTTAAGATAAACAGAAAGGATAAAGAGACCATTTTACATGATGGGGTACACCTCTTGAAGCCAATGCCATTTGCGATGCAGATGTGACATTTTCAATGAATTTCTGCTTGTATTATTTAGCCAACAAAATAATTATTCATTAGTGTTTGCTCCTTTTATGGCTCATGTAGGGGAAATGCAACTCTTTTACTGAAAGTAGCCTACTCTAATCTTACAAAGTGAGTGATTAGAATCCCTGACAAGCTGCCAAGGCATCTCACCACGATCATTCAGAGCAAAGAAGAAGAAGAGCAACATATTTTGATAGCAGGCAAGGTGGGCGGATGATGTTGTATGCTGTAAAACAGTTATCCTCTGGCTGGGTTGTCATGGCAACTGTGTTAGCTGGGTTTCTCATGTTCCAGTACAGCGTGTCATCCCTGTAGGGGGTGGGGGGCCGCTGCTATCTCATGCATGCCACCATTTTAAGTCACCCATGAGAATAAAACAAACAGCTGTTGTGTTTCTATTGGTGGTGCGGAGATATAACCGTGTGATTTGGGCCAGAGCTACGGTGAGGGGGTGCTTCAAAGAGAAACCGAGAGCTTCTCTCTTGGACGAGGTTCGGATGTATCTCCATGGTAACTCCACCATGGCAAGATGTTGTTTTTTCATCGCTGAAATCACATCGAAAGGTGTGTGCGAGCAACGCTGAGGTGGCATTTCTTCTGCAAATGTCAAAGATGCAACTAAGCAGACGAAGCGACGATGTTTAATAGCAGTGACATTTGGCACTTTGATCACATTTGTCAAATTGATTAGTTTCCTCTGTAGTGTGACAGGTTAAGCACTATATGTGCTGCAATCAATCAGATGGATGTGTGTCTTATAAATAATCCTGATTCTCATTATCCTAGAATGTGGAGTCATTTGGTAACGTACATATAAGCCAGCAACAGGAACTAAATAACTGAGCAGTCAGAAACAAACAATTATTGGTTTTCTCTCAGTTTACAGTAGGATAATATTTCCCATTTCCTCTACAATGTATTACGTTGTTCATGCTCACTCGTTTGCCAATGCTGGCTGAGCAATAAACTAATGGTCTGTCTCGTAACATTGATGGATATATGACAATGCTGCTGTGAGCTCTCAAGCAACTGTATCCTACTAACAGTCAGATAAATGTAATATGTTTCCGTTTTACCAAACCCAAGAGGCCACCTTATATGCCTCAATAAAGTCATGTAGGCATGTCACTGCAATAAGAAATCCAACCGTTATGAGAAAAGCATGAGCTTCCAAGACACCAGAAATTCCTAGAGGCCACATACAGAATGCTCTAGTAATTATATATTTTTCAACAATAATACAAACACATTTGAAAATTTTATCACAATCAGACTTACATTGTCCCAAACAAAACTGTCAAAATCATTATTGTTATGAAACAGTAGGCTATTACATGCATTAATAATTATTATAAAAGTGGAAAGAAAGTTTGATCATCCATAGGCCGGAACATTTGAGGTTTTTCTCAAATCATTTCATGGGCATCCACATCATCCTGAATATTGTTGTATCCACTGAAACCTCAAAAGCCATGAGAAAAAAAGACTCATCTACTGAACAACGCAATGTATTTGGCTTTTAGATGAGTTAGAAGATACATTCAGATGTTAGATGTTAGATTACACATGTGTCCTACATTAAGGTTTAGACCAGATGACACCATTTTACATCAACAGACATCAGAGTATTTAGTTTTGGCCCTGGCTCTCGCATTACATTGTGTTCTATTTGCTCATGTGAGCGACTAAATTGATTCATTGAAAATGCAATAAAAAGGCCTAAAACAAGGGTTTACAATCATGTTGTTACAAAACAATGTTAGCATTGTGTTGGTGTATTTGTAAATGTGAATGCATTTCACAGTCAGGGAGGTATAAGGTTGATATTTGAAATAGAAATGTCTAAATATTCAATGGAGAAGGAAACTGAAATAATCAAATGCCATTCAAGTGAGAACTCCTCTTTCAACAAAATGCCAACATGAGCGTGTGCACTCTTAACGACATGTGAAAGTGGCTTCAAAATAATAATGGCTGTGAAAGGAATTCGGTAAACAACACTGCAGCTCATCTGACGAAGGACAAATTATGCAGCAGCTGCTTTGGGTGTGTCACGGTGAGTTGCCATCTGTGCGAAAAGAATTCTCGAGTTTTATAAATCAGGTTTATTGCTATTTCCAGGCCACCTTCATTCAAAAAACATTGATTCCTACTGATAATTATCTACAAGGTGATCAGTGTTTGTTTCCTTTTTTCATTCTTTTTTTACGATCATGAAATGTTTATATATCTGTCAATGATGCTCAAAATAATAATTTCATTTTCAGGTAAATAAAATGAAAACCAGGTATCTGAGGAATTAGGTTTAGTGAGCGTTATGAAACAAGACTACAGAGGAAAGATTTGCTCTCAGACGGACACAGTCTGCATTCCGAATGCTTCAGTTGCTGATGGAGCTGCTATTGTCAGTGGTGTCAGGGGAAACGGACCTCTCGCCTGAGAAGATGGATCTTCCATGTCCACTGAAGACCACCGAGATTAAATCTTTCATCGCGCTGGCTTGCCCTGATTTATGTCGCCTATATGTAGATTGCAATGCTATTCATTCGGGCCAACTGCCTTTCAGTTATGCATGATGAGCAAAAGCTATAGTATCGCTGAGCGTGTGTGTGTGCATGTGAGAGAATAAGGTTGACGGACTGGGTGAATGTTTATTTGTGTGTGTGTTTGCTTTAGTACTTATATCCTTGTGAGGACCATTCTGAGTTAAAGATTGCAGAAAACCTTTTTTTTAGAAAGCCAAGGCACTTTGGCTATAAATTACTGCTTACAAACGGCTTTTTCTAGGAGCAAGAGTGGGGTTTAGTTTTACGGTTATGGGTTTAAATTAGGTTTGAGGTAAGGTGCTGCAGCTGGTTTGAGGTCAGAGTTATGGCTCAGTCACAGCGGAAAGTGGCACAGTGAAATGTATCCATTTGTCTGAATGAAACATGTGTTTCTAGAAACTTGGTGGGTATACTGACACATGCGAGCATTATCTATTGTATCTATGCTGTGCCATATTCAACCCCATATACTGTATGTTCTCATGATTGTACCTCATTTCAATAAAGAATATTTGAGTGGGGGGAAGCTCTGTACGCTTGCGGTCTTGCCAGCTATCGGTTAACATTTTACTAACAAGTAGAAAGCAATACAATGGCAAATATTTTCATCGCAATGGTATGGTGGAAAGTTATGGCTGCTGTCTTCCCATATAGCCTAACACATACCAATATGCAGAGTTCCATTCATGGAAGTAGGCAATTTGGCCACGGAAGCTGACTCGTTAGTCGAAAAAATAAACGTTATATCTTGATTCCTCTTTCCCTCAGTCGTTTCCAGTTACAATCTAATATTGTGCTTTTCTTTGCCAACTTCAATCTTTGGCCTGGGAATGGCATTTTTGTAAGTAATGCACGTGGATAATTGTGCTATTTCCCCCCCTGACACCACAGGAAGTGAGAATGACTTGCTTTCTGTGTGGGTGGAATATGCCCATGGGGACAGATGGGGACAGGATATGGCTTGGTGCTGTTCACCATGATGATGCCCCATCGCTGAGAGAAGAGACATAGTTCTGTGTGTCTTGCCTTGGCCAGCACTTAGCCATTTCCCAGTTTGGTTGCTCATGACCAGTCACTGCAGGAGCCAATGCCAGCCACATTCTCTCCTATTAGCAGTTGCCAAAAACTGTAACCTATTTTTAACAGTTAACTCAGAACTGACACCAAAGGTAGCAGCAATTTGTGCTGTGTTCTCTTGTCCTTATATATCAAAACACACATAGCAAGGAAATGCTCTCTATCGTCAATAGATCACATTGGAACAGCAGTTCATTTTTCTTGCACTGGAGGATGGTGATTCCCTACAAAACATATTGGAAAACAACTTTGTATGAGGCCATTAAGTGTCTCATGACGATGGCAGAAATCGTGGTTATGTTTGCGTCCATGCATTGCAAGGTACACCTGAACAGCTATGGGGGGCGAGCTGACTGTCATCAACACCAGGTTTTTGGCACCATCACTGATTGGAAAAGTCAGATGTTATATCCCTCAATGGTGTTACATTGTTCCCCTGTCCTTTTCTACAGGGTGTATGTAGGCATGGACAAACAAAGTAAACTCATTGGTGTGACCTACTGATTTTTGCAAATTTGGTTACCAGCAGCAGAGGCAGAGACCTGGTAAAGTTTGGCAAAATTCGAAAGAGAGACTGCATACATTATTAATGGATTATCTGTGATCCTGTTCGGCATGATCAGTGCCAAGCAATGTGTGGGCATAACCCAGCTGTGTTATACAAGCTTGAACAGACCTTGATCATTGTTTAGTCCAAGTACATGTTGTCTGTGAAGCCGAAAAGAAAAGTAGGGGATGGGAAACATTGCTGTGCCCCTTTTTAAGAGAGTAGTATAGTTTAAAATCACAAATCACTGTCCTGATTTGAATTCCTAAGCACTGAGCAGTTGCATACTGTTTTAAAGCACTTCAGTACGTGATCACATCTGCGCTGATAACGCCCCAATAGTCAGTGCTGATTCTGACTGTCAACAGTTCATCAATTAGTTGCCAGTCCAAACTTTAACATTCAGCATTATAAAATTAGCATATGCACTGTGCATAAGGGTGAAAGGTGAGCTGCCTATTGTTTATGCCTGAGTTGCCTGTTTATGATCGTCACTGTGGGGGTTGGTCTTTTAATAGGCTTTGAGGAGGTAACACACTTTGAGTCACAGCTGAGCCGACAATGGCACTCCAATTACAAGCGTAATGTAATGGGTTGTTCATGTTTTGATGTTGTCTGCTTTTTGGTTCTTTTTCTTGTATTTTATCTTCGACTTCTTTTCTGTCATGTCCCATTAATGCACGCTACTATCTTAATACCTTCACTGGAGTTGTTGTGCTTTTTTTGTCTCACAGGTGGGCAATCGTTTAGGGGTGTGCCTGCAGACCGACTGCTGCTACCACCTGGTCCTGCTTGACACCCACAACTACTATTACTAGTATTAGTCATATTTCTATTATAACTATTATTGTTGCTGTACTTCTCTATGTCTCAGTCTCTCTCCCATGTAGCTCTCCAATATTTTTCTCTCAACCTAACGGAGCAAGGCAGATGGTCGCCAGGTTTCTGTTCCAGGTTTTTTTCTTCATTAAAGGTAAAGTTGTCCTTGGTGCTGTCACCAAGTACTGGCTCAAAGGGGAATTTGTTCATTTAATGATACGGTCTCAAACTGCTTTTTTATGACAAATGGCACTTGATGACTTCTTCATAATTCCAATACTTTTGGCACTATATAAATATAATCATATGCATTTGTTTTCTTTCCAATCAAGTCACTACCATATATGGAAACCTAATTATAAGATTATTTTCTCCCTCCAAAGGAGTCTTGATTGTGAAATGTTTGTTCAGGTAGTGTCTACTTGGACTTAGAAGGACTGTAAGACAAGTATTCCCGCTTCGACGCTTTAAAATGTCTAGCAAAAACTTACTATATGGACTAGATGTAAGACCTTTTGACCTCAGGATGCTCTCACACATCAGTATCACCCAACATAACTTCCATATGTGTCCAGGGAATGCTCTATGCTGACAGATCTCCAGTAGCCCATTCCCCCTCATGCTGTGTGCTGAGCAGTATTTATTGATAGGGACATTCTTATTCTGCATGTTGACTGCTTGCTGCTGATGGCAGCATGGTATGCATGCATGTCTGAAATGTTAGCACCTGGAAGCTATAAACAGTTTCCTCTGAATAATGTATATTCATTTTATTTCCCATGCGTAGGGTACTGTTAAGATGTACTGTATGTTCTGTCACTTGTAGTGAGAGATTTTCTTTTAAGACTTTTTAACATCAGCTTCCAAAGAATGGATTCTGGTCTTAGGAAGACACTGGTCTGGTGTATTTAGGCTGTCAAGTGAACTTTGGTGCCGAACAGCAAAAAAGCAAAGAGACTGCCTTAAAGAAAGTGTCCTTTCAGTGTGAAATGTATTCTAACTGTATTGGTAGGAACGGCAATACCCACAATGCAAGGTTTGTCACTTCCTAGTTCTTCAGAATAGGCTTTGTATGATCCTACTTCATGGCGTCTGTCTCATCCATTCATTAGATCCATTCATTACACTAACTGCATTTAAATCCATGACAAATGAGGTGTGGTGTCTATCAATGCCTATACTTTCTGAATGACTTATTTCTTAATGAGCTCTTTGTAACAACAATTGAAGATGAGGAAGGCAAATTATGATGTATCGGTCCCAACATTTGATTCATCCGAGCAGGAGCATTTAGTGCCTTTGTTAACACAAGTTTCTGCAATACATATCAAATTACAGCTGTAAAAGGGTCCAAACACATTCTGATTTACCATTATCCGGGATTTTATACCGTATTATTTAAGGGATGTGTAACCAGATTAGATGCCATTTAGGCATGATTGGAAATGTCATATAACCTCCAATTTTGCAAAACCAAATCTACCCACATCTACCAGTCCAGTCTACAAACTGTGTTCCCTGAGGATGAAGTCTCTTAGTGACAGACAAAACCCAAACACTACATATTCAAGGTTGTAGTCCAGAAGGCAACACTGTCCCACCTTGTGTGAAGCCTGGCATGCAGTTGATTTCCATTTGCCAGGGATGCCCCCTCAAACTACCCCCCTTTCTAAATGTACAAACACACACACATGCACACATGCACACAGTTCCCCAGAGGGTGATGGATCTCAGCCACTATGCTTCTCTGTCAGGTCGTAATAAGGCTTTCCATGCCTGCAGCCTTCGTGTATTTGGCCCCTGATCCATCAAGCCCATGCCAAGTTGTCAGAACCTATTAAGCAGGAGACCCAGGGGCCACTCCCATCAATATTATGTTTACGCTCATTGCTCCAGATAAACTTCATTCATCTACCTTTGTTGGAAGACAAGGCAGAAAACACATACCCTGTGCAGGATAACACAGGTATAGAAAAAGCAGGGATGGATGACCTAGTATATACAGCAATACCGCCCTGTCCTTGAAAATGAGACACAAGAGTGGTTGTCCCTTGCCCGAGTGCCATCCTGTTGATTATTAAGACAAAGTGAGACACAAATAAAGCCGTACTGTGCTGTGCAAAAGTACAAAATATAAAAGCAAACTAGAGAATCAAACATTTCAACCCTGGATACTACAACACACTACACCACACTGTGGAGGTGGACAGATTGTGACGACAGGTGCTCCTCTGCAGTTTTCTGTTTCTAAATGAGAAACCATGCCAACCCCCCTCCTCCACCACCCAACGCTTTATTCCTGATCTGGCGCTGCACTTCTATTTACCTCAGCATTAGACTTCTCTGTCCTCTCAGTCTCTGTTTATGTCTCCCTTTACTCTGCAACCAACCAACCAACATCTAAACTATCCTTCTTCGGTTTTGGACAGCCTAATAATGCACCAGTAACTAATGAAAAACCATTAAGCACCATTAACTCATCAACACTCAAACGCATCTCGACCAAGTCTACAAATAAGTTACTCTTTCACCCACCAGCATTAATGCAAAAAGAAAATTACAATTCTAAGTTATAATGGTGACCAAGAGCTGTCCAGCCATCAGCCAACCCATGACCAATACATCAATCTCATAAAAACATGTACCATCAAAGTTATCCAACTACACTTCATTGTCACAAGCCAACCAACACAACATGATTGTCGTCTAAGCTACCCCTCCTACAACAGCTAACTTGATGACAATAAACCTACCGACTGCTGACACTGACTTGACCTTTACCATCTCAGACATTAGGCATCAACTGCAATTACTCACTCTCATAAACAAACTTCATATCTAATGAGTATTTTTCCGGGCATTATTATCCTCTCTGAATATAAAGCCCAGCCCAGAACCCTGTGGGAAAAGGTAAGACACTATCATCTTTTGCATCATTGGATTTTTGTGTTCCTCTCCCCTCTGACTCAGATCCCTGGTAGTCTTTGCAATCACCTCTGTCATTATATGGTTGAATGAGCTAAGATTGCCCAAAGCATTTAGGAACGAGAGGCCCTCATATGTTACTCCAACTGAAACCCTCAGAGAGAGAGAGAGAGAGAGAGAGAGAGAGAGAGAGACAGAGACAGCGCAACACACATCACTGACTTGCAGTCCAGGGTAGGCCCTCCTCACATTTCAGACGGGAATTACTCTAATGAATTATTTAATTGCTGAAATTGAAAAAGTGAAAGACATGTTTCTCATTCTTTTTTTGGCGGGCTAAGTAGAAGACGGAACATCACAAGGGATTCTAAAAAACTGGGTGTGGGAATGTTGCTACTTTGATAGTTTTTAAAGTGCTGTGCAGCCATTGGCAAATTAATTGCTAAATGGTTAATGTTAAATCATCAGTATAATCAAATATAAAACAAATACATTATGCTATTATGGGGATAGTATTATATCAAAGATATTATTCGATATCCCATTCCCTATAATTATTCCACTCGACTAGTGCCATCAAAGGAATAAATATGTGTGCAAATTGCCCATAACCTTTTTAAATTACAATATATTACGGGAGTTTGGACCATTTTAAAACACTGTTAATGTGAAGACATAAAAAGAAGATACTAGCATCCAAATAACCTTCATGCCATTTCCTTTGGTTGCTACATGCATGCATAATTATGGAATTGTAAGATTTAACAGCCTTTGTCGTCCTCACAGCGCAGTAGGAGTCATCGTCGCTATGGTGGCAAATTTGCTTAATGCTACAATGTTCCTGTACTCAATTAAAGGTAGAGTTTTTTTGGATGATGGGTGGGTACGGGTAATGGTATTAATATTGTAAACTATGGTTCACACTATACCCATTGTAGTTGCTTGCTAATTATTTAGCCTAACAGAACAGAAAGTCTCCAGCTGATAAAATAAGCTTTCAGCATTGAACTGGCATTAAAACATTAATCGTCCCTTGAAATTGGTGTTCTAAGTTGCCTCAGAACTCTGACTTGATGATGTTTACCTTTTTTACAGATGCATTACATATATTACATTTGTAATGTCGGACAAGCATTTGTTTATTCATCAGCATTTGTAGTGTACAATAATCACTGGGGTTAGCAACTTAAACTTAAACATACATATCACATTGACATTAACCATAGGAACTGTAAGAATAAAAATGGGATCATAAATATGAACCTTTTGTCTTTTAGAATCGTAGTACTTCCTCAGCAAAACATAATTAAACTAAGACTAAATGTGTTGTTTTCCAGGGAAAAAATATTCCAGTACTAAATGGAAATCTATAGTTTTCCATTGCTGCTGTTACAGTGTATACTCGGAATATGGTGTAGATAATAGAAAACCAGTGAAGGGGGAGGGTCTGCAAACAGCCCTAGGGCTACTGGAGATGGGATCTAGAAATCCTGATCACTGCATATTTACAGATACCTGGATCGTTTTGTAGGTCACACATCATAATGGAAGGAGACATAAACACTAACGAATGAATGAATGCAAATGCACATTTATTGATTGCAATTTATTGAGACCAATGGACTGAAGATTGTAGCTGACAACTATTTACAATGATGATAGATAATTATAAGATACAAAATTGGTAGAAATATGATCTTTTCAGCAATATCATTACATGTTTTGTCATATCAAGGGAGCTTGCCTTCCTCTTCTTTTCTAAGTCAAAATGTTCAAAGATCTCATCAATTTCATACTCTGTCTAGTTTCGACCTCAATGTATGGTAATGTCTTCAATCACATGCTTTATACCTTGGTCATCATCCTGTCCACCAGACATTGTTGAACAATATTGTTGTGATCAGTAAAATATAAGAATTCTAAAGTGATAACCCAATACAGTATATTCAGTCATTAGTTCTGACAACATGAACATATTTTCTATGAAGCTTTCTTCCTGATACCAATTTGTTTCATTGTACTAAGCATGACATCAGTGTCAGCGAGGAAATAGCCTCTGTCTGCAGGGTCAACTCCAATAATTGCACTCAAAGTGTGTCATGTGATGTTATTCCCGAGGGGTAACTGCCCAGCCGTCCTTGATATGTCTGTTGTATGTACTGACAAAGGAACGTTTCACTAACTACGTCAGAGATTTAGTCCAAAATAAAATTGGTATCTTTTATAACCCTAGCTGCCCTATGATAATTAGCAAGGGTTTTTATATATTATTGAGGACTTTTGAATATGGTGTTAATACTAAAAACAGATTTAGAATACAGAATATATTACAGAAAGAAATGCAAACTGGTGTCTCTTAAAATCATTGCGAGTGCTGTGCAGTACATACTGTAAATTACTGTATGTCATTGCAATAATATGAATACATAATCTCAGTTGCAGAGCAGAATACTTAATTCCAACCCCAAGCCTTGCTTTACTGGTCTCTTTTGTCAATCTGTCCAATGCCTGTGTTTTTTATTTCCCCTAGGAGAGCATCAGAGCTACTTTTGGTAGGGGAAGGAAGTCTCGACGGCCCTAATAGTAATTATTTCTTTAATAATGGCCCTTAGAAAACACTGAGCTGGATACAGCAAATATAATAAAATGTATTAGGGAACTGTGACTCAAGGTGTCAATCAAAATGAGTCTTAAACGATGCACGAGTAATGTATGATGCCAAATGCATATGCATAGATGAAAGCACCTGTTTACCCTATTAAGTTTTTAATGAATACAATGGGAGCAATTTGTCAATAAAAGATGCACTAATGACAGGAAATATATCTAATAATATATACTGTGATATGTCATCACTTTTCTTCTCCTTTACGTAAGGCCTTATGTTCCAGTATGCCTTTAAAATGGGAGCGTAGACACATGCTCTCCTGGGTCCCTAGGTGGACTAAGATGTTGTCATTACATGGGATATGTCTCAGAGCTCCTGGCCACCAAGATACTCCTGAGCTTTGTTTCTGATGCAATTTGATGTAATCTCTCAGAGCCCTTGTGGTTTCTTTGCAGCTTCAACCTTTCAATACAGTTATGCTATGCTAATAACAAGCGAAAACAAACACAAACTGTCACACTTTATTAAAAATGAAAGATGTTGTTCTTCTAATTATAAACATATGCAGCATCCAAATTTTACCTACAGTGCTTTAGGTAGAAAATGGACTCCTCTTTTAATTTAAAATGGTCTAAATTTGGATTACGAATCATTTTTTTTGTTTTTTCAAATGGCCATATCTGATCCCGAAAACAAGGTCCCAGTTGACTGTTCATGTCTTTAACCTTCAGAGCCGTGGGCTGGGATACCCGGGCCCCTCTGGATGGACAGAAGTGTGGTCATTAAAAACGTATGAGCAAACGAAACACCCGCAGGGGCAACAATATGGAACTGAATCACTCTGATTTTCAGCCGGCAGGATTAAAAATAAATTGTCTCTAAAATATTCAGGGCGGCTTTTGCAGTTTCTACCGTCCGCCTAGCATCTCCACGGTCCAGCTGCTTTGCCTGCCTGGGGTTTTGGGTTCATCCAGGCATCCTTTAAAAAGGGGGGAAGCAGTGGGAAAACAGGATAGGAAAAACTGTTACAAACTGAGAGAAAAGAGGTGATGACAGAACGAGAGAGCAAGGCGCGGAAAGAGAAAAAAGTAAGGGGGTAGATGGTAGCATGGAAGACTACATTACCCAGAGGGCATGCATGACATCAGCAAGGTGTATGCTGCTTTTGCATTAATGCATTCCCCTCTGTCACCTAGTAAATGCAGAAAGACTGGTTTCAGACATTAACAGGAAGTGTATGTACTGTATGAAGCACCCACCTGATGCTGTTGGGACGTGTGGTCATGTCCTCATGTCACACCCAAATGTCTAATCTAGACATATAGCAATATCATTTCCAAAACAAAACAAAGTGAACAGAGCAGTAGAGAAGTGTTCTGAGAGGAGATTGCGTGTAAAACGTAAACAGGATAAACACAATGTCTGCAAAAAATAGATTTAATGAGTGAGATGTATGGTGAAGGCAGATAAATACAGAGAGAGCTTCACATAAAGCAACAGAGACTGATAGAGAGAGAGAGAGAGAGAGAGAGAGAGAGAGAGGGGGGGGATGTATCTGCTGTTCAGTGTGATTTGCTTCAAAACATGGAAGTATGTTTGGAGAGGCTTCCAGCTGTCTGGGATTCCTTCGCCTACTGTACTCTGCATGTCACGGAGCATAAAGCTACTCGGCTAATTGGACAATAATAACCGTGAAGGGGTTTTATCTTTAGCATGCCTGTGGCTTTGTGAGCCACATAACATTGTGTAGGCCAGTTAGTAACAATCCATTCTGAGGAATAAAGTTAGCAAGTTAAAACAAATTCTGTAAAAAAATTTACATTTCTTTACATTGTATGCTTTAGGAGTGTATCTTATATGATATTAATTTAATATGTTGGGCAAAGACAAAAACATGTAACACATGGTGCATGCTTACCTGGATTTGGGAGCTTAGTATCATCTGAAATCACATCCGACATCACTTTGGATTTCCACTTAATGATGTACAACCAATAACATTTATTTAGTGCCTTAGCAGAAAGTAGGGGGCCTTATTTGTAGCACGTTTGAAATAACATTTGGAGATTGGGGTCGTGTATAACTGTATTTTGCATCAGACTTTCATGCAGGAGACAGGAGTTTGTGTCACTTGCAGCCCTGTGATTATTGTTTGCCTTTTATCAATTGTATCCACAGCTTTACCTTGATTTTAAGATTCAACCCCAAACGCGCGCGTGTGCACACACACACACACACACACACACACACACACGCACAAAGAAAATAATGTGGCTGTGATGTATATTTCATCATCTGTTGTTGCTCACCTGTTCCTGTAGCAAAGTTAGAGCCCCCTCCTCACCATCCCACCCACACTGTCCCTACACAATAAATCACTCATCGCCCACACTCTGTCTGCATACACCACCAGCAAACACACTCAGTCACTTACCTCTTTGACCCTGAAGAAGCCTATTTGAGTTGCATATGTTTTGATTCAAGTGTGGGCACAGATGTTTTCTGTTTTGGACCAGCTACCGGCTGTAGTGCACTGGCATCGTATGTACTGTATGTACTGTATGTGAGTGGTCATTTATTTTTAAACTTTCATTTATTTATGTTCCTTATGAATTCAAATAGTTTACAAATATGCTTTGCCTGATTGGGATCATCGCTCGATGACATGTGAAGTCCCCATTGGGCCCTAATTTCTTCAAAATGTTCAACAATACATTTTCTTTGTGTTGTTGTTCTGTATAACATCAGCCATGTGTAATAGACTGGCCAGTTACAACCAATTCAAATTAACTTGACATTAAATTGTAATTCAACACATTCTGTTGTACTTTGTAGTACTACTCTGTAGTAGCTCAAGTAATAGCTACATCTGTACACATTTCCAAATATCCCTCTCTAAACATCATTGCAGTAAGTAATAGACAACTGACTTATTGGACTGCAGCTCTTGAAATATTTTAATTGACCATACAATTATTTTTACATTATTTTTTTGTCAAATGTCAAAATGTCATTGACAATTGCTAAGCTGACAGCCAATAAGGTATTATGTACACCCATACATACCACCCCTTCCTAAAACTGTTGTTGGTTCCCTCCTTGTGAGCATCACTTCTAATAGAACAGGACGACCAAGCAAAGCCATCACTTCATAAATCAAATCTAATCAGGCATTCAAAATGGCCTCTTCCTCCCCCCAACGTAACCTGCTGCCCAACACTGTTTGCTGATTAATCTTCTCATGCAACACTATTTGTCCAGTGTAGCATCCTCCAGCTCTGTCTCAGCTGACTTCCACCCCTTTTAAGAGAGTAAAACAAACAAGGGCCTGTGTATCAAGTCAGTGTGTGTTCATCCATGTGTGTGTGTGTGTGTGTGTGTGTGTGTGTGTGTGTGTGTGTGTGTGTGTGTGTGTGTGTGTGTGTGTGTGTGTGTGTGTGTGTATGTATGTGTGTGTGTGTGTGTGTGTGTGTGTGTGTGTGTGTGTGTGTGTGTGTGTGTGTGTGTGTGTGTGTGTGTGTGTGTGTGTGTGTGTGTGTGTGTGTGTGTGTGTGTGCATCTCTGTGTGGGGGGGAGGGTGGGGGGGTGTTTAAGCACCATCTGCTCAAGACTTGTCTATAAGCAATGGACACTACATGGTAAGATGAGAGGTGCTGGAGCAGATGTGCTGGGGGAGGGGGCTGACATTGACTGAATCGGGCGCAGTGTGAGATGTGAGATAGCCGAAGGGTCCATCAGCATTTCACCAAACTCATTTACAAAAAATATTTATATATTTTATGTAGCATCCTAAAGATAAAACAACTTGTAAATGTTTGACCCTAGGCCCTTGAGTTGTGGATCACACATTTGGAAATGCATCGTAACTGAACTGAACCAAATCATTTATGTTACGATGTTGCTGTGTTTGTAGGATATTAACATGTAATATATTACTTTGTGATATTGCAAGTACAACTTCTGTTTGAGTTCTTCTGGCCATATGCATATTATGGATGGATCTCCCCATGTACATTGTAGAGCAGTAAATTAACTGGTAGGTTTCTGCATTCCAGGAAGTGCATGCACAACATTCAAATCCTAAATATTGTAGTCCTGATAAGTACAGTATATAATGATACCTGGGGTTATTTTTGCTAACACTATCTTTGGTATACTATATTAATTATAATATACTGTATAATAATATAGGGATTGGGATATATGTTAACAATACAACCAACCAGAGAAAGTTTAAGTAAAAGGAGTTTTTAACCTTGCGGAAAAGTTGAAAGTGCCTGTCGCCTGCAGCTCTTCATTTAACATGCACAATCACCGTGGATCCCGGATCCCTGCATTATTTAAAGCTGATCAGGGTGACAAAAAGTAATGTTAATGACTATGGCATCTTGTTCCACAGATGTTTGATTACTTTAGTATCAGCAGTGGGATGTTAAGTTTGCATCAGCAGTAACAGCTGAAAGTGAACAGTAAACAGTCAGGCCGACATCAATGGGATATAATTAAAAAGCAGCACATTCATCATTTACTGTAAAACACATTATGAGGGCAATTATAATCCCAGGTTGGAATGGCAGACTCCATCCAAACAAAAGAACACTATACTAACTGCACAAGGACAAATACCGAAATTGCTATTTTTTTAAAATTCTCATAAAACCCAGATTGCCCTTTTACAAGTTAAGCTGTTATGGATTTGCAGCATCATCATTTCATTATGGGAGACAAAAATACAACTTACAGTATGTTATTAATTATTTAATGCAAATACCAAGGAGAAGGAGATAGTGGGACTTCCTACAACGTTATGGACTTGATAAGCTCAACTTTATGGCTCTGTGTAATGTGAATGTCCTGGAGTGAAGTCAATAGGCTGCTTTTACAACCACTAATGGCATATTTTGTTGTTTAGCAGGTAGCTAAAGAACAAGCAAATAGCCCTATTAAAGAGTGCTAAAGCCCTATTAAAAAGGCCCGCTTGCCTCCTCTGAAGAGAATGCTTTCCCACTATGACAAGATGTCTGCTCTGAGGAGCTGAACACTATATCCTTTTCATCCCGACATCCTTTTTATCATCAGAAGTCAAGACAAGGGGGCGCCCTTAGCTCAGTTGGTGGCTAAGCCCCCCCCCCCCTCCCCTGGGCCGGGCCCAGCAGCAGACCCGGGTTCAATTCCCGCCCGCGGTCGTTCTCTGCATGTCACTCCCCTCTCTGCCCCATTACACCTCTGTCTCTATCAATAAAGCATGAACAAATGACAGAAAATATCTTTAAAAAAAAAGAAGTCAAGACAATACAAGTCAGTCCTCTCCCCAAAAAAAGTGAAATTGTTAGGTGTCAGAAACAATGACCTTCTATCTCCAGTATTATACTGTGAAACTGCACACTGGTTGGCCGACTAAGGTGAAACTTCAATTACCCTCCTGTCTGCTGAGAGGAGACTCTTATTTTATGAGGGGAAGAGGGCTGAGCGGCAGGTGAAAATGCTTAATCAGCTTTCACACTCAGAGACGAGCACAGTGGAAGCTGGGCTGTGTGCGCCTTCTATACCACAAAACAGTGCAACCTTTCTGTCGGTGCTGTCAGTGATGCTTTGACCCATGTTATCTAGCAGCGGTGGGTTTCCACTCTTCTCAGTCACTGTGGAGTTTTGTCAGCAACTACACCATTGGAGGCTATTTTGCACTTGTTTTGTATGCTGGTGCTGAGAATGATTTTATGTTATACTGATACATAATGTTAAAGTGTAATAACAATATATGTTTTACATCAATAGCAGTTTAAAGGGGAACCAAGCTAAATCAAATGAAAAACAAAAGCGATTTTCAACATGAAAAAGTATTAACGGTGGAGTCAGTGATTCTGGAGAAATTGTTTTTTTCAAAATCAGTGAATATCTCCTCAGGATCTGCGCTACCTGTACATACTGTTTGTCCACTGTGTTTATACACATCCCATAGACTCTGTAAACAGGCATGTTTCTTACTACAATGGGCCCCCTGCTACTCTTTATTTACATACCAGTTTACAGAGTGTAGGCTGTGTTTAGGCACCAGATTATTTTCAGCACACACACAGGTGGCGGATCTTGAGGAGATATTCAGTGATTTTGACAAAAAGTGATTTTGACAACATGCATTCTCCACCTTTAAATGACTCAACTCTTATTTTCCAGAGCCGTCCACAGCTGATTTAACAGCAAGTGCCACTTTCTAAAAGACAGATAAGGGGCTTATTCTAACACTTTGTTGCCACATTCAGTAACAATACAGCGAGAAATCCATCACAAAGAGGTGGAAATATCAATTTCCCCACTGGCAAGGGCCTCAACATAGCGGAGAACAATGCAGCCACTATGTCGCCTCCGTTGATATTGTTATATCATTATTGCGCTCTCTATGTAAAAACCAAAGCTGACAAGGAATACATTCAAACACGCTCTCTCGGCGGTCAACTAAAGGAGTCCGAAATGATTGCGAGGAAACAGTCAAGATGAGAAAAACAAAAGAAAGCAAATTGAATTTCACAGATATAGATTATTTCCTGAGTGTGCGTTAAATGGGATTTGCTTTGAAACCCACTTTTTGACATTAACGCTTGATAAATTCATGGAAATGGGTTGTTCATACAGCGAAAAAAAATCTATTATTTTATTAAAAAGTACATTTCAGTCATTTAGAAGTACCAGATCAATGTGACTATCTGCTTTAATATGCCATCTACTCATTATCAAAGCCACACGGACTGTTTCTCTAAATCAATTTAAGGAGTAAGCAGACTGGGAGTCGTTTGCAAAAGGGAATGATTCAGCAGATGAAGCCATTTGTAGACAATAACAAAGGTAAATACAGGCAAGATGTCCCAGTTACTGAGAAATATGCTCAGGCATCAGGACCAAAACATAAAAGCCTGTTTATATTGGACATTCGACAATTATAGCGTTACATAAATACTGCGGTTGTTATTGAGGCATTATGATGAATCACCAGCAGATGCATTGTTTTTTGTTGCTGTCTAAAATGGGCCCAGACACACTGAGGGACAGATGCCCGCTTCAAGCTAAACCTCAACATTCAGCTACAACCTTTGGAGAAAAAAAAACACTTAAAAACAAGATGTATCACAAATGTCTTTATGAAATCTTACTTATCACTAACTGAGGAAAAATGTTCAGCCTTATAGTTGCAGATTTACATACAGTACACCCATTCATGTGAAAACTATTTGAGGGATTGAGATGAATAAAGCAAAAGGCGGCACATATTTTCTCCTGTGTTCAAACCTCTAAAATCTTTAATCTTCAAATATTCAAAGAACCTTTTTGCGATATGAAGCCGACTTTATGCTTTCAGGCATAATTTTCCATGTTCTCCTTAAAGTCCTTGAGGAATCTGGATGAGTGCGCCTCAATATGTGTCTGGTTAAGTTCAGTGTCTGGGCATTAAGAATGCATCGTTAAAGGTCTTCGTCTCACGGGAGTGCAAAGTCACATTCTTCACATTTTTCTTTCATGATTCATTTATGTTGTGCTAACATCCAGCTAATATCCTATCCACCTCTTTTCAAATGCACCAACAACCTCCTGTCCCCTTGTGGCATCACTTCTGCAAATGCCCAATGTAAAGCGCTAATTTTCTACCACATAGCTGTGTTGGATTCACCTCTGGCATGCCAAAGAGGATTATGGTTAATGGAGTTGCCCAATACAGAGGCAGATTTAGCCCTTGCTGATCTTCCTGTATTGCTTCAGCTGAGGTTCATTTTGCAATCCCAGTTGGAGGCAAAGAAAAGAGATTAGATTAGTGAAATGGGAGTTTTCTTTAAGGCTTGGTATCTGAAGAAAAAGCCTGTGTATGTTTTAGCAAATTGTCCTTAAAGGAGAAAACAGAAAATATTATTTGCAAGGCAAATACAAGTGTTCAAATGGGTTTGAGTTGGGTGTGTGTAGTATGTATCTGGTATTTATTAAGGTACTATAAATAAATGAATGTGTTTATTGAAGGAGCGACTTCTTACCGCTTGAATAATTTCACCATGTATGAAGCCTATTTCCCATCTAATAAAACAGCAAATATAAAACTGTATTATGTGACTGTAGTGACAGCTAATGTGATATAAATTATAAAAAATAAACGCTATGTCCTTTGCTATCTGTTGTGATAGCTCGGGGATTGAACCCAAAAGCACAATGCAGAAACTCAGGTAAGTCAGTTTTCGAATAATATTTATTGTCTTTAGGGATCCGCGACAGACTGGCAGGAACACTGGACGGATGTGTGGCGTAGCGAGCATGGGCAAGTGGGAATCCGGAAACCTCAGGCAGGCGAGCAGGAAAGGTGAACGGCGGAGGCAAACTAGCATGAAAGGAGAACGAGAGCAGAGTTAAGGTGCGAACACACTAGGCACTTTACACGCGTACAGACACGTATAAAATCGGACGTTTTTCCATAGGGAACCATTGGTTTACGCGCGTACATGGCGCGTAGGTGCGCCACTCGCGCTAAAGCAACATTTTAGCCGCGTTAGCCGCGTATGAGCCGCGTATATACGCACCTACGCAGCTAAGCGAGGAGTTCAAAAAATTTTACTTTTTACGCTCCTACGCGTGACGATTAGCCGCGTTGGCCAATCAGCGTTGGGCTTGACCCAACGTCACATACATTGGCACGGTGGGAGAACAGTGTACACAGAGGAGGAAAATGTATTGCGGGCGGCCGGTGCTGTATGAAGCCGCTCGGGGTTAGAAGACGTGGGGAAAGTAAACCAGGAGAATGGACTTCCTGGTTAATTCAGTGAATATGTGTAGCTGTGCTTTAGCCGATAAAACAAGTTAGCGCCGTATAGCATTAGTTAACTTGTTGTGTGCGGGCGGCTAGCGCCTCATATTATGAACCCAAACATGACGACGATGTCCGCGGGACTTTCACGACAAGTACACGAAGCACCGGTGTTGATCTACGCCAGCCACGGTCCCCTGTCACGGTCCCCTGTCACAGTCAGGTAGGGTAATTTTGACTACTTGCCTTTATGTTGTGCCGCCGTGCACCGATGCTGCTGTAACTGTGTTTGTTATGTAGCTGCCGTGAATATGCAATGCTGTTTTAATGCTAGGCTATTTGTGCTGTTCAGTTTGTCTTTTGGCACAGTTGTTGGCCGTGTTGTTGTTGTTTTTGTGTGGACATGCACGCTGTTGTGTCGGGTCGGGTCTGATCGCAGCCATGGTTGATTAGGGAAATACAATATCGGGAGGGAGACTAGGCACGCTACGCGCGTATAACCATTTTTGACACAAAACGATCAAGCAACATTTTAGCTGCGTTACGCACGTAAATCTTACGCGTGTAAAGTGCCTAGTGTGTTCGCACCTTTAGCAACAAGCTCAAACTGGAGCGGTAGAGAACAACAAACAAAGAAATCCTGATCTCGGGTATTTTACCGCTCTGGTAGGAAGTACACTCTGGCGCCGAATGACTGGAGTCCAGGCTTAAGTAGAGAGGGTCTAATTAGCCAACGATTCTCACCTGGAGCAGTCTGCCCAGGAGTGCCGCCACGCCCACATGCCGACACAGAGACAAACAAATGGGACAAGAGGAACAGACAGACAAGGGAAAACACACAACACACACAGAGGAGAAGGAGAGGCTGCCGTGCCGTGAGTCATGACAGCTATCATTTAGGCCACAGGAGTATTCATGTATCATGTCAGTCAGGTTATTGACTTTTATTTACTTCTTCTATTTTCTTCTTTCAGAACCTTACTCTGTGCTGTCTACCTCTCAATATGTTGCATTGGAATCGTAACACCTCCCATGGCAAGGAATATGTTGTTTTTGTTGTTGTTGTCATCCATCTTAACTGAGTTTTACCGGCAGCACTTTCTCACAGGCTGTGTTTGCCCCCGTAAATCTCCACCAAGCATAGGTTTTATAGTTATAGATGGTTTAGGTTATGGATAATGCCGTGGTTGAGGTAATAGTTTGTCAGTCCAAGTGGTCACCATTTGTACACAGCCTGATAAGAAGGTATGCCTTGGATGCCCAGAGCAATAACATATCCTAAGCACCAAATCAACACCAGTCTAAACCTTAAATTGTATCTTAAACAGCCCCCTACAGCAAGATGGTGTGAATATGGCCCTGAACACCATCACCATTCGTTTAGCTTATTTTACATGTTTAAAAAATAAAATAATCAATGTTGTTTCCTTTTACTGTAACCGTGACTGCAATATTTCTCCATCCATAACCAAGAAGCATATTTACCTTAATAAGCAGCTCAGAAAATTGCCTCTACTGGAAAGAAAACCAAATATAAAATGCTTGTATCAAAACAAATGAAATGGCAAGTGCCATTATTTCTTTAACAGATGATACATTCTTTAAATTTAAATCGCATGATACAATCAGTGCACATTCACCTGTTACAATAGTTCTGGTCAAGGTTCAGAAATGTAACATCTGTATCTTTATATGCATCACATAGCCCCACAGTGTGTCTTGGTGTTCAATAATAAGGCCACTAAGGTGCTGATCCAAGCTGACATTTAAACTTGTTCCATCCAGGCAGAATAGGCAGCCATGCGTTTCATAATCTGTCACTGTCTCCAAAAATAAAAGAGGGAGACCTTTGTGACACCAAAAAAAGTCCCCACAACACAGTTAACCGTCAGCAAAGTTCAACTTTGTCTACTACATGGCTTTGCATCAAGTGTTATCCAAAGAGGCGTGACCTGTCCTCACTAGCATTGAGATGTTTATTTATTTTTTGTTTTTTAAATCAAAATGGCTTGTGAATTAATTTTCAACTCAGTGATTTCGGAAGCAGTTCACTTCCAAATTTCTAAATTCATGACTTTTAATTTCAGAGGAGGACCGAGTGTGTGTGTGTGTGTGTGCGTGTGTGTGTGTGTGTGTGTGTGTGCGTGCGGGCGGGCGTGCGTGCGTGTGAGCGTGCGTGCATGTGTGTGTGTGTGTGTGTGTGTGTGTGTGTGTGTGTGTGCGTGTGTGTGTGTGGCGTGCGTGCGTGTGTGAGATATGTGACATTAACTAGCTCAAGCACTCACCTGCTACACCTGCTAGGATTTCCACAGAGGGCTGATACCAAGCTTTAATTGAATCTCATTCTCTCTTGGACGCAGCGGGGCAACAGTGGCAATCCGATCTTTGACATGGCGTCACTCCATGGCAGGTGGGACGCAAAGAAGCTGCTGGCACACCAGCTGTCATAAACTCAGCACTGGAACTTTAATATGCATGGCTTTGAATTTGTTCACTTTCTTATTGCCAGTGTTTGTCCATCTTATTGTCTGTCGATTGTACTGCCTGTTGACCGACTGTGTGTGCTACCTGATATCTGAATTTCCCAAAGGGGAAGAATATAGTATCTGTCAATCAATCAATCAATCAATATAATTATCTATCTATATATCTATATATCTATCTATCTATCTATCTATCTATCTATCTATCTATCTATCTATCTATCTATCTATCTATCTATCTATCTATCTATCTATCTGTCTGTCTGTCTATCTGTCTGTCTGTCTGTCTGTCTGTCTGTCTGTCTGTCCGTCTGTCTGTTTGTCTCTCTGTCTATCTATCTATCTATCTATCTATCTATCTATCTATCTATCTATCTATCTATCTATCTATCTGTACATCTATCTTACTGTAATATAAAACTTTGAGTCTGCAGCTATGATTATTGTATATGTTTTTTTTGTATACTTATTTTCAAGATATATGGTATTGTATCTCCAATGAAGGTGAATCTCATCTGGTTCAAAAACTTCCTTAAGGCAACTTCATATGGGAATCTGGAATATACATTAAAAAACACTGACTTGTGCCAAAAGCTTTTCATAAACAAGTTAGAAAAATGTGTCTGTGATAGTGAAGCACCTTAGTGCTGTAACTATCTCTGTATTTTAATTAATATAAAAAAGGAGAGAAATGTGACTTCAAGGGCACATGAAGGTTTACGAATGACCAAAGGTGTAGATTAGGAAAGTGAAGATGGCTTTTGTAGTAGGAGAGAAGAGAAAGAACACATTAAAGGCCGACTAAACCTCGACTCACACAACAAAGAGCAAGCGAGTAGGTGCATTCAGAATTTACCATGTGCAGAGTGGGTGGCCGAGCCTATAATGGCAATGCATTAAAGACCTCCAGTATAAAAAAGGGTTCTTGTTAAACACACTCTGCCTCACTTTTAATTATAGAGGATTCACTCAGATAGCCTTGGCACAGAACAAGAGATAAAAAAAGGATCTCAACAAAGCCACGGTGGAACACTATCGCCATAGCCTTTGATTTATTGATGAAGATATATCAGAAACAAAGGTGTATTTAATAGTTTCTGCTTTAATAGGAAAATTCAAGTGCACCTTGGTAAAAAATGATACACCAATGACTGGACTTAAACAGTGCAAAATAAGAAAGTATGAGTAGGACAGAACCCCACAGATATATAATAAATAGGTACAGATTGAGAACTCTGTATTTGCAATATTGTAAATAAAGAAATGTTACAGGATAAATGTGCTGTTGAAAGATACTGCTGTTCACCTTTTTGTTCCTTTATCTTCCTGGCTGCTGGAGCGTTTCTCACTGCTGCTGCTGCTGTTAGAAAAAATAGTTCTAATTTTAATGATATTAAACCCCCCTCATTAATTTGCATTTACTCAGGTATAATCAAATAGAATAATCGATATATTCTTAACTTGTGACTAAAACTTCTCTCAATATTCTCTCACTCCAGACTCGTGGGAAAGGAAGGGAGGGAGAGATGAGTTTGCAACAAAAAGCCCCTTGAATAACTTTCTTATGATAACGCTAGAGGCCAAGACGAGGTGTCTGTTGTAAACAATAGGCCTCTGTAAAACTCACACCTGCAGATTATGAGACTGACCAAACCATAAGACACATTATTGCACCAAGGACATCGGCACGTAGGAGTTTTCTCCCATAGAGCAGATTCATCAATCCGGAAGACGAAAGACAATTGGAAGATTTCTGATAAACATGTGACTAAATAAACCAATGAAATGAATATCTGAACTTGTTAAATATTATTGAATGTCCGGAGAGACTTCACTTTTCTGCACTTTTTTGGCTGTTCTTTTGTCTGTTTGATCCTGCATAAGCTGTACCTTGCTGAACATCATTTTTTCATTAAATACCATGGAACTTTTTCATCTGACTCCTTAAGCATATTTGCATCCTCATCTTCCTCTTAAGAAACGAATACGTGAATTAATAATATAGTTTTATTACTGCTGTAAAAAACAGACTGGGCTGGGAGACAGAGTCCCAGTATATAATTAGGACTTTAACTGACTCTACTGGCACACATTTCATAGAACATTTGAATAATGCTCTTCCTAGAAAATTAAACATTGTGTTTAGCTTTCTCAAAGCATAACGCCATCCGGTAAACGGTCTGGCCTATGTTAGGATATTTGGAAGGAAAGCTGCACTTACCGTATAAAGCACTGATGCAAACTTTTAATTTTAAACTCTAGGAAAATATGTTTTTAGCACAACTTGTCCTCTTCTGTCTGAAAGCCATGTGTTTTCAAATTTGACTTTAGCATACAAGAGAAAAATAAGAACAAAAGATTCAATATAAATATACTTCAAGTAAATGTACATATACATTTCTAATAGAGAGAATCACATAGTAGTTTTGGTTTCAGTGGTCCTCCATTAGAAGATGTGTCTTACTCTGTAATGTTTGGTCGGCTCTGCTGACTGATGTGGCTTCAGCTGCAGAGAATGTGGCTGAGTAACTAAAACAGTTTATCCTTAAAATGATTACAGTAAGCTCTGTCTCCATCTGTTGTCACTTTCAGTTCCACATTTCTGCCTTGTACCCCCCTCCCTCTGTCCCTCTCTCTCACCCTCTCTCTCTCTCTCTCTCTCTCTCTCTCTCTCTCTCTCTCTCTCTCTCTCTCTCTCTCTCTCTCTTTCTCTCTATCTCTCTCTGGTCCAGTTCTCTCTACGGTGGAGTGACATGTCTTGTGGGAGGGACTGTGTTACTGTGGGGAGTTAATTTAATCAGCTATGTGCTTGGGCAAGGGAACCATTTCTCAGCCAGTCAACTCACTGACCTCCAGCTTGAGTATGTCGAGTATGCGTGCATGTGCTTGTGTGTGTGTGTGTGTGTGTGTGTGTGTGTGTGTGTGTGTGTGTGTGTGTGTGTGTGTGTGTGTGTGTGTGTGTGTGTGTGTGTGTGTGTGTGTGTGTGTGTGTGTGTGTGTGTGTGTGTGTGTGTGTGTGTGTGTGTGTGTGTGTGGCTGTGTGCATGTGTGCGTGTCTTTGTGTGTGCGTGTCTTTGTGTGTGCATGTGTGTGTGTGTGCGTATGTGTGTGTGTGTGTAGTGGCAGGAGATTGACAGAAGGAGTAGATTTTATCAGTTCACTCACTGTCCCTGGAGACAACAACTCTCTACACCTTGATTCACCCCCACCAAGTCTGCAGCCAGATATAGAGGTGGCTGTTTGTGGGTCTCAAAGTATCCAGCAGCGGTAATATTATGGGACAGCAGCAAATGTGTGTGTGTGTGTGTGTGTGTGTGTGTGTGTGTGTGTGTGTGTGTGTGTGTGTGTGTGTGTGTGTGTGTGTGTGTGTGTGTGTGTGTGTGTGTGTGTGTGTGTGTGTGTGCGCTCATCAGAGGGGGGCTTAGTATGGTTGTTGTTCGCTTGTACAGTACAGGCAGCCAACCGATCATTATACAGGTTATGGATAGTACAAGGTTGGCAAGGGTGTGGTGCAATCTAGGATCTCATTACTAGATGCCGCTAAATACTCTGATATTACACACTGTATCTTTAATAGGTAGGGCTGGCTCTGAACTAAGTACAAAACCAAGTGTACATTGTACAATTCTAATGTAAAGAATAACAGATTAGGCCAGCTTGAAATATGCATCAACCCTTCTCGTCTACTGATTTCCTACATGTCTCAAAATGCTCTTATAGTAAACCGCCCCCAGAGAATATGGCAGACTTGCATTCAGCTACTGAGGAATTAATGTGTAGGAGGAGAGACCAGGAATGAGAGCACGAGTGGCTGTTCTTGAGTGCAAGGTTGAATTGACTGATGGTGGAGAAAATATTGTTCTCTGAAAGATTATTTCTTGTATGACTGTCAAACGTCAGGGAAAATTATTAATCTCTGCATTTTTTGTAAATGAGATTCTCATGGGAAAAAAAACATTAACCTTTATTGAAGAAAAGATGCACAAAGGATACACAGTATTGTGTCCTATATTGTGGATATCTTATGTCCTATGTTGCATGAATTTGGCCATTACATTACATTATTATACTTGTTGCATGTTGACTAAAAACTATGAGTAAAGACTGCAATTCAGCAGAAAAATAGGTGTTTATACCCAGCACATTATGTTCACAAGGCTGTTTGTGTGTGTGTGTGTGTGTGTGTGTGTGTGTGTGTGTGTGTGTGTGTGTGTGTGTGTGTGTGTGTGTGTGTGTGCCGACGTCCGACGGTGAAAAAGAGGCATATGTTTTGATGCGACTTAACAGGATGTTAAGAGGCTTGGGTCTGTCCCGGACATTAGAGTGCTAAGGAGATGTTAAACATGCCTCCTCTAACATGTCCTTCCTTGTTAAATTGATCCTTAAACCTGCAGTGTGTAGAATTTTGGGTTTTATTTCCTAGCAGATTTTGTAGAAAGTAATTATAATATCCATAAGTACATTTAATTTGGTGCATAATAGCTGAACATTATTTTTTGAATTACTATTTTTTCCCTTAGAAAGGGTCTCATATATGTCCATATTTCTGCATATTTTGGACCAAGGCCTAGTGCCGCCATCTTGAAAGTGTCATAGTTGGAATGTCATCAGGTGCATTGTTTAAAATTTAGAATTGTTCTTGTCCTTGAAGGCCACTGTAGCTTCTGTTATTATTCGAAAGGGTTGGGGTTACCCAGGGAGCGTTGCATTCTAGAACTTTCTAGAACTTTCTTGATGATGTCATATCACACACTGCACCTTTAAATCACGCATTATAAAAATACTGTGTTGTGCTCTGAGACACTGGGTTGCAGTGAACAAATAGTTTTTGTTTGTCTGTTTTGTCCTTGCAAAAAAAACTTGTTTGGAAGTGAGGGTTTTCTGATGTGCAATACATAACTAATATGGGTAAGTATATGAAATCATACTTGTTGTTCTGTCCAACAAGTTAAACTTAGATGAAATCCACTGCTTTAATCAGAACATTATTGTGAGACATGGAATCTAAGCATCCTTCTGAGAGTAACTGTATATGTGTCCTTAGACATGTTGCCTCAGTCCTACGAGTGTGTCATCACACTGAGAACTAACAGCATTTATTTAAAGTGCCAACCCTGATATATCATGCCATCCATGCATCCATCCCTCCATGCATCCATTATTTTCTTGACTGTTTTCCAGGGTTAGGGTCATAGAGTAGAAACATGGCCAGTAGAACAACCCAGATGTCCCTTTTCCCCGGAAACTTCTTTCAGACTATCCTGTGTGATCACCAACTCAGATGTTCCCAGGCCTGCAGAGAGATATTATCTCTTCAGCATATCTTGAGTCATACTGGTCTCCTCCCAGTAGAACATGCCTGGGACACCCCCAACAGGAGCTGACCAGGGGGCATCCTTATGAGATGTCCCAACCACCTCAATTGACTCCTCTCAATGTGAAGGAGCAGCGACCATACTCTGAGGTCCTCCCGTATCACAGAGAGAAACCCCATCTCAGCCGCTATTGGCGATCTCATTCTTTCAGTCACTACACATAGCTTGTGACCATTGATGAGGGTGTGGATGCATATTACAGTTTTATTACAATACAATATTACTTTACAATATACAGCTTTCCTATCAATCTCCCGATCCCTTATACCCTCATTTTAACTAGACCCCGAGATACAGTACTTGAAATCCTCCACCTCAAGTAGTTACTCATCCCCCTTCACCTGAAGAGGTCAAGCCAACCCTAATCCACCAAATGCAATAACTGTCATATTGCTCCTCTTGCACTTACTGCATCCTCAGCATTTGCCCATGCTAATATATAGTATTTTCTCTGACCTGTTGATTTGGATCGATCGTCATCTCCTGCTGGTTTCTGTCTGATTTGAATTGCAGCCATTTTCCTGCGCCCTCTTTCATGCATTTTTTTTCAGATGCACTGCCTATGTAAATCTTTTGGGAACCGCACCATGGACTGTTCCCCTGTTTGTCCACCTCCCACTCGGTCAAAACTGTTCTCTCTGCAATGGGGTTGAAGTGCAACAGCACAACCTTGTGGACTAGATTCAATCAGTTATGAAGGCAAGAGTAACAACACCTTTCTCCTATGTCTGTGTTCCCCCAAAACCTTTTATTGGTCTATTTTACCTCAGATCTGTCTGTCTGTCCACCTCCCGTCTGCCCTCTCTTTATTCTTCCTTCTTCGCTCATTTCAGGCACTTAATATAGGCTTCCTTAGTGGAAAGTATTCAATGCATTAACAGCCTCTGGTTGCCACGGTGTTCTACATGCGGCTCAGACAGCAGCACATATTCGGTAGATGACTCATTATATCTGGATCTTTTTTTCTATTTTCTTTTTTTCCCCCCCACCGACAGCTAACTGATGATGTGATGCCCACTGTAATGAAGCATCAATTAAGTTGCAGCTGGAGGGACCATAATGTGTCAGAGGGTTATGCTTTGAAGTTTTTGACATGATCAAAGAGTGCAAAATAAATCTGAAAGTTAATCCATTTGTCTAAGCTATAAAGCATTGCCTGGAATACAATGCATGAAATATTTACAATAATAACACATGTGCTGTGTGTATATGAAACATATTTTTAAAATAATTAGTATAAAATAAATAATTATAGTTCACCCTACAGTGGTTACAACTTTTGACTGGTCCATCTTTATTTAGGTCTTTAAATTGAGATGAATGATTTTTTTTTTTTTTTTTTAAGATATTTTTTTGGCATTGTTATGCTTTATTGATAGGTAGAGACAGAGTTGAAATGGGGCAGAGAGGGGAGTGACATGCAGAGAATGACCGCGGGCTGGAATCGAACCCGGGTCCGCTGCTGGCCGAGGCCAATGGGGGGGACGCCCTACCAACTGAGCTAAGGGCGCCCCCAAAATGAATGATCATTTAACAGAAATGTACACATTTATAAAAATAAATCATAGCAATGTATAGTCATAACTAATTAGGCCTACTTATCTTACATGTCAAATCTAACTCTTTTAAAGGAATATTGCAACAAGAAATACACTTTTCTGACTTCCTATAGATGAGAAGATTTTTATCACTTCTGTATCTGTCTGTTAAAAATGAAGCAATAGACAGGCCATGTTCGCTAAGATGAGCAAATTACAGGAACAGCTCCAGAGCTAACTGCTTAAACATGCTATCTCCTTTAGTATATGTGTTTAAAAAACCCTGTGTTAAACAAACACATTGGAGTTTTTTGGAGGGTTTTATAGTTGGTGATTTTCAACAATTTGTCCATTCTGTTCAGCTAATTCAAAAACGTATACCCTTTGCGTTTTGCTATCTACGATTGCTAAGCCTACTAGTTTTCACACATTCTAAATCACAACATGCTGTGTCCAGGTGTTGCAGTAGACTCAATATGTGTTATCTTTTATCAAATCTTTATATAAATTGAACAACTTGTTATGATGATACCTTATAAGATGAGTGCGGACTGTATAACTGTGATACTTTGCACAACTCTAATTATTGGTTATGTAAAACAACATAAGATTCCCATTCACTTATGTATGAGAGATACATGAGATATACAGAAATGAAAACAGAAATGACATCCATATTACGTGTGTGTGTGGGTTTTCCAGGGTGCAGTGCATGCCATAAGTCGTGTGGCATGTAAATGCAACATGATATCATGTGTGTGCTGTGCTGCAGGTGGGAGGAAACAATCTCACTCTGACTGGTACATGATGGATGTTGCCCCATAGATCCAAGGTTTCAGCCCTGCCCTGTGTCATGTCTCTGCTGTCTTTCCTTCCCCCTTACTGTATCTGTGTCTTTATGTTTCTTTGCCTGTATGCCTTTGTATGTTTGTATGCCTTGTTCTTTTCCACTGACTTTGTCTTCGTTCCATGTCACCATTTCTGTAGGCAGCCTTTTACACTATACTCACTCTCTTTGTTTTGCTGTCGTGACATTCAGCATGTGGTGTTTGTGTGTATGCGTGGGGGGGTGACACTTGCAGTTTAACCCCTTAAATCTGAGTTTATACCCTTTCATTTCCCCCTAAATAGATTTAAGGTTGATGAAATATTCTTATTCCACAATGTGACAGTGAATGTATCATATACTGTATGTACACTTTATGATGTTTGCACTGGAGTACAGACATGAATTATTCTAAAACAACATAAATGCACCCCTCATCATTTTACATCTTAATTTCCCCACAATTAAGCCTGACATAACTAATATGGTAACTTTGGAAACTTCTGTACATAACAAATGTAACATAATGTTTTGATTTGGTAAAGATCGACCGACAGGAAAGACACTACTCGCTTTCTTGCCAAGACTTAGAAGGTCAATATAAATCTCATATCTGTGCTTTAGCTAATAATGTCACCAGCTGTTTAGATCAGTATAAAGACTGGAAAAAAACAGCTTGCCCAGCACCCACCTGCATGTAACGCCCTGTAAAAACCACAACTTGTCATTTTACACTTTGATTTAACAGAATATGCCAATAAGTGAGCTTCAGTGGTGCTGGTAGGCAGAATTGGGGTTGGAAACAGCCAGGCTAGCTAGGTTAGGTTTTCCCCTGCTTCTAGTTTTTTAAGCTAAGCCGATGTGTTAACCAGTCGCTATGCAGATGTAAATTGAACAAACGCTAACTGCTTCTCATTTCAATTTTGGCAAGGAAGCGATTAAGTGGATTTCCCAAAAGGTTGAACTTTTCCTCTGTTCAAAAGATTAATAAGAGGCTATAAGTATGGAAAAATAACTTTTTCTCTCCGTCTTTCTTTTGAAATTTCTCATGCAGATTCTCTATGTCCCTGTGGTCACTCAGCTTCTGCTTTTCGCCCGGTCCCTCTGAACGATTAACATAATATTGCAAATCTTTCTTCTCTCCTGCTTCCTCCCTTTTTCCTCTTATATCCTGTTGGATTATTATTCTCTCCAGTCCCCGGAGGAGGGGAAACTGGAGGGAAGGGCCCTCTGCCTGACTTTACACTGTTTAAAAGTATCTGCATCTCATTCATCAGTGCCAGCTCCAACACTAGGCGGAGACAGGCAGGATGCTGGTGAGAGGGAGGTGATGAAAGCACTTTGATACACAAGCTAAATTACCGGCCATCCCGATTCCCCCCGGAACCTTTTATTTTTCTTACTGTGAAATCTATAGAACCATAATTCCAGTATTAATTCAATTTGCTTAAGATATCATTTTAGAAATAGAAGAAATCCCATTTCACAAAAATCAATTGTGTAAGATTTCCCATATTTACACTCTAATCAGAATTATTTGGGATGTTTTGTCATATCCATTCTAGGATGAACCCCTGCATGCATCATGAACTTACAGTAAGGTCTTCCCATCCCATTGTGGCAAGTGCTTTCAGAGTGTGCCTCTGAGGCCCCCCGGTGGCATCTCACGCCCCAATTACACCAACTTCCCTTTTGATTTTGTTGTATCTTGTTGTGCAGATGACACATGATTTATGTATCTGTCAACTACTCTAGAGACTCAAGTACACGTTTCATGTAGAACTTATGCCTCAAGATCAGATTTTAAAAATACACTGAAGTATAGGGACACTCTAGCTGCAGCTTGGTATTATATCATCCTGACAGAGTGTCTTTGCGTGACAATTTCACGCATAAACATCCTTGTGTGCTGTTTAAAATCAGCAAGCAGGTCCTTTCGACACATCTCAAGTCCAGTACAGAGCAATTAACTTCACAGGTTCAAAACGGCTACCCGTAGGTGCATGTTTGGCATGCAAGCAGTTCCTGGAATGAGGCATTTATGTCAAACCGTCAGTGCAAAGTGGTGACAACAGCTTGCCAACATGGTGTCCTGTCTCATTATCCCACACCTATATTAAAATTGTGCTGCTGAAAGAAAAGTACCTGACACCCCCAAAGTCAGATGAAGGGACTTTGCTGTCAGATGTCTTATAGTCAACTTGAAAAATAATACGGGCCAGGAAAGAAATTCCATAAAGAATTGTAAGGAGGAAGACATCAAAGACTTTTTTTTTATGTCAATGTGTAAAGTGACATTTCTAAAGTAACACATACACAAAGCAAACCTGACTGAACACTCGTGTTTTACACATTTTGAATACTCCTAAACCCCAAAATATTGCCAATATTAGGAAGGGTAAAACCATTCAAAGTGGTGGCCAACCAGCACCGGCATAGACTTAACAAAAAATGCATTGACCATCAAACAGCATCCTTATCCTGTAACATCAAGGTAACAGATAGTCTTTAGTTTAATTTAAACTTCATGGATAGCGTAGCTAGCCTATATAACCAGGTTATTGACATTGTGCCTTCGGGCAACATGCTGCTAGATATGTCTCCGTCGTAGTGCACCACGTGTCTTGGTCCATGGAGGGCGAGAAGTTATTTTTCCTGGTCAACCTTTGTCCTCTCTCTCTCTCTCTCTCTCTCTCTCTCTCTCTCTCTCTCTCTCTCTCTCTCTCTCTCTCTCTCCCTCTATCTCCGGCTCAGTTGAGAATTGAAAAAAAAGATGCATTTTCAGGGAAATGTTAGAGATGTGAAGTGGAGCATTCAGCCATTGTCAGTTTGTCACTGTCAGCGCGGCCGCCAGAGAGCTTCAACCCTGTGAGGGAGGGCGGGGTTTGACAAGAGGAGATAGAGATACTGCTAGTTTTTCATCTCCCAAGAGGAGAAGGCATCGTGTCAGAAAACCTCACCGACAGGGAGAAAAGAGAGGAGACACTCTGTGGGTGTAAACAATGCATTTTTCATCACACAGCGTTCGTGGTGGCCCTGCTTAGCTGCGTAGGTGGAACATGGCAGTGCAGGAGATTGAGATTGTGTTTGCTATAGTTCCAGCCATTCATCAAACATTTGAAATCATCGAGACATTTTGAATAAAAAAGATTCAATCATATAAAAGGACATTAATGTTGGACTGTAGACAGTGATTTCAATACAGTTCAACCTGGTCAGTCACTTTCTCAAATGTATAGTGTTTGTATACATACTGTATACAGTACTTATACATTCAATTATGTTTAGCTTTTTGTTACAGATGTTTGTGTCATTTTAAGCGTTAAAGTAGATTGACGTGTGGATGTTTAAAATAAGCCGGATGTAGTCAATGGAAATGAATGGATTGCATGCCTTTAACCCAGAGAGCTTACTTTATCTAGACTTCATTGAATTCTACAGTTGGCGTAATGAACCAACACCATGTGCTTTTTCAGGAAGATGAGCTGAAAAAGAATCCGGCTGTACACTCAACAAAACACCGATTTGATTATGTTTTTTCACAAATGTATTGCTTAAAAGACAGATTTGATGACACTTTTGTTGTATTGTTAAAATATGATATATTTGCATATTGGATTCCGGGGGATATTGACAATAGTTTGTGACCATTTTTATTTTTATTTTTTTGTACCATGTAACATAAGTACAGACAATTATTTGTTCATTCTTTTTCAACCCGTACCCCTATACCCCTTATGTGGGCTGAAAAAAGATCTTCCACAAGGACCTGTAAAGTGGACAGAGTACATATCGTCACAGGAACTCAAGGATGACATTCTCACAGAGGAGATGAGACAAGACATGCTGAGACAGAATAAAGCAGGTATCGCCTTCAAGAAAAGAAAGATGTGTTTAACTTGAGCTAACATTTAAATATAGGAATTCTATCAACATTTGTATGAGGTGTAAAGGGGGTGTGAGTGTGCATGTGCATCTAGGGAGCATGTGTCTGCTCGCATGTGTGAGACAGTTGCTATGGAAACAATTCCACTAGCACAAAACACTCGAACACTAAAGTTATTTTGTACTGATATAGAAAAAAACATGCACGTTATACTCCTACTTATATTTTTACTAGACATTCGGGAAGCAACAGTTCATCAGATCAAACTAAAAACTCACTGAAGAGAAAGGAAAATGAGAAGCCTGTGGGAAATGGAGTTTGCATGTAAGGCTTCTACAGTAATCAATAAAACATGTTATACCGTCACTAAATCCAAGTAAGACTCCTACACAAACAATCTATGATGTGTTATCCAGATTTGCATTTCTGTTTTCTGTGTTCTGTGTTCAGTGAGGGTGCACTTCTACACCCCCATCATTTAGTCCATCTTCGCCTCCATAACCATCTGGTATGTTGCTGCCCCTGCCAAGACCAAGGGTAGACTGCAACGTAACATTCGCTCTGCTGGGAAGGTGATTGGCAGGGATTATCCATCCCTCCAGGACCTATACACCTCCTGGAGCCAAAGGCGTGCAGAAAAAGATTGTGGCTAAATGGCTAACGAAATAGCCCCCAACTAAGGGGGATTGGAATCGTAAAAGAAATACATCATATGGAAAAAGCTGACCTTCTCCCTGAACCTATATGGACAAATTCACTAATAACTGGAGGAAATGGACAACTCATTTTGATACAATAGCCCCTCATGACGATGTATAATTTATAGATCTGTATGTGAGTTTGAGAGATACAGATGTGTATGGATACGGGTGTAAATACTCAAAGGAATATATGTAAATATACACATATTTGCAAATGTATTGTGCATAATAAGAAAGGTTTTTGTTTATGTATGTTTGTGGAATGCAATGGCTCCCTCTGGCGGGCACTGAGAGTGTTGACAGCTGAACAATGGACTACCAACCATTAAAGTGGCTACGAGGAACTTTTAAATATATTGGGCATGGCCGGTCCGGCAGGCCTGGGTGGGTCGTGCGGTCCGCCCCTCCGGTGGTTTCGGCTGTGGTTGCTCCTCGTGGCAGCGGTGCATTGGCTATTCCCTATTCTATACTGTCTATTCTCTATCTATGGCCCCGGTTCTCCTCGGGACTAGTGCCGCACTAGGGCTTGCCCCTGGGGGCGGGGTGCTGGCTCTGGGTCTGGGGGGCTTGCGCCAATTGTGTCTCGGCGGGGAACGGTGGAGTGTAAATCAATGTAAATTAATGTTAATTGTGTTCATATTGTTTAACATTGTTTACAGCGTTATTAATAACAGCCTGAGGAGCTGCCTCGGTCTCGGTTTGTCTGGGCCTGAGTACCGGTTCCTCCCACTGAAAAATTGTCCTGCCGACGCAAAACGCATAACTGATACCACTTCTTTAACATTTGTGCTCCTCTGTCTATCTTCCATGATTGGCTGAGCGATGCGCCGGGGGTTCTCTCCCTCTCTGTCTACCAAGCACTCTCCATGCTACTCGACTGACTCCGAGTTCTGTGCGGAATCAGCCGTCCTAGGAACGGATGCTCCCCGCCTGCTATTGCCTCAAATCAGCACTGTCCATCAGGATAGTACTCTTTCTACTTGCATGCTTGTTCAATCTTTAAATAAATTGTTGCTTCGCTCATTGGTTGCCTGTCTGTCCTCTTCCAGTTTTCCCTGGTGGTGACGAGACGGTGTGGATCTGGTCCCCCCTCTGGCAACATCTGAGAATGGATCATCAACGCGGAAGATGTTGCAGTGGTTAAGGACGCCACCTGGAGACGTGGGATGTAATCCCGGTGCTGGAAACCTTAGTTTTCCCTGGTGGAGACGAGACGGTGTGGATCTGGTCCCCCCTCTCGCAGCATCTAAGTCTTCCTGCATCCACACTATTCGCACTTTACTTTAGTATTACCATGTTAACATCTGGTCAATGATCAAATTCCTTCGTGATTTTTCTCTACTTATGACATCTATTGCAGTATGTCCGTCCTGGGAGAGGGATCCCTTACTTTGTCGACTCTCCCTGAGATTTCTTCAAATTTTTGAAAGACTGGACTGAAAGAACTCCTTCGTTTGACCCCTTCTTTAATTACACTTATGATAACAGAGTGACTCATTAACCCACTTTGCTTTCTACTTTGTTGTTTATTCTATTTCTATCCTGTATGTCTGAGCTATATTATTGCATGTACTGTATGTACACTATAATGTGTAAACACTAATTTAAAAAAAAAGATTGTGGTTGACCCTTCTCACCCAGGATACAAATGCTTTGAGACATTCCCCAATGACATTGATTGAATGAGCCAGAAAATGTGTCCCAATAGCTGGAACTGGTGTACAAAAGCTTTCCTAAACATATATAGCACCACTGCCACACGGTGGTGCTATAGATAACAGAAGAAAATACAGTTTTAAAAACAACAGTGTGACAATGCAGTTAGTGTTATTGACTTCAAATGTGTCAAGCCGATAGTCCACAACGAAAAAACCCTCTTTGACCATTAAGGTCCAATGTGACGGCAGATGTTAGTCTACTACACAAATTGAGTGCTGCATTCATCTTAAACCTCCTTAAACACTGAGGTGTAACAAGTAATAATTTAGGGCTGACATTAAAAAAAATAATCTTTAGCTTTACAGAATGTTGGAACTTCAATATAATGATATGCTACACTTACTTTTATCTGCAATTGTAACGGGTAGCTATAACTCAAAGTCCACAAATCAAACTGCAAACAAAGGCTTGAACCTGTTAATTGGTGCTCATAGCTATATTTTCTATTTAAATTTTAAATTTGTATTCTTTGTTTTGCTTTTCTCTATGTTCTCTGTTTATGATGAACATGACTAGCGATCCAGATCTAACACATCCCCGCCCCAATGTCAAATGCGGCTACATTTTGAGGTTGTCACCCAAATTATGTTGTACAGTTTGTAGTACACAATAAATCCCAAACTGCTAGTCACTCTCTTTCCTTCTCGACCCCTTCTCTATCTCCTGTTTATTTTCTACTCTTGTTTCTCCCCCTCCTGTGTACACTCAAAGGAAAGTACTCACAGTTCCAGCCTGATATCTTATTCATGATACTTCTTAATCCAATTGTCATGCATATCGACTGTAATGTGTTTTAAGGTTGGCATTCCTGCATACTAAGTACTTTTGCAAAATCTTGCATTATTACCTTTGTTTGAAAATGTTGGGGAGTGAGTTTAGCTGTGGGAGGGAGCATGAATAATTAATCTGCTAAAAGAACAATTCTATACAAGAGTAGTTCATATTAGAAGCATGTGTGGTTTAAGCTTTGAATTTATAAAACAGAACTAGATTAAAATGACTGTATGGGGCGGTTTCACAATATTCCCACTAGTGTTTTTTTGGGTTTTTTTAAGTCGCAAATTAACAAAACATTTCACTCAGAGAATTATTAACTACTTGACTGAATCACACAAATGCCACCCAGTCTGAACATGTCTGTGTTTTGGACTCCTAATCATACAATGCACTCCTAATTCTATCAACACACTTAAATAATGTATCTTCTTCCAAATAAATATTCATACACTTTTTGCAAAAACATACTTTAAGTTCGGGGACATTTTGAAAAGAAAATTAGCATAAAAATAAAATGACAAAACACTATTTCAAAACATTGATTTCAGTAGGCTATATAACTATTGGCAGCAATCTCCAACCATCGACCATGACATCCTCCAATAAGAGTTTCTGAAAAGCTGTTTTTGACAGATTACAGTCATTATTCCCACAAGGTCAAGAAAAATGTGAACACGGGTCTCCTCAAGCATTTGAACAAAATAACAATGGGCATTGTTCATCTGATGAAGACAGTCTCAGAACTGACAATAGTCTACCATAGGGACTTAGGGGATCTCACAGACTTACTGTGTGAGTTCTGCAAGCCTGTAAATGCAATTAAAACCATTACACTCTTATGGATCCCTAAAGACCTGTTTAAATTAATTAAAAGCTCATTATAACAGAAACGGACCTCATTTTCATAATATGATTTTCTTTGTAGCCTCACATGCATCTGCACGCGTCAGGCCTGTATTAAACTCAGCTAAATTGTCTTAATTTTGCCTTACATAAGTCAGATCTATTTGTCCCTGGTTAGCAAAAGAGCTAATTTCCCCTCAAACGTTTCACTTGTGCGGTGTAGCCACTAGAGGGCGGCAGAAGAACTCTTTGAAAATGTCCTAATATCCTTCTCAGAAGTTGAACTCCAGCGCTGCCTCTAAAATAACCCCGTTAATAAATCCATGCTGTTCCAGAAGCAGCGCAGCTTCCATGAGTTTGTTCAACTTGCACGGGGACCCTCCTGTGATGACTAGAGAGGATCACTTCCCTCTGCCACATACCAACGGGGAGCGCATTTAGCCGACGCTTTAACGGCCTGTGGCATGCAGCAAACATCGGTGGTGGCACCTGTTGGTCTATCCCAACGTGGCTATGGGATATTTAAAGCTCCACGAGGACTCTCAGTAGGCTATTCGTAGGCAGCTGTACAGTATATACAACGAAAAGAAGCAAAGAATAACAGGAACTTCTGATTTGAAGGTAGAAACCTATATAGACTTTAGGCGGGCGAACAGTGCCTTTTGGCCAGTGATGTGTTTTTTAAGTTCGATTGTATGTTTGAAATTCACTAGGTGGCACTGTTTCCCTGTGTTTGTGGAGGATACTTGCGTTCATATTGTTGAAGAATGTTCGTTGTAGTGTAGAATAGCTGGACATTTATAAAAAACAAGAAAAAAGTGTAACAAAGTTTAAAATAACCAAATACCTTTTGCAGTTGTTTTAGAGTCTATTATTTTAACACTTGATAAAACAAGTTTGTAGGATTTGTTTAAAGAATAGGTATTTTTATCAGCATGGTAACAATCAATAGTATTTGGTCAGCTGAACAGACTTATGTCACTCTGATGATGCAGCCATGACGAACCTGCAACTGGTACAACTTGAGTCCCCTACCCAGCCTCCATCAATACTAAATAAATGAAGGAACATATGAAGCTAACTAAGAAAGTCACAAAACGTTGGAGTAAAGTAAACTGCTTAACTACTAAAGCACACAAAGAAACACACACACGCGCGCATGAACACACACACACACACGTGTCAGTGACTTGTGACTTAAAGTATACGTTCTGATTTAACTGGTAACAGAAATAAACAAGTGTATACAAACATCAGTAAAATACATGGAAACCAAATAATGACAATTCTTGCATTTTCCCCTCACAGTAAGTTCCACTCAGCCACTTTTTATGAGTTAATACAGCTGCTTTTAAAAAGCAAACTATAAGAATCTGCCTGCATGTTCAACATTTTCTTGGCTTGTGAGGCCGGAGACTACTGGGCATGACCACTCGCCTTACCCAGCTGCACCCTGAGGCTGGTCTAGGTCATTTCCTTTTTGGCGTCCTCTTGTGTGTGTGCCTTGCATCAGACTGCTGGACCAAGCTGTTCCTGTTTTTGGATTCCTGAAGGAATGGCTAACAGTCACCATGGAAGATTTTTGTTTGGAGAGTTGTCTCAGCCACTGCGTTGATACACGATTTCCTCTTCCTGCCTTCACACTGGCCAGAGAGGTGAAGCTTCATCGACGACTTAATGCAAAGTGTGAGGAAGGTCTTTTTTAGATAAGGAGCCAAATATGCTGGGGGAAATTTATTCCATAATGTATTCAACCCCCCCTCCCCCCCTCCCCGCCCCACTCTTTGGAGCATACAGTCACCTTGTGCTTTTACTTGAAAAAAAAAATGTTTTCAAACAGTCTAGAATTTCAAAAATAAAATTTGCACAACAAACTGTTGCCAGCACCATGTTTGTGTATCCAGAATATCACTCATTTGCTATTTTTTATGCTTCATGCAGAAAACCTCAGAAACATTAAAGTTTAGCGGGTTTGCCAGGTGTATTTCCAGGGTAAAAAAAAAAACAAACCTGGAAGCTTAACCTTTTTTATATTTCCGTATGTGATTTAATCAACAATACTTTTTTGTTTACAGATATAAATAGAATCTGCTACATCAATTTTGGAATAAAATGTTCCTCCTTCCTGGGTTTATTTTGCAGCTAGCTGTTATCCAGGGCAGTTCATAACAGATTTGACAGAAGGGGACTCAGTTGGAGGGTTCAAAGCTCGCAGAGGCCTGACATATATATAGAAGTATGTTTTATTTATGTACAGAAATACTTAGTATTTCGCTTATTTCTTTGAAAACAGCAGCAGCAGATGAAAAATATATTCTGACCCTCCCCTTCATCCACAAATAATGCTTTGTGCCTCCACAACATTATTAAGTCCTTATATTTTTCTGTGACCTTTCCTTTGAAAAAAAGTCCTGCCATCATTGCGGGGAAGTTTGCAATAGTGTCTAGCAAGATAATTTATGACCTTGTTAGTTCTAAAGACAGCTGTGCTCTGCCTCTGACCAAGGCCAACGTTGTTCCTCACATGGCCTATACTGTATGTGCACCATCTTGCCAGGTGACCGATCCTTCCAGGCTGTTGCTCCCAAGCTCTGGAACGATCTTCCCATCTCTGCGTTAGTTGACGCATTCAAACGTCAATTAAAAACCTTTTTATTTGTGCAGGCTTTTGCCTAATTTGTTCTTGGGGCTGCTATGTTTTATCACTGTATTGTAATTGGCCTTTTAAATGTATGTATATTTTTAATCTGCTTCCCATTGTGAAGCGCTTTGTGACCCTGGTCTGCGAGGGGCGATATATAAATAAAGTTTACTTACTTACTTACTACTTACTTGCCAGGCTATTACTGCTGTTCGGGAGGGGATAACAAAAATGTTATCCGGTATTGCATCTATTAAAGGAGACATCACAGCTATCACAGGAGAAATCGCTGGAATCGCTGATATCAAAGGAGACATCGCTGATATCAAAGGAGGCATCGTAAAAATGGCTACAGTGGAAAGAGAGGATAACGATGAGTAATTACAATTCATTGGGAAAATGGAAAGTATGTCAGTTGTGCAAGGTCAATGAATAATGAGAATGAAAATTGACTGTGTATTGGACTGCAGCTGCTTAACAAAAAAAGAGCAAAATCATAAAAAACAAAAAAAACAAAATTGTGTTTTTTTCTTTTTTCTTTTTTTGTAACAGTAAATGTGTATCTGTGTATCTGAATCTGAATCTGATGAAAATGGGGGCGGGACCTGATAAGCCTTTGGCTTCTTCCGTCACCCTTCGGACAACACAAAGTATGATGTATGATGTGAAAGAGATAATTGTGTATTGTGTGGAATTGTCCAAAAGAATAATAATAAAAAAAAAGAAAAAAAAGAAGCACTGCAGGACTGACATATTCCTGACTTATCCAGCTGACATATGTTAAGTGCATATTTTTTCAAACATTGTTAAACATTGAACCATGTTTGCCTGATTCATTAGTATATGAAGAATACTTATGGTAAACAATCACACATCTGCAATTTTTTACCAGGAACTTTAATTGTTATTTACACACATTTCCTTTACTTTTTCCTGCTTTATGTCCATTATTTTGTGTCATATACTGTATGTCACAGCAGTATAATAACATGATACTATTTCTGTGATAGGGTTTGAAGCTATAGGGTGATCGTTCACCTGCCATGGATGGCCAGAGTCAGCAGGTTATGACTTTAATCTGTGATATCCCCTGCTGTGCTCTTTTAATCGACTGAAAGCATAGATACTCTCCTGGCCTGGTATAGAATATACAGTAAATGCCTTCCTCTGACATAAGATCCTTGTATAGCTCAAAGATTGAGGCCCAGCCAAGTTCAAAGTATACTGCTGCTGGGGCAGTTCTGACCCCAGATAGACATGTCAGGAATGGGATAGGTGAGGAATGTTTGGTGCCTCTCCCTCCAGGCTGTTCACACCATCATGCGGTGACTTTGCACGCTAGTGTCAGTTTAATACAGGAATATAGTGTCTGTGTTTAACCAGCTTATGTTAGCCAATTTCACATTGTGAGGGTTGTTTTTCTGAATCGACCTCTCTTTTTTTTAAGGGATTTTTTTTTTCCGCAAGTGATGACTGTCACTGGGAAATGCCCCAGCTGAATCTCCAGGGTCGAGAATGGGCCTCTGTTCAAACTATTGACGTTCATATTCCACATTTACAGTGTTTAGTGGGCCAACATTTAGTGTTTTAGGATTCTATTCAAATCTGTGCGAAAATAAAACCCATATTCACTTTTATTGGGTGTCTATACTAACTAAAAAATGAATGACTTAAAAAACAGCTATTGAGAAAGGTGCTGGCAGTTGAAGACAGCCATGAAACCTGTTATTTTGGTATGTAGGCTTTGTTTGCCAGTTTCCAGTTGCAAAAAGTGGACATATACTCATGAAATGCTGCCAAGTAAAGCAGAGCTCTTGACTTCAAGTAAAGGTATTGCAGCATTGTATCGGCAGTCACCATGCATCTGAAAAACGGTTTGTAATTATTCTTAAGAACAGATTTGCAACATCATACATCATATCATGGTTGTGCCTCAAGGTGTTTCCTTCTTAATCGGGCCTTTAAAAAAAAAGTAAAAGCATTTTCCACTTATGTGATACTTTGGCAGCAAATGTGCAAACTCACATGAGGAATCCTGGTGAATGGTCCTATTCAGAGTGCTGCCTGCTGCACATGCCACACCTCTTTCATCACAAGATCTCTAAATATAGAATGTGACATATTCAGCCCACAGCTGTTTGATTGCCCCGTATATCTGTGGGAGAAGATGTTTGAAATGCCAGTCCATGGAGATTCCTTACGCTGGTATTTAGCATGTGCGCTCATCCCTTTAATCTCGGTCCACTTTGGATGTCCCTGCTCATGTTTAGACCTGTATGATCTAGTGATCCCCTTGGAAGATATTTCATTGCCATGGTCTTTTTAATTTTTTTTCTGTTTTCATCATTCTACAACAAAGTCTACCGTAGTAGAGCCAACCCTATTGCAGGGTAGAGTTTAGGTAAGCCTAGGTTAGTTGAATGAGATGTTACAACATATTCAATACTAAAACGTCTGGCAGTTATATGCCTCTGTGAGGCATGCACATTTCAGTGAAAGTACAGTGGTGGTATAGCCTGGTCCAACCAGACCATAGTACTTCATTTCATTTGTACAGAAGGTCTGGAACTGTCTGTGCTATTGGCAAACGTTCACTCACTTGGAGGCGGCTGTCTTTTGAGGTTTAAAACTATTGGATCTGCCTAGTGCCACTCTGGATTAGCCAACCAATCGCATAACTTTTGGTCGTGACGTATGAGATAAGCCGGCTTCTGGCGGTGCTTTCCAGTTGTACAGGAAACTCGGAAATTTCCGACTTCACTACATAATATTATTGTAGTCTATGGATCTACCGGTACTTGGCAACGGTAACTCGCTAGAGCCTAACGTTTAGTTATTTGGATGAGAAAGGTTATAGGTGTCCATACTTTCCCGAGCAGATGCACTGAAGCACAGACATGTCGGAACTCGGAACTACCAAGTCAGACATTTCCGAGTTCCGAGTATAAAGGAATGCAGCATTCAACTGAAACTGGCGCGTGACTTCGACATCATCGTTCTCAGCCACTCGCTCTGTTCGCTGATTGGACCGGTTAGAGAAAACCCGCAAATACACCGCAGACCCAGACTGACTACTGAAGTGAAATGAAAATTGAGCGGAAGTAGGTAGGCGGGTGGTGCCAGGCCAGTGGTGGTAGGCAATGCTTTAAAATGGTAAAGCACCAAGAAGCTACAATATGGTACAAGGTTGTAGTAACGTTTGACCTTTGACCTCCATAATCTAATCTTCAGCATCATCTTTGGATCAGAGTCCATATTTGTGTAAACTTTGAAGAAAATCCCCCAAGCGTTATTGAGATATTGCATTCATGAGGCAAGAGGTCACAGTGACCTTGACTTTTGACTTATGATGTCTAAAATCCAATCTGTTCATCATGAAAATA
>NC_137214.1:22370906-22820848 GCF_949987685.1 Ammodytes marinus | reverse complement strand
AAATAAACCACTTACTTCACCTTTAATGCTGAAGTGCTGAGGCACATCATTAGGCCAGATCTAATCAATCCTTGAGGCCCCATTATTGTCCATGTCTCTCTGCACTATCAATAAAAGCAATGCCAAATACAACTGACAATCCACATTATGCATTCAGTAGATGTGTGCATCTAGGCCAACACAGAATACATTATGTAGATGGTAGACTTTTGTCCCCAAGGTTTTGGTGCAGTTTTCTCTCAGGGTCAGCGTTTTCATGGAAATGACTTGCCACACCATATAGAGTGTGCTCTATAAATGACCTTTGACTCTAGAATCAGAAAGAGGAAAAGTAGGTCAGAAACATGGAGCTCATAGGTCTACAGAGACATGCCACTTTGGAATCATTCATTCAGAAGAGGCTGCACTGTGCTGGTTTTTCCCTATCTCAGATGTGATTCAAAATGCAGCTCAAAGAAAGAGGTTTCGCATTCACCGTCCTCCAAACCTATACCCCTTCACATATTTATCGTTATAGATAACATATGGATTTCCAAGCTCTCTGAAAATCAAATCATAGTCCTTCACTTTTTTCAGTGCTGAGGTCAAATTGATTCTCAACCTGCTGTTTTCAATTAATCGCCTTTGAAAAAGGCTATTGATGCGTAGTTTCCGTCGACCGCCTCTGGTCAAAACATATAATTTAGGTTATCAGCACTCTTACCTGAAAGATAGGCTTTAACTTTAGCTGCGCCTATAGTTGAAGTGAACTTTTGGTGGGATTATTAATCTATTAGTGCAGACAGAATAATGATAATTTCATAATAGGCGCAACAAACAAGCAAGATATCCTGAATCAGAAATAGGCTTTAAAAATGTGAATGGTAAGATCTGCAGACTTGATATGTTTTACAAAGAGGGGATGAGATTAAAAGACCCTGGCAGTGTGCCCACAGGAGATATTTCTACATGTAGTTATTCACTGAGGGTCCCGATTCCATATATTTTAGCTTTAAAGCAAAGAATTGTGTGTCTTTTCTGGTGAAACAAGCAAGCTTTGACATGACCTAATCTGTCCGATGTTGACATTCTTTCAACTTCTCCTCTAAAGTCCTTATCAGTATACAGTGAACCGTGTCAGAGGCAACGGGGGAATTTTGTTGTGGCTGGTGGGTTTTTGTGTTGAAGGAGACAAAAGAGAATCATTGTGGGGCTTTTTTGCCCTTTCTATCGTGCCTTGTAATCTGCCTCTAGAGCCTTCACACAGTTACCTTCCAGGTGCACTGTTGACCAAACACTCCTGGAAAACTCTTGGCAGTGAAACAGAGTGTAATGCTTCTAAGATTACATGGTCCAAGAATTACGAAGGCCTTTTGAAAAAAAAGTGAGGCTATAAGAACGTGTATAGCCAGAACCCTGTTTTTGCACTTTGGGTTTTGCAAGGAATAATTAAACAAGACATGGCATGTTAATTAGTGAGCATTAGAGGTGCTGGTATAGCTCAATTTTGTTACACATGGACAGGACCAAGCTAGTTAATTCCCTGTTTCCCTGTTATTGTTAGCTAAGCTAACTAGCAATGAGAGTAGTAGGATCAATCATAACATCTAACTCAAAGTGTATAAACCAAAATGTCAAACTATGTACTGTAACTTTGGATGTATCAAATAAGTGAAACATTTATAAGATATATTATCATAATAACTTAATGAACAAACTATCCACACAGGAAAATTGGATCCCTAGAACACTGTTTGAAGTTAGAAAACTACCTTAAAAGTAATTGTTTCACGATTTGATGATTGAATTATTCAATACTAAGAATTACATGTAGAGTAAGTATGTTTTGTAAAATAATTAGAAGCTCTGCAAATGTAAACAAATACCCCTCCCCCAAAACTGCATATTGCCTTTAACTATAGAGCAAAATTGATCTTCAAATGTTGTTAAAATGTTCAAAACATTACAAGACGATGCTAATGTGTGAGTTTCTCTGTCCAGCTAAAAACAGAATGGTCTATTTAACAAATAAATAAACTAAATGTAAAAAACTAAGGTCCTCTAGCAAAAATAATGATGTGCCTGTTAACAGCCTTGGTCAATGAAGTTCAATGAAGGACAGAGGCCAACTCTGAACTCTGGCGAGCAGGGAATGGGAAAAATGACATCATCAACCAGAGTGATTATCAACGCTGAGCTGAGGTTAGGAGAATAAAGAGCTCCTCTGTCTGAATGCTGTTTGGAGTCAGCCCAGACAGCAGCCAGTTGGGCACAGCTATGATACCCTTCCAAAGACAAAATCGTCTCAGTTTCTACACTCCCTTAGGAACAAGAAGAAGAGAAAAATGTCAACCTGAACCTATAGGGCTAAGATGAAGAAGGAGAAAACCAAGAGAATTCAAGTTGAAAGTCAAATACAGCAAAAAACTCATTATCCTTGCAAACAAGAGTGAACATGTTTGGGCTGACCTACAGAAGACAGAAAAAAATTATATAGAGTAATTTTAAAACATTTGGAAAACATTCCATGACCTTTCGTTTTCACTGTTGCATCAATTATTCAGTTTGCAAGCTCATCAAAATAACAAACTACGCCGTCCACAAGCCAAAACCTGTTTCATAAAATGTGATAACTCAAGTTCAAAGCCCACTGCTTCCACAAGGTATTTTAATGTAAAGAACTTGCCTTAGGATGTAAATGATTTACTAACACTGCATTTTCATTTATAGTACATAGCCTATGTCATGCATACTTTTCCTGTTATTAAAAGTTCACTCAAGATATATTAATGTTACTTTTCAGGATCAAATGCAATCTGTGTTTTTTTAAATGGACTTCAATCCAATTAATGGAATCAGCAGTGTATATCCCTGGAACTAAAAGCAAATGTGGCTATGCCAATCAGCATATTCCTTTAATCTTCTTCAGTTCACTTTTTCAATTCAACTGGTTTAAAAACAATCAATATAACATAAAAAGCTTATGTTGATTAAGTTAAAACAACCAATGGGTGGAAACGTTAGACCTAGTTTATTTTTATTTATTTTTTAACTTGAATTTTTCTCCATGTGAATGGTGGAGTGGTGTTACATGTTTCCTCTCTGGCAGAGAGTGCCAATAAAGTCCGTTCAAAACAAAGCAATTGCCTAGCAAGTATCAAACACCAAGTATGCAAATATATTTTACTGCAAATCCCATTATATGTGAATTTCACCTTGATTTCACCTTTTAACCAAATTGTTAGGACGTTTTCAGATACTACTTTGGATGAGATAGAGTCAGATGGGCAGCTCTTGTTGTTTTGAAAATGTTGCTTTAGTTTGGAAATTAAGTCAGTTGCCTCTCCCAATCAATATTTGGAGGAGGTTTGATGGATTTTAAGGATTTTAAAAGTAGCTGAGTAGCTGCTTGTAAAGGCTGGTCTGGAGTGCAGAACTGACCACTGAACTTAACACTGTTTTGGATGGTCTAATTTTACTGAGTGGGGCAGAATGTGGACACTATGGAACAAGGTCAAGGTCCTAATGCTCAGGTATGTGTCTGTGGTTGTCTTTACATATACGGTTAGATACATATGTTAGTCAAAAGCCATCTTTTGTCTTTGTCTATGTTATTGTGTGAGAATATGCACACAAACACATACGTGTGCAAAGCAAGTAAGTTCCGCTGCATAGTATCTGGGAACTAGAGGGGTCTTTCTAACACAAACACATAAAGGCATGGACCCCACTGACGCACTAATGCGGGTGCACAGGGGTTAAAATAACAGCCAGAGTGAATGCCCGGCACGGACACGAGAAAACAACCCGCAAAGCCCCATCGACTCCACCTCTCAGAGCCCAAAGCCCACTGGATCAGATGTCATAGCCCTAGACTATTTCTGATTTTGACTGATATTGTGTGGGCATGAGGGAGAAGAAACGTTTTGCTAATGCATTTTTTTAAGTTTGAATATACTTTCAGTAGTTATTTATGAGCCGTTATGTCATTTAAGACATCCTTTTAATTACAATCACAATGAAGTGCAAGTCGCAAATTACCTGAAATAAAGCGCTCGCATGTGTCCGTTACATACATAGAAAGCTACAAATCACTATAAATGACTGGATATTGAGCAAATAAATGCTTTTATTGACCATCTGATGCATGACTTCAACTTCAACAATTGAAAAGAAAGTAAAAAACCTAATAAATAAATACAGTGAAAACAGTTACAGCTAAAGGTTTGTTTGTAGTTAAATGCATATCAAGGATAATAACCTATGCAATATGTCCTCTCACTTTGCAGTTATTCAGTTTATATTGTACAGTCACTATTTTTTCCAAAACATCGTTCAATATATAAAATGGTCGTGGTTATTAGTGATTTTGTAATTGATGTTAAAACCGTACAACTGTTGAAACAAAATACTTGTTGGGAGTTTAGAGAAAAAAAAAATGATAATAAGAATGTAAAAAATATTCAACATTAAAATCATTCAAAATAAATATTTTTCAAGCCTATAAAGTGTGACCCCATTAAAGCCAAGTGGATCAGAGTTGCAGCTTCATCAACATCTCAATTCCTGCCACTCACTTGGAGAGCAGAGAAGAATTATCATTCCATACATTCCATTCATGCAGAGGGTGATTGTCGGAAGGCCTCAGGTGGTAGGTTAGAGTTATACCTGCAGTATACTCTATGCATAATAATGGCCATATATTCACCTTTGGGGAGGAAAGACAAGAATACTCAAATGAAGGAGGTTAAACAGGTTTCTTTCAGTACATTTTAGGCTCAATTTTGATGTCACAATTCGTACAATTAAAGCTTCTCTCAGTATATTCTGCTGATCACAGATTTGCAGCTGTTTCTTTAACCGCAAGCGACTTGAATGCCTTACTATTTAAGAGTGGTCAATAAAACATGTTGTTTTGAAATGATCATAGGTTATTCATTAGAAAAAAAATACTTTGTTACCAATATACACAGACAAAATATAAATACTTAGCCTACTCAATAATCTTCATTTTTTTTCCAATATTTCACTGTGAAACTGTAATGTCCTCAGGATCAGGGTCACTTCTACATAACAGCATAATGCTCCACGCCCTTGTGATATAAAATGGAGCAAAGCCTGCTTGGAGCTAGTTTGGGCAGTCAACTCAAATCATGACATGCGATACCCTTCTATACCACCAGCCAAACACATTCTCCCAAATTGCCGTAATGAAACAATTATAGACAGCAGTGGCTGATGTGTTCATCCAAACCCACTTGAAAAACGTAAGTGGCAGAAGCTTGAGTGTCTCGTGAAATGACATTCTGAACAGGCGCAGTGAATTGACGGGGGTTCAAACCAATTCATTTACTGTATCTGTCTCAGTCATTTGGCCACTTGACTGACACCACTTTAGTCACACATTCATGGCGATGACTTTGATCCCGTGAGCATTAATGTAGGTGAGGAGGACCTTGGCCCGCTTCTCAATTACATCGATGAGTTTGTCGATGCCCTGCCGGCCGCCCTGGCTCTCCCAGTACGTCTGGTCCAGGAACAATGACTGGAGGAGCTTCTCCCTAAGCCTCCTGCTCCTCAGGACTGACACAGCCTGCTCTGGAAGCCTGGAGATAGAAGAAATAAAAGCAAAGTTAGGAACAAGTATTAAATTGGGAGCAAAAATAATCTGATTGGTTCTCAAGTGTGTGGGTGCACAGCTACGCAGCCAGGTAAACACACTTGAATTACCAGGGACTCGATAGTTCCAGAAACAAGTAGAGGCTTAAATACTTACAAGTGGGTTAAAAGCTTTACTCATATTAATGAAATATCAACTATCAGAGATAATTGGCATTTGGAAATGGTCATAGCTCATAAGTTAGTCATATCTGTTTTTCCCTTTGGTACGAATGCGGTGGAGTGACGCTTTTCTATGTTTTCAACAAGACCAAGCCAGATCTGGCCGGCTTGAAGCATGACTAATACACACTTTTCCCTGTAAACGTTGGTGGGAGTTTTTCCTTTCCCCATTTGAGGGTTTAAGGATAGAGGGTGTCCCTGAGCATGTTGTTATTTGAGACACTGGGCTATGTACAGTAAATCAAAATGACTTTGCAGGGGGCACCCTTAGCTCAGTTGATAGACCCCACCCCGGGCCGGGCCCAGCAGCAGACCCGGGTTCGATTCAAGCCCGCGGTCGTTCTCTGCATGTCACTCCCCTCTCTGCCCCATTTCACCTCTGTCTCTCTGCACTATCAATAAAGCATAAAAATGCCCAAAAAATATCTTAAAAAATAAATAAAGATAAATTACTTTGCTAACCTATGCAACTTAACAACAACAAAAAACTTGCAGGTAGTGGCAGTAGTGGTTTTTGACTGGTCTCACACAAGAGAGAGAGATGGGGCATGATCATGTGGAAGAGGGCTGGAGAAGAGCCATGGAGAGACTGCTAAGAGGGAGTTGACCGTGTTCAGGTTTACAAGCAGCTAAACTTTCTAATAAACTCCAATACTTTGTACTTGAAATGTACTTGTAAAATGAATAAAATGGAAATCAATTTAGCTACGTTTGATTAGGTCGATGAAAGAACCCTCCATAATTTTTTTTTTCTTACTTTTTTGGCAATGACATCCTGTGATCTTGCAGCTAGTCCTCAGATGCCGGTTAAAGTTCGACTAACGACAGGAGCTGCTGTTTTGATGAGGATGATATGGATCGGTGTGGGGAGGATACTGTGTCCTTGTCAAACCCAAAGTTTAGTTTGTGTTTCCCTAGCAGAATGACACACTGATGTATTGATCAAAAGAAGGATGAAATGAAAGCAATGTCTTCAATGTGGTTTGGAATTATAGATCCAGACAGATCGTTGGGGGATAAACAAGAAGAGCACCGTATCAAGGCAAACCCACCCCCATTCCATTTAGTTTGTCGAACCAGATCTAAATATTTATTTATTTAATGTTTCTACTGCTTAATCTGCATTCTCAGCTTTGCATGCTGGAATATTTCAGCAATGTTGTTCAGGGGAGGGAATTATTTACTCCATGATAGACTGTCCACCATCACTTTCAACCAATCCTTGCTGTGGACAACAACTTTTACCTAAAGGTGCACTTTGCAATTTCAGGGGAGGGGGATTTGTTTATATTTGCAGGGCCTGCAGTTAGTTTACAAAAAAGATTTTCTCTATATGTAATTCCTAGTATTGAAAATGTATAACATCAAAAATCAGAATCAAATTATTTTAAGGCACCTGGAACCTGTCAAGAAAGTTTGTTCATTCCATTATGAGAATGTAACATAGAAAATATTCACTTCTCGGGGAAGCCCAAAGTTAAATAGTGCACTTTAAACAAATAAAATAAAATAAAATAAAATAAAAGAATCATGAATAAATGGTCCTGTGGTGATCCTAACCTCTCATAAACGTTGTTCTGACCTCCAAAACATGTTGGTGTTCAAACCAAAACCCATGAAATTATCAGTATTTATCCCATAACAGATTTAGTTTTTCTCCAAACTTACTCTTTGATTCCTTCCAGGAGCCTGAAGTCCAAGTTGTCCTCATTGCGATCGAAGAAGCCCTTGTTGTTGGTGAAGACCAGGTGTCTCGGGTCATGACTCCTGTGGACTATGTTCTTTAGTTGGATGTGGTTCTGGTCCCCACAGTCAGCGTGGTGGCCCCTCTCCACACACACGTCCTCCTGCCGGGGCCTGAATCCACAGCAGCTCTGATCAAGGCGGATGTGAATCTGAAAAAATAAAAGTCCATATTTATTCAGAGAGTTTAGGAAAAACACATTTAGGCCTTTCAAATGAGTATCAATGTAGCTTTTGATGATGGTAAATGGACTGGGCTTTCATAGCACTTCATATTGTGTGCCTCTCATTCACCCATTCGCAAACACTCTCATGTACTGATTTAGATTTTTCCATCCTTTCTCCAAAAAACTAAGAAACGCCAGCAGAAATGACCATAACTCCAACTACTTTTTCAACCCCTCCTTTATTTTGTTGCCTTCTTCACATCTGTTTGCTTAATTATTTGACAGGACTTGCTGTGTAGAATATGTTTCTCTTGGATGAACAATATGAATTAATCATTACTTATTTATTCATTCATTTGCAAGGAATGTGAAATAAACAACAAGAACAAAAAGATTCATAATCAAAGCTGTCTCACTATGACATCAGTGGCAGATGTCATAGATCAAAAGGTTTCCAAACTATTTTAAAAATTGTATTTTCCAATTTCTCAATCTCCTATGTTTGTTCCTTCACAATTGGGGGATACATTCAAGAACTCTCAGGAGATTGTATCCTCAATGCCAAAATCTCATCAGAGATCCAAGCTTTCCCACGCAGGAAACAAGACATCTATCCAGCCAGAAGACAATACCTCTGAGAATAGTTAATATATTTTTCTGCAAAAACAGATGTTGGAGAATATTGCTGAGCAAAAAAAGTGTTCACAAAAGTTATGTATGGAGCATGTTCTGAATTTAAAACAGCATGCGGAGGCTGTAAGAAACCTAGGGACAGAACATTTAGCAGGCATTTGTTTTTAGAATTAATATAAATGTGGGATTGGTCCAATCTGTCGATCACCATCACAGTAGGTTTGTATTTGTAAAAAAAAAAAAAGGCTTTTGTTACCTGTAATAAAAAGTCAAACAGAACTAGTTTACTCCACTCATAGTGATGAACTGTGGAGCAGCTGGAGTCAGCCTTTGGCCTGCTGTTTTTATGCCAACACCTCTGCTTTAGGGAGCTCTGGTACTGCCCCCATGTGAGGGTCAGGGTGGACAGGCCTGCAGTGAGGCCTTCTGGGTAGAGAGATGCATCCCATGACACCACTGGGCAGGGCTGGCCATCTAAAGAGGGAAGATAAAAGGATCATATGGTCAGGTTTTAGCAACTGTTAAGTCTCAGTGAATTTTGCAGCCCTACAGTATATTTTTATCAAGGAAAAGCTTATTGAGAAAATGAAGTGATGTATCAAACTCCCATTGGCGTTGCCACATTTTCTCTGACAGGGTGGAGTGGGCTAGACACCAAATAATAGAGACAACTTCACATCCTGAAGACCACAACTAGACTTATTTTGAACTCGTGATTTTATATAAGTGTGTGAGAAACATGATGTTGTTTTTGTTATCTGCAACTTGGAATCAACTAAAAGTTGTGGGGTATGTTTGCAGTCACTGACATCTAAAAGTATATGAATATGAGGATCCTATATTTTAAATGCATTTATTCAAATAGCTATTGCAGTGTTTTGGTGTTGATGATGCACTTTGGAATCTAGACATAATTTCATTCTGAGTGAGTAAACCAACCAATCACGTTTGAAAATGTTATCTATTTTCCCCAGACATAAAAACATTGTAATTTATTTCCCAGTCTCTTTCATCCATGGCATGCCTTCATGTTCAGTGGTTATTATCATTATTCCCTGCTTGCAGCACATAAATAACTTAGTTTAAGAAGCAGACTACGTCATACTAAGTGGTATCCAGCTTCAGTAAGAAAGGGACCAGCTTGACCATAGTGTCTATTGACATACCGTGTAAATAGCTGAACTTTCTGCTTACAGCTGGTAATGTCCTGTTGAGCCCCAGCACCCTATCCAGATGGAACGCGAAGACCTCGGGGTTGTCCACGGGGCTGTTGATTATTCCACACTGCCCTTCACATACATTGATCCGTTTCGTGTGTTTTTGGTTGGTTACTGAAACGACTGTCTCCCCCTCAAATATCAGTATGGATGGAGAGACGCCACGAGAAACATCTCTTATGCGCAAAACCTTGGAATCCGCAAGAAAGTGCATGGCTTCCACGTCCTGTGGGCTGAACCATGGCGGTGCCCTCTGGCTGTATATCCGGATAGAACTAATGTGAAAGTCTGCTCGTTCATCTGTATGAGATTTATCGATTATAACCAAAGATTTATAATCAACACCTCTGGCTTCTCCCCCGGGAGGCTTGTGCACAATGTTTCGCTTAATTTGGGCCGCGTCCTCCTGCTCCAAAGTGCCAAGTTTGTTCTGCGTAAAAGCTGAATTAGCCAACTTAGTCCTTTTCACTTTTCTCCTGAGTTTTGGTCTGATGGTACCCCGAATGTTGGCCGGTTTCTGGCGCTTTGACTTCAGCGTTATGTACACCACATTGGACCGTGTTGGGACCACAAAACTCGCACCGGTCTGCAAATACGCAGAATCACTGCCATCCAAGTTATACAATCCACGGGTGTGTCGGTACTTGTCTTGATCAGTCCTTCTGTCCCTGTGTTGCTGCGAGTATCCAACTTGTGAAACCATAAACAATAAATAGACAAAACATACACTCGCAATTATCAAACTACTTTTTGAAAGAGGGCATCTCCGAAAGCGGCTGGTCAATCTAAGAAAAGGGAAGCAGAGCCAGTGAAAGCGAGACTTCCCCATCAGAACTCAAGGCATTATCATGGTTGAGTGTCTTCCATGCGTCAAACTCAAACCAGAAGGAGCGCTCAACTTCCGAAACTCATTTTGGAAGTGAGGATTTGTGACTATTTCGTAGCCTAGCTACACAACTGCGCATGGGATGGACGGGCTGGGAAACCACCCTCCAACCCACAACATGGGGAGGCAACTTGATCTTTCAGGGTTTAAACAATATTGTTTTACCTTTTTATTTCAGCTGTAGATATGACCCTATATGGTAAATCACAGTATACACAATTGTCACAGTCCCGGGAAAAAAATATGGGATTTCGGTTATAAAATGTTATATGGATAGGAATACTAAAATTATATAGGCCTATAGGTTACTAAATATTATTAGCACGTTCATCTAGATGAGAATATTGTATTCCATGGAGAGATGTATCCTTTTAAATGTTAATGCCTTTAGGTTGGCGAGTTATAGGCGACAGGTTTGAAGTTTAAGTAGCCGAACATTTGAACTACTAGCCTGTCCATGCGTTTTTAGGCGACATCTGCTGGTGCATTTCCTTATTTAATAAAATAAGTATTTCCAGTGGTAAGGACGGGCAGGCTGAGCATAGCAGCCCTTAAACAGGATTTCCTGATCCCAAGAAAAACACATTTAAATATAGAACTATTGTCTAGACAAGTGCTGTCCTCGGCATGACTCATCAACCCTGAGCGTCCGTATTGCATTCGTGTTCCGTAATTTAGTTGTACGCCTTTATACATTGTGTGTTTCAATGGTACAGTAATTACACAAAAGTTATATTTTCCCCACAAGCTGCGGTCTGCACGTTGCTAACAGCATCTCTGCAGATTGGAAAATAGCTCATAAGTTCACAAAATACGTGGGGAAACGGACATGCTAGACGATTCATAGTGACGTGCGTCCCCTGCTGTCATGTGCTTGTGTGTCAGATTCAGTTATTCGATAATTGGCAGCACCTGGCTGAGAGTTTCTCCTTCCCACTGCAGAAGCACGCGGCCTCCATCGGGTGTTTTTTTAACACTTTTCAGCAGTCACTTCACAGAAAAGGAATATTTTGTGTAAACATGCTTGAAGCAAAATACTCCCCTATGCTTGTATGTGTTACCACATTATTGATGGTGAGCTGCAATAGCGCTGACAATGCTGCAGAGCAAGGTAGGCCTACATTATACTATGATTGGCATTGTTGAGGAGTATGCTATGAACTAGGGTTGGCTATATGTAGCCTAGTAAGCCTCTTTCAATTACATTTAGCAATGAATGTAATACATATATATATATATATAGTATGTAATATACTCTGTGGACTTTTTTTGCTGGCATGTGACTTTTTTGTATTTTATGGCCTATATATATATTTTTTTTTCATATTTTCATATCGTATTTCCTTTGTCAACTTTATAATTTTTACAAAGTAGTTTCAACTACATTATATAAGTAGCTAGCTTTATATCTCCCTAGGGTACCTTAGCTGTTGGTCAACTTCTTCTAGGGTTAGTAATTGGTCTTTTGCATAGCTATGCTGTCAAAGGAGCTTGGACAATTGTGTGTGTGTTTGTGAAGAATATGCGGATGCCTGAGGCAGGACTTCTGTCAGAATTAAACCAACCTTTAGCTGTTTGTTAACCCTGAACCTTTTAGGTGCAAAAGGTCATGAAAATGCTGCTACTGGCAAACTGGAAGCGTTTGATTTCGGCTCTAACTCAACGAACATGACTCATTTCGCCTTTGGAATTGCTGCAAATATGATTGCTGTCCTGTTGTATGGAAGCAACTTTGTTCCGGTCAAAAGAATAGAGACTGGGGATGGTAAGCACACAGCTCTTGTTTTTAAAGTTGTATAAGTTGTTATGACTGTGTATGATAACTGTCCTGTGTTCTGTTTACAGGGATGTTTTTTCAATGGGTAAACTGTGCAGCAATATTGGTTGTTTCTAAGGTTGGAGACTTGATACTTCAATCGCCCAAATTCTACCCTTTTGCAATGCTTGGAGGTGTCATCTGGGCCACAGGTATTGTCTATTTTAATGAAAAACTGTCTGTACTGCTTCACCTATGATTGTCGACAGGGAGATCACAGGGTTTCTCTTCCCCCCCATTGGATGATAGTGAACTAATTTGTTTTATTTGTTTGCTTCTTGTACATCATGAAGTGTACTTTTTTCATTATTTCTTGGACCCTTTGAATCAGTGCAGTATGGAACTGGGTAATCGCTGTAAGGGAATGTGTATCAGATTTACTCATACATCTTTAGATTTAGGAAATCATTTTAGATATATGTTGAACACTGATTCATCCCAATCTTTAGTGCTTGTTTCTGGACAAAACCAAGTGTCTCTTGGTCCCCACTTTATTGAAATATATTATAGACAGTCATATATTGACAATGTACCCCATGTTAAATGGAATCGCCAAAACTATTTGCAGTCTTTCTTGTCACTGCTGACTCCTATTAAAATGGAAAGAATGTTGACAGTCACAAGCTTCAGTGGGAGGGCGCACTAGGGGGTTTGTTACACAGTATTTATAAAACATCCATGTTAACTCTATCTACAATGTCGTCTACAGGGAATTTAACTGTTGTTCCAATTATTAAAGCGATTGGCCTCGGTCTTGGTTGTTTGATTTGGGGATCCTCTAGTTTGTTGACTGGCTGGGCAACATCAAGGTGAGTCAGATTAATGTGTACTCTTCCGCAAAGAATAGACCATGATTTCTTTCTGTGACTTTCATAGATGAGGTTATTTTTTTTTAAGGGCACTCTAGCACTTTATTTATTTATGTTTATGTATTCAAAGCAACTTATTTTGACTTTGTGTCTTATACAGATTTGGCTTTTTTGGGATTGCTCCTGAGGAGGTTTCTAGGCCGACATTGAATTTTTGTGGAGCTGGGTTGTGTCTGCTCAGGTAAACTGTACATATGAAAGCAAAGTCTCCCACCTATTTTAAATTCTGATACACTTTCTTTGAATAGCTGTGGCAAGAATAAAAAAAATGGTGGGCTTGTCTAATTTTGGATTTTTTTGTTGGATAATATACTTTTGCGTTTATTCCAGTGGCTTGATCTTTTTCTTTGTAAAAACGGACGTGGAACTGCATCCCGACACGGAATCGATTGCATTGCTTTTGGATCCGGTGAGTACTTTGGTTGGAAAACTAATGTTTATCATTTCACTCCAAGCTAATTTTTAAGATGACCAATATTCCCTCAAGGAGAGTCTAAAAGAAAAATCTAATCCTGACACATAATTTTCTATAGTGAGTTGAGATAACGTTGTCTTGTTTTGTGTGTTCTTCTGACCATGTCATTGAAAGACTGTAACTCCATATATTGATGCTCTTCCTTTCTGCAGGGAACAGTTTCAGCCAGCTATGGGCCAAGATCGTCAGATCTCTGGATAGACGTGGTCGGACCGAAGGCAAGGCGCTTCATGTGAGCTCAACTCATCAGCACTCAGTTTTTAGTGTACAAACAATATTGTCTTCACAACTTAAACGCATGGAACCAAGGGAAGGTGTATGACAATTATTTTAATTACATTTTAAACCTAAATGTCCCTCAAGTATAACGTGAGAACAAATGGATTTTTAAATGAAGCCTGACGCCTTAATTATTCCACTTACAGCTGTTGGCCAGCCTGGTTTATAAAAGTAACATGATTCCTTTTTAATTATGACTCTTGGAACAATATACAATCGAGTGAAATGTTTTCCTTTTGGAAAAATAGTAAGCAATGAACAGTCAGCAGGGGAAATATTAGCACTCCATGAAATATAATCATAAAATAAATAAGATAATTTATGCTACTGCAAACTGTGATAGACTTAAACATGCAACCCAGTTTTGCATCAGTAGTGCAAGTAATGCAGTTTGCTTTTATAACAATTTTATATTGTTTTCTAAAAATAAAACCCTTACCAATCCACATTCAATCCTGAGAATCATTTTTTCCTCAGCCTTGTTTTTTCCAATTCAACAATGTCAGTGCAGATATACAATCCATCCATCATGCAGTTTGTCTCCTCATCTTTCTCAGTGGTTGCCTGCTTGCTGTTATATCAGGCATTCTGTACGGGTCCACCTTCACACCCATCCTCTACATCAAGAGTCATTCATCCAGCCAAGACAGCGTGTTCCATGGAGCCAGCCTCTTTGGTATGGCTTCAGTGTCTGATAAAGTGCCTTTTTTACCTCAGAACTTTTTAATCTTTTTTTAATGGTCAGTTTACTCAAAACAACATTAAATTATCCAATCAGGTTTAAGACATTACACTATTGATCTACACTCAACAAAAATATAAACGCAACACTTTTGTTTTTGCTCCCATTTTTCATGAGATGGACTTAAAGATCTAAAATTCATTCCAGATACACAATTGTACCATTTCTCTCAAACATTGTTCACAAATCTGTCTAAATGTGTGATAGTGAGCACTTCTGCTTTGCTGAGATAATCCATCCCACCTCACAGGTGTGCCACATCAAGATGCTGATCTGACATCATGATTAGTGCACAGGTGTGCCTTAGACTGTCCACAATAAAAGGCCACTCTGAAATGTGCATTTTTTTGCTTTATTGGGGGTCTAGGGACTCAGAACCAGTCAGTATCTGGTGTGACCACCATTTGCCTCATGCAGTGCAACACATCTTCTTCGCATAGAGTTTATCAGATTGGCAATTGTGGCCTGTGGAATGTTGGTCCACTCCTCTTCAATGGCTGTGCGAAGTTGCTGGAGACGGCTTATGGTGGAGAAATGAACATTCAATGCACGAGCAACAGATCTGGTTGACATTCCTGCTGTCAGCATGCCAATTGCATGCTCCCTCAATGCTTGTGGCATCTGTAGCATTTTGCTGTGAGACAAAACTGCAAATTTCAGGGTGGCCTTCTATTGTGGACAGTCTAAGGCACACCTGTGCACTAATCATGATGTCAGATCAGCATCTTGAAAAATGGGAGCAAAAACAAAAGTGTTGCGTTTATATTTTTGTTGAGTGTATAATGAACATTGGAGCCTCCAGAGAACCAGGTTTAATATCCGTTTCTGGAGGTATGCCTCAAGGATGTGTTTGATCATACATCTTTCTGCACTTTATATTATTGTTGCTACATCTTTGATGTTGACTGAACTCTTAGAAACCAAAGTAATCCAAAGGATTTTAGGCTGTTACTGTGAAAATACTTTTGATAAACTCAAATGAAAGGCCAATTCTTGTTTTTCATCTTTGCAGAACTTGACTATATGCATGCACACTGCTCAGGCATCTTTATTACAAGCACAGTGTACTTTGCAATCTACTGTGCTGCCATGAAAAACCGGCCCAGGGTCTACTCCAGAGCCATCCTACCAGGTAGAGCCATGTTTATCATTTTGTTTGGCATACGCTCTTTTGAGTCATATTAACTAATTGAAACACTTATACCATTATTAATCACTTTATTAGTTGCAGATTACTCCCCATATAACACGGGATCACTGCAAAAAATTCCCTCTTACCAAAAATATATTGTGCCAGTAACTTGTGTGACTTTTTAAAAATATTTTCAATTTTAATCAGTCCTCTACAGAAATATGTTTTCGATTAGACAAAATATAGAAAATTGTCACTGTACAATTTAGTTTGGGGATTCATTTAATGAAAAATTACCTCTTAAGATTTTGCCAGCAGTGATTTAATAAAGTGAATTGAACATCAAAATTCAAGATAATTTCTGAAACTGTCTTAAATGGGAAATATGCTCATAAGTCATGTCTCAATTCAGACCATAACTTATGATGAGGGGGAAGCAAGAGATCTCTTCATTTAAAAAAAAATAAAAAATCTTCTGCCTCTGAATTGGCATCTTGTGTTTCACCCTTTTCAACTCAGATAGGGAGTCTAAACGTTGGGGGTGCCTGGCTACAGCATGACACCATTTTCAGCCCTGTGGATTTATTTGTGTGAACCCCTATGCTTTCCTGCACTATTGGCAAACATGGTGTCTAAAAGTAGCTCCAGTTTGACTCCCACCAACACAGTAAGAAGCAGAGGAAATAATGCAGAAGCTTCTTTTGCCAACCTGCATGAACAAATGCATCCACTCACTAGAGGGTTGGATGTGTTTTGATTCAGACAAAACTACTGGGGGCAAACATCAGACCCAAAACCTGGCATGCAGTGTATACCTTTTATTTCAAAGTAAAGTACAGGGCTAGGCTTCTGTCTTTGAACATTTTATAGTTAGTGGAAATTAAAAATTGACTATTCTGTGGACATTTTCCCAATTGTGTGCATATATTTGTTACTGTAAACTAAACTGCTATAACTTGTTTGTCAGATGTTCTCTTCTGCCTTTTGCTCTACAGGTCTATTTTCTGGAGTAATGTGGGCATTGGGCACATACTGCTGGTTCCTGGCCAATAACTACCTGAGTGCAGTCGTTACCTTTCCCATTCTCAGTGCAGTAAGTGCATCATGTCCTCACAGCTAAGTGGGCTGGTTTACAAATACTTGGACTGACTTGGGGAGGGGGAGTCTGAAACTCTATAGAGACACTTTGATGTTCAGATCAAGCCATGCATGATTTATCTATTACAATATTAACATGTCTCTCTGATTGCTATTTCCATGGTGGTGGTGCTACAGAAAACTCTAGTGTAGAGAATTTATTTTAAATAAATCAATTTCCAAGAATATGTTGTCTGATGGTGATGTTGCAAAAGTACCTTTGCAAGACCTACCAACTTTCCCAAAGTGGAAAGAATTAAGGCTGCTGTGTGTAACTTTTTCATAAAAATAATTGCCTGTTACATTCAAGCTGTTGCCAGATGAGTTGATTAGGTGAGTTGAGTAACTCAAAGTTGATTAAGCCGATCAGCTCCACAAAACTATTTCTTACCTCATCTGAAGAGTCCATGTTTTTGTAATAGTTCATACCCACCCTTATTTCATGGGATAATCACGTAATTACTCAGAATTCCTCATGGGGGTGACAAAGGGTACACAGTATTGCTTGAGGTTAATGATTTTAATTGTTTTTCAATCTGTAGGGATACAGTCTTGTTGCAGCAATGTGGGGATCCTTGGTGTTTAAAGAGATTAAGGTAAGTGTCAAAACACTGATCTTAATTCATTATCTAGTTCATCCCTTTTTGGATGTTAATTAGTTGTTATTAATGTTTCACACACTCAGTGTAGCTATCAATTGCATGGTCACAATTCACCAAGGACAATATAACTTAACATCTCAATGACGGTTTTCTGGTGAAACCCCTGGCAAGCAGACAGCAATTATTGCACATTTGAAATGGAGAGGGCTTGATGATTCAAATTCAACTAAGCGGGCGGCAAAGCAGAAAGCAAAAATTCTGAGCTCAGATTGCGTATTTGTTTTTCCCTCAGGGTTATGCTAACTGCTTCATCTTCTTCTTGGCCTCCTGTGTCGTTCTGACTGGCTCCTTGCTGACTGCCATCTCAACGCTCTAATAGTACAAAAGGAAAATCAGTGACTCATATTTTCATTACAAGATTTGACACAATCAATCCAGTTCTGTTATATTTTTTTTTAATGTCCTTGATTTTATTAAAACACTTTGAATCCTATTAAAAGGAAGAAACACATATGAATACAAAGTTTTCTTTAAGTTTGTAAAAGTCATTATAAAGCAGCAGGGTTGATGGTCTGAGCAAACATTGGGTGGTAGTGTCTTACAGTGACGTCCTGGTTCGATCTAAGTGGATGGATGCTGTTGAATCATGTATTGTTTTAATTTGTTTGGTGCTAAATTATATTTTGTTTATTGTATTGCTTTGTTCAGTTCACAAAATTACCACGTTTAATACATCACTTACAGCTAACACTTGTTTTTTTAGGGACTGTTATAAGATACTGCACTTTCCTATGTAATATTATAATAACAGGGGCTATTAAAACATCAATGATACTGAACCAACTGTGTTTTGTTTTAATACAGACATTTTCTATGCATAATTTGTGTACAGTATTTACAGTTGCAATAAAAAATATTTAACCCCATTGCAAAATAGGTTTATTTGCATAACTTTGAGCTGTTTGCGATAAAATATAAAACTAGAACAATTTAAATAGCTAAAAATAACTACACAAGTGGTTTCTCCAAATCCAAGTTCCGTGCTACAACAGCCTTCTTCTAGCCTGGCTCCGCCCGCCCGCCTACTTCCGGCCAAATTTAATTTTCCCTTCAGTAGTCAGTCTGGGTGTACAGTGCATTTCCCAGCTTTCGCCGGAGAATCTACAGTCGTCCAATCAGCGAACAGAGCGAGTGGCTGAGAACGATGACGTTGAAGTCGCGCTCCAGTTTCAGTTGAATGCTGCGTTCCTTTATACTCGGAAGAAGGAGATTTCCGACTTGGTAGTTCCGAGTTCCGACCTGTCTGTGTTCCAGTGCATCTGCTCGCGAAAGTATGGACGCCTAAAACCTTTCTCGTCCAAATAACTAAACGTTAGACTCTAACAAGTTACTGTTGCCAGGTACCGGTAGATTCATAGACTACAATATGTAGTGTAGTCGGAAATTTCCGAGTTCCCTGTCCAACTGGAAGGCACCGTCAAAAGCCGGCTCATGACACACGTGACGACCAAACGTGATGCGATTGGTTGGCTAATCCAGAGTGGCACTGGGCAGATCCAATAGTTTTAAACTTCGACAGACACCCGCCTCCAAGTGAGTGAACGTTTGCCAATTGCAGCACTTCCAGACCTTCTGTACAAATGAAATGAAGTACGATGGTCTGGTTGGACCAGGCTAGCCTTCTTCAAATTCCACCACAGAATCCCGAAACCTCTGTGGCTTATTGATGTGATTTTGAGCATATTGAAGCCGACTTTACTTGTGCTTTTTTGTCAGTACTGGTGTATGTCTTGGTCTTGGGGCATGGAGACCTTTATCGTTTAGTATGCGTCTTATGCTGGGTTTACACTAAAGGACTTTGAAAAGACTATAGACTGACACCCTTTCACATCTAAAGACAAGTAACTCACACCCGGATTAGAATTAGTCATTAGTTATCTGAGTTTTCAGTCACAGAATGAAATTTTGAAAAGACGGGGTCTCATATTGCAAGACTACAACTAGATTCCTTTTGAGATTAATATTATTTCCAAACCTGCTACCAGGGATTAGAGTGATTTCAGTCAAATACAATTTTCTTTTTCTGTCAACACATAAGGCCTATTGTTTTTTTTCTTTTCTTCTTTTTCTTTGTGTGCTGCAGGATTGGATGTGGGCGGGGTGTGTTCGGGGGGGGGGGGAATTAATCATTGTATTGTATTTGCTTTGCAAATTCTTTGATGAATAAAAAAACCTTTGAACGAACACATAAGGCCTAGCTTTTCCCCATAAAGCGTGGCTTTGTGTGCAGCGTTTCACATTAAAGCAGTATGCTCTCAATGAAGCTCACTTGCATTTGCCCAGAAATGTTCGTTCTTTGCACATAAAATAAGTGTTTGCACAAAAATCACTGTCGACTTCATGACACATAGGCACCACTAAATTGTGTTCTTACCAATGTGCAGAACTTCAAAATAATTCTGAATTGATAGGCGCGTTCCTGCTATTTGCAATCAGCATTGTCATGTCACCATTTGCCCAGAGTTGTATCATGGAGAAAAATTGTGAGTTTTAGGATAGCCCTTTTAGGTGTAAAATAGGAATTTCGCGATAGATGAAAAATTGATAATATAGTGTTTTCAACACACTTAAGTTTTTCCTTGGGAGTAACGATGCTAAAGAGAAATTAGGCCTGGGCTGCAATAACTAAGGTTATGAATGTTGTGTCCCCTCAGATTGCCTGCATACTGTGGCTCTGGAAAATAAATGGGTTGATATTAAAGTTGGTGGAAAAAATAAAAAATAGATCACAAGAAAAAGGAACATCTGATATTTCAGCCCAGGGTGAAATATTGGACTTAATGGGTTATTGACAAAAGGTTAAAAAAAAAGAATTACCGGCAAGGACTTTCATCCAGATTTATTTAATCAGATATTGTTGCAATTGCCTGTGTATTTTACAGTTATTGAGCACAATGAAAATAGAATAACATTTAGATTTTGATCAAATGATACCAAGGGTAAATAAGAATACGGAACGGGTAGGACAACACTTCAGCCTAGGGGATGCTCTACAGGCTGCTGTGAATGGTTATTTCATTGCCGGGCAACATGCTCGGGGCATGTTTGAAGCTATACTATGAAGCCTTGGAGGCCATATTATATCACTGTCACATTGCCACCAGCTATTTGAAAGGCAAGGCAAGGCAAGGCAAGTTTATTTATATAGCACAATTCAGACACAAGGCCACTCAAAGTGCTTTACAGGGGCAAGATTAGAATACATAAAACACATTATAAAACATTTAAAAGCGAATAAAAGAAGCAAATAAAAATTAAAACTCGATTTAAAAACATAATAAAAGAAGCAAATAAAATGAAAATTGCAAGTTAAAAAGGAAACAAAAAAGTCTTCAGACTCGATTTAAAAGAACTGAGAGTTGCAGCAGACCTCAAGTTCTCTGGGAGTTTGTTCCAGATTGTTGGTGCATAAAAACTAAAAGCTGCTTCTCCTCGTTTAGTCCTAACTCTAGGGACTGTAAGTAGACCTGTCCCAGACGACCTAAGGGCTCTGGACGGTTCATAACTTATCAGCATATCAGTAATGTATTTTGGTCCTAAACCATTTAGTGCTTTATAAACCAACATCAGAATTTTGAAATCAATTCTTTGAGTGACTGGAAGCCAATGTAAAGACCTCAGAACTGGGGTAATGTGATCCACCTTTTTGGTCCTAGTGAGGACTCGAGCAGCAGCGTTCTGAATTAGCTGAAGCTGTCTGATTGATTTTTTTGGAAGGCCAGCAAGGACACTGTTACAGTAGTCAAGTCTACTAAAGATAAATGCATGGACAAGTTTTTCTAAATCTTGCTGAGACATAAGCCCTTTAATTCTTGATATGTTTTTTAGGTGGTAGTAGGCTGATTTATTGATTGATTTTATGTGTTTCTTGAAATTCAAGTCAGAGTCTACAACAACACCAAGATTTCTGGCTTGGGGTGTAGTTTCTAACATAATGGATGTAAGCTGTGCGCTGACTTTTAATTGTTCATTGTTCTTTGGCACCAAAGACAATTACTTCAGTTTTATAGTTGTTTAATTGAAGGAAATTTTGGCACATCCAATCATTGATTTGTTCAATGCACTTACTCAGTGCCTGTATTGGACTGTAGTCTCCTGGTGATATGGTTATGTAAATGTGTGTGTCGTCTGCATAATTATGGTAGCATAATTTGTTCTTATTCATAATCTGAGCTAGTGGGAGCATGTAGATGTTAAATAGAAGAGGGCCAAGAATGGAACCTTGGGGGACCCCGCATGTAATATTTGTCCGCTCAGATGTGAAATTGCCTATTGACACATAGTAGTCTCTATCCTTTAAGTAGGATTCAAACCAGCTTAGTACAGTTCCCGAAAGTCCAACCCAGTTTACTAGTCGATCTAGTAATATGCTGTGGTCAACTGTGTCAAAAGCGGCACTGAGATCCAGTAAAACTAAGACAGAACTTTTGCCACTGTCTGTGTTTAAATGAATGTCATTGAGGACCTTAACCAGAGCAGTCTCAGTACTGTGGTGTTGTCGAAATCCTGACTGGAAGACATCAAAGCAGTTATTCATTGCTAAGTAGTTATTTAGCTGTTGATAAACAGCTGTTTCAATGATTTTACTTAAAAATGGTAGGTTAGATATGGGCCTATAATTTTTCATGAGTGATGTATCTAGATTGTTCTTTTTTAAGAGTGGCTTGATGACTGCTGTTTTCAGGGCCTGTGGGAATACACCTGTCTGAAGGGACATATTGACAATTTGTAGAACATCTGAGGCCATACAGCTAAAAACAGTTTTAAAGAAGCCTGTGGGCAGAATGTCAAGGCAACAGGATGAGGAGTTCAGGTGTTGTATAATGTCCTCCAGGTTTTTGTGGTTTATAAGATAAAATTCTGTCATTGCATTTGAATTGATTTTAAGAGGGAACACATATGTTGAACTTGGTATTGATGCAGTGACAGCTTGCCTAATTTTGTGAATTTTCTCAGTAAAGAAGGAGGCAAATTCATTGCAGGCCCTCGTGGAAAGATGCTCAGACGCTACTGGCACAGGAGGGTTTGTTAATCTGTCGACAGTAGCAAACAGGGCACGTGCATTGTTGTTGTTTTTGGTGATGATGTCAGAAAAGAAAGAATGCCTTGCATTTCTCAGTTCTGAGTTAAACGTGCACAGTTTCTCTTTGAAGATGTCATAATGAACCTGGAGATTTGTTTTTCGCCACCTGCGTTCTGCTTTACAGCACTCTCTTCTTTCTATTCTGACCTGCGGGGCATTTCTCCAAGGAGATCTTTTCTTACCAGAGACAACCTTCATCTTAGTGGGCGCAATAGCATCTATAACACTTGTAAGTTTGCCGTTAAAGTTGTCTAAGTGCTCCTTAACTGAGTTACAGGGGAGGGGTATCGAAGAAAATGCTTGAATGAATGTTTTACTGGTATTTTCTGTAATATACCGCTTTTTGATTACTTTTGACTGATTTGTGTGAACAGACATTGTACTCTCAAAAAATAAACAGGAATGGTCCGTGAGGGGACCCATATCTGCCACTGTTATGTCTGAAATGTTCATTCCTCTGGAAATGATAAGGTCCAGCGTGTGCCCTTTGTTATGAGTTGGTTTGTCAACATGCTGATTTAGTCCAAAGTTGTCCCGCCGTCAAAATGAATGGAGGAATAGTCTAAATGAACGGAGGAATAGCACCAACAGGGGCCGACATGTTGTCCCAGGAATAGCACCACATGTTCCCCCAGCATTTCAATACTATCTAGCTGCAGCCCCCTCGGTGGTTAGGGTTAGGGCAAGGGGACAGGGAGAGGTTATAATATAGACAAAAACAACCGCGGCCGCCATTTTGACTACGGGCGGCCGCTGTCGCGGCCGCCATTTTGACCACGGAGGTGCGCGTGTAACTCACACGCCCTGGTCAGGCAGGGCGCGTGAGTTACACGCCGGTCCATGCGTGTGTATCTCGCGCCTCGGCGTGAGATCGGGTTGGGTGGCCGGTAGATATTGAACATCATTGTACTTATTTGCCTCAATGCAGCCTGCAGTGATGCCAAATGGTTGCAATGGGCTTCATCTTATTCTCTTGAAGAGAGACATCTTCTGTTCAGAGAGACATCTTCTGTTCAGCCCTTTTAATTTGAACCTGAGTTCAACATTAGCGAGGATAACAGTAAAAGGCGTTGTTAAAAATAACACTAATTCTAAGGGAGTTTGCCTTGCCTGCCATATCACAACCAGGTCACTAGGCAAGATGACTATCTGCTTTCCAGAGGTCCTCAGATGAAAATAAATATATGTTCGTGTGAAGTACTCAATTTAGTTCAGAATAAAATGTTCCTTCTTCAGGCTGCATGTTTGTAATTCAAATCAATGAAGGAGCGACAGTTGTGTAGTTCCAGCTGTGCCCTTTGTGTGAAGGCTTCATTATTTCTAAAGGTTAAGGCAAACGACGTATCATTTGTCCTTACAAATTTGCCTCTTATCGTCACTAATGGCTTCATGGCAGACTGGGTAGAAGAAGCGTCAGTCATTTATTCCATTGTGCAATTAACAAAATAAGAAATATATATATATATATATATATATATATATATATATATATATATAGTGTTGTGTGTGTGTGTGTGTGTGTGTGTGTGTATATATAGGATTTGAATATGTAGATATTTAAATTAAATTGAATTTGAACAATCTTGGTCTGTTATGTTTTTGTAACTATTTCAAACAGTAAAACTTCTCTGTTTGAAAGATGATTTGCGGTCTTGATGGTCTCTCTTGTGGAGTCATATTAAATATTCACTTCACTCTCACGTCCATGACCCCGTTTGAATCTGATAGAACATAATGCTGCCATATAAAATAGCAAATATGTTGCCATAATCATTGACAACAGCCACTGTTCTTGCTCTGAATGTCTTGTGGACATGGAACTAGGGTTCACAAACACATTTTCCCATCTTGAAAAACAGCCTGTTCAATGACACAAACATGAATATAGTTCATACATTATTTGTGTCAGGAACAATTTGCATGGTGCTTAAAAATTAGATAAATTATTATAGTTTGCTGTCTCCTGATTTCATTCTGGTATGATGCTGAGCAGCAAGCATGGAGGCATGGATAATGACTTTATATCCAAAATGTGTTTTCTTCAGAAATTATATGAGGGTCATGGAGTGGTACGCCCAAATTTGTTATGAAGAAATAAATGAGTCACATCCTAGCAAAAGAAAAAAGTGAAACCTTGAGAGATACATGTACCTCTTGTGGTGTTCTGTAGAAGCACTACACCAGATAATCCAGGTCTTTTTTTTAAAGGATTTTTGTATTTTAATGACAGGATGTTTGTTTTTTAAGGTGTATTCACACTGGGGAAGTCAGCTAGTTCACTTGCTTTGGTCCAGACCATATGTAATTTAGATTTGTTTTGTTTGGTGTGGTCCACTTTCATATTGCCCCTTTTGCAAGTGAACCAGCATTACGAAGTAAAACCACACGTGATCTGAGGTCATTCATTCGTTGGACAGACATTCTGGGGTGGAGAGAAGCAGGAAGCACAAAGTAAAAACTGCATAATTGTTAACACTTATGGAGATATATATTGCCATCGTGTTTATGTTGTGCCATTAGCAAATAACTGAGTCATTAAAATCTGTAGGCTAGACTGCGATCTACAGTTTGATAAAAATTAAAATAAATGAAAAGGCCTATACATTAAGAAGAAAAACATCAAAACATGTTGTTTCATATGGTTATAATATGTAGGCCTATGTCAATGCCACGTTATGTGGCTTGTAGCCAACGATGTGAATCATAATTTTTACGGTATTTTTGCTGCTGGACGCGCAGCTCGCGAGAAGGAAAGGGTCAAGCTGACACTGATTTAGCTGGGTGTCAATTCGGCTCAGCTCCAAACTTAGCTTGGCTCCCCCCGCCTACCTACTTCCGCTCAATTTTAATTTAACTTCAGTAGTCAGTCTGGGGCTGCAGTGTATTCATGAGCTCCTGCTCGTCCAGATTTTTGGATGTGCAATCAGCGAACAGAGTGAGCGATGACATCGAAGTCGCGCTCCAGTGTCAATTGAATGCTGCGTTCCGTTATACTCGGAACTCGGAAATTTCCGACTTGGTAGTTCCGAGTTCCGACCTGTCTCTGTTCCAGTGCATCTGCTCGGGAAAGTATGGACGCCTACAACCTTTCTCGTCCAAATAACTAAGTAACCGTTGCCAGGTAGCGATAGATCCATAGACTACAATATGTAGTGAAGTCGGAAATTTCCGAGTTCCCCGTACAACTGGAACGCATGTCAGAAGCCGGCTCATGACATACGTCACAACCAAACGTTATGCGATTGGTTGGCTGATCCAGAGTGGCACTGGGCAGATCCAATAGTGAGTGAACGTTTGCCAATAGGGCAGTTCCAGACCTTCTGTACAAATTAAATGAAGTACGATGTTCTGGTTGGACCAGGCTGCTCCAAACTGACACAGGGATAGTATAAACGGTCTAACCCGTTAATATGGGAGGCAAAATAAAAACACACTCTTCATGCAAAGCGCAGCATGAACCTGTTGGCACTGTGTGGGAGACGTTCTCCTCCCTCATCTGATCGCTGAATCTGTTTACGCGTCATCTCTAACAAATGTAATATATTCGCTCCCGGTCAAACTGCTTGCCCCCCCGAGTGCGATTGCTGTATTCAGACCTTGCCTGAAAGATGCGCACCGAAGGCGGAAGTGCACCTCAATTTGTTTCAACTGAACTAAACACAGCAGGTGTAAATACACCCTTATGCTGAGCTAACACTCCACGACTTTTCACGCGATTTGACAGTCACAGACAATCTTCCAATGTCGGACTGAAATCACAGAAGTCGTGCTGGAGTTGTGGCGTGCGCCCGTAATCTCAGTCATTTGGTGTAAAGGCCAGGACACACCAGTCCGACTCGTTCCGACTACCCAAAAAATGGAGTCGCCATTTCAGGAAGCTCCAGTCTTCCCATCGCGGCCAAAAAACACACCGAGACGACTGCTTATTTTCCGTACGCTCTGCGCTTGCGCGGGACGTAATGTCTCCTCATCAGCAGGCGGCGCGATTCTGTATTGTGGCCCGAAAAAATACGAAAGCCGGAAATGATGGGACAGCTCTCTAGAGCATAAACATAGATAGAAATACGTATTTATATTTATGGACCATAAGAGCACAATTTTTAGCAGAGAGTGTCGAGCATGGTGTCGAGAAGTCAACAAGGGTTGATGCATTTGAGTAGGCCTACTCTCAAAACGAAACGAACAAACACATTAAAACGATGGCTAGCTGTTGTTAGCTGTTTGTGCTACCCGCCTCACTTCCAGGCTTCACTGATTCGCTAGCCCTCCACCAATCAAATTGCTCCAAATGGAAGACAGTCGGCCGCCGAAACAAGCCCGATGACCTCTACGTCGGCCGACGTCACGGCACACACCAAACAGATTCGTGTCCCGACCCCCTACCGACACTACAACGGTTATTATCTGGCCGGTGTGTCCTGGCCTTAAGGTGGTCGTCCGACCCGATTTCAGCCAGTCTTCTTCCCGTCTTGACGTTCCGACATTATCAAACATGTTTTGATATTATTGTTAGTCTTAAGGGGTTGGCTCAAGCGAAATGACGTAAACACTGTCACACTCTGACATGCACCAAGCACGACGCAGGAGGAGCGGCATTAGTCGCGACCTGTGTCCGCCTGTGCAGGAACTTATTTCGGACACTTTTTCCTTGAAGCCTCGGTGGAGAACCAGGCTGACAGCCGTGCAACCTTAACACTTTACCGTCAAATACAGGGTTAGGAGTTAAAGTTATTGGGGGACGAGATCAGCAAATAAAGATGGTCAAATAACTTCCCCCGCTCGGAATATTGAATTAACCTTTTTTTAATTAAATAATCACTATCGCGTTTGCGGAAATAATATTAATCTCAAAAGTAATCTAGTTGTAGTCTTGCAATATGAGACACCCTGTCTTTTCAAAATCTCACTCTGCTAATGACTAGTTGTCTTCAGGTGTGAGTTGATTTATCTTTAGATGTAAGAGGGTTTCAGTCTTCAGTCTTTTCAAAGTCTTTTAAAAGTCCTCTAGTGTAAACCCAGCATAAATCTTCATGAGTGCTCTTTCGGCTTCATTTCCTTTTGCTTTTTAGCTTGCCTCTCTCTGGCAAGTCTCATCAAGTAGCCCATCCATGCTAGTGCCTATGCCAGTTGTGTTAGTTGGTTTTATGGTGTAGTGTACTGTTTAATGATACCTACTTATCTTTCAACACCCCTGCATCACCTTCACAGGTGTGAGCCGCCTAAACCCTTTGATTTCCATGGTATTAGAGATTGAAATCAGCATGCAGCTCATTACCTTGAAGTCCACCGCCTTTTGACTTTGGACATCTGAAAGTGAAAATATACTACATGCAGTCAGGGCTGCCTTTACCTGCCACTAGGCAATATACAGGTTTAAAAAATCCAGTCATTCAGCATTAAATAGTTTTTTTAAATAATCCCTCATCCCAAAGCTACTTCTCTCTTTGAACTCTTCGTTTTGTTTTTAATGGCTCAACTCAATATAGGCCCTTGATCTGCGTTCCCCCGAACAATGTTAATTAAACAAAAATAACATAAATGTACTGGTGAATGATAGGCCCCTTGATCTTCATAGTAGGGGAGAATGGTGTTAGTTGTCACACAGGTTGTTTTGACATTTGTTATATCCTAATCTAGACTAGCTTCCAAGGCTACTGTACCCTAGTGCACTCCACCCCAGCTGGGAAAAAAGAAACGGAAGAGACAGAGACATGAGAAGTCATCATCAGATGAGGAGGATAGTTTTTGTCAGGAACCAAATGAACCCAGGAAGAGGTTCTAAGCAGCTCGTTTTATTCATTGCAAACCACAGTTTATCTCCAAAATTGTCCGGCTGTCTTGACTATCCTGAAATGTCACAGTGCATAGTTGAAATGTGCAAGTTAAATCAAATGACAAAACATGAAGTGGAGGATTGGAATTCTCCTCAAAAACATTTTTAAGGAGACAAATGTACCGGCATTTCCAACTGTGTGTCCTCTCAGCACAATTGATGTGTTATTTTAGTGAAGAGCTTAAGGTTTGTTAGAAAACAGAATCCCAACCAATTAGTGATGCATATCTTGATTACAGAGTCAGGGAAAAGGCTTTGTCAGCTTGTTCGGGAACCTTAATTTCCACATATACATATACTTAGAGTATACTTACCAAGCATGTAGTAGGGTAACACAAAAAAAACTATGTAGTAGGTAACACATATCTATGTAGTAGGTACTACAATTTTGTGTACCTTATTGTAAAGTGTTACCCAATGTTTCTTATTGCACTAATAAGCATGCTAACATTTTAGTCAGGAGATAGACCATATGCAATAATTCCCATTACACTACACATACTGGGGTACGCCCTGCTATGTGTTGTCCTGTTACAACGCAACAAGCTGTAAATACTAAACTGACATTTCATCACCTCAGACAAAAAATGTTTTTTACAGTGACTCATTCAGCAGATATGCATAGCAGCGTGGGCATTCATTTGTCTCGTTTGTGCCCACATGATGAATGCAAGCCCAACATTCATTCTCCTTAAAGCAATGTTTTCATCTGGTTCTTTAGCCGTTAATAATTTGCTGTGTCGACTTTGAGACAGTGATGAGAGCTGTGATTCTGAACCAAAAAATCAATAATATTGTGACTGTTCTGTAAACACATTTTAAAAGACGTGATGACTCTTGTGTATTCGAGTTTTCATCCAAGACAATAATTGGCTGTACACGCAAGTAATTGAAAGTACAACATTCACTCCCCCTGTCTTTCTTTTATATAAATTGCTAAATGTTTAATTATCATGCTGTGTGGTGGTAATCAAGGAGCCACAAAAGTAAAATAATATGTATTTAAAAAATATAATAATACAAATAATAATAATAATTAAAACATTTGTGACAAAAATGGATTAAGAATGAGGTTTCAGTTTCAAACACATAACAGATTATTACTGCCCCTGATAGAAGTTCCTTTATATACAGAAAACCGTAGCTTTTCAGCACATTTATACTGGAACCAGTGTTAATAGAATGCCCCATTTTTCAGCTTGTCCCATCAGTGGCAGAAACTCAGCTTCCAGACATGACTATATGCACAACACAATGCATACATAGATCGTACAGGAGCCGGGATTGATCTTGGTGATGTGCTTTACCTTTGCATGGAGAGCACGTGCCAAATAGGCTCAATCCTACTTTTTTCTTTTTGTTGTGAAGTCTTGTGTCAAGCATCACATCCTGGGTTTGGCAGTTTCTTATTCAATATTTCAGGGTTATACTGACTTTGTCACAGGATCTTCAGCCTCTGTCACTCAGTTGATGGACAGCCTTTGATTATTCATAGCACCCTGCTGTTTCGGTCTTTTTTATGTTTTCCTCACTAACAGTGTTCTTTTTCATATTTGCAAGTGTGATGCAATAGGGAGCTGTACTAAAGGACTGCCTGTAGATGTACATTCCATTCATCCCCAGACCCCATATGTTATTGAACTATTAAACATTAACTATTAACCTTTTTTTAATTAAATAATCACTATCGCGTTTGCGGAAATAATATTAATCTCAAAAGTAATCTAGTTATAGTCTTGCAATATGAGACCCCCTGTCTTTTCAAAATCTCACTCTGTGACTGAAAACTAATGACTAGTTGTCTTCAGGTGTGAGTTGATTTATCTTTAGATGTAAGAGGGTTTCAGTCTTCAGTCTTTTCAAAGTCTTTTAAAAGTCCTCTAGTGTAAACCCAGCATAAATCTTCATGAGTGCTCTTTCGGCTTCATTTCCTTTTGCTTTTTAGCTTGCCTCTCTCTGGCAAGTCTCATCAAGTAGCCCATCCATGCTAGTGCCTATGCCAGTTGTGTTAGTTGGTTTTATGGTGTAGTGTACTGTTTAATGATACCTACTTATCTTTCAACACCCCTGCATCACCTTCACAGGTGTGAGCCGCCTAAACCCTTTGATTTCCATGGTATTAGAGATTGAAATCAGCATGCAGCTCATTACCTTGAAGTCCACCGCCTTTTGACTTTGGACATCTGAAAGTGAAAATATACTACATGCAGTCAGGGCTGCCTTTACCTGCCACTAGGCAATATACAGGTTTAAAAAATCCAGTCATTCAGCATTACATTTTTTTTTTAAATAATCCCTTATCCCAAAGCTACTTCTCTCTTTGAACTCTTCGTTTTGTTTTTAATGGCTCAACTCAATATAGGCCCTTGATCTGCGTTCCCCCGAACAATGTTAATTAAACAAAAATGACAAAAATTTACTGGTGAATGATAGGCCCCTTGATCTTCATAGGCCAAAAATAATGTGATTTTTTTTTTCCTTTTTCTTTACTGGTTCATGATAGGCCCCTAAACTTCGTAGGGGGAGGGGGGCGGGGCGTACGGAGATCAGGGGCCTATCATGAACCAGTAAAGAAAAATAATCACCAGTCAATAATTTATTGTTTTAAATGACAATGTTCGGGGCCCTCTTAGATCAGGGGCCTATATTGAGACGGTGGTAAAAAAAAAAAAAAAGAGGCCCCTGATCTTCGTAGGCCCTGGGGCTTCAGCCCAGGTAAGCCCGTGCATAAAGGTGGCCCTGCATGCAGTAGGGGAGAATGGTATTAGTTGTCACACAGGTTGTTTTGACATTTGTTATATCCCAATCTAGACTAGCTTCCAAGGCTACTGTACCCTAGTGCTCTCCACCCCAGCTGGGAAAAAAGAAACAGAAGAGAAAGAGACATGAGAAGTCATCATCAGATGAGGAGGATAGTTTTTGTCAGGAACCAGATGAACCCAGGAAGAGGCTCTAAGCAGCTTGTTTTATTCATTGCAAATCACAGCTTATGTCCAAAATTTCCGGCTGTCTTGACTATCCTGAAATGTCACAGTGCATAGTTGAAATGTGCAAGTTAAATCAAATGACAAAACATGAAGTGGAGGATTGGAATTCACCTCAACAACATTTTTAAGGAGACAAATGTACCGGCATTTCCAACTGTGTGTCCTCTCAGCACAATTGATGTGTTATTTTAGTGAAGAGCTTAAGGTTTGTTAGAAAACAGAATCCCAACCAATTAGTGATGCATATCTTGATTACAGAGTCAGGGAAAAGGCTTTGTCAGCTTGTTCGGGAACCTTAATTTCCACATATACATATACTTAGAGTATACTTACCAAGCATTTCTAAATAAGGCACTGCACAGTGTCGTTTTTCTAACTGGGTCAAACAAAAATATAATGGCTTTGATATTTTAGAAATAATATGCAAAATCATGTTTACAAAATTGCTTAAAGTGCTCATATTGTACTGTTGTATCAATATCATCAATAACCTTGATGAAACTTCATTAAACCGCATCTGCTCCGTCATCCCCATCTGCATTTGGACCGTAACCATGTTCCCTGTATTCCCCGAATACTGACAATAATCAAATGTAGTGAAGACAAAAATGTTATTTGATTTTTATCTGCATCCAAATAAATCCCAGGGACATAAAACAAACTTTATTCATACCTTGATATGGTATTACTAAATAATTGGCTCCCGTAGGCTTATTATTTGACATTACATTAGTAAACAAATTGTTCTAAAGCTTTGCTCCAGTGGGAGCCAGTATAGTCATCAATATTTTATAAAGTACAAAATCACAAGCAGCATAGGCTCATCTTGCTGTTGTGAATCTTTAATGTCTACCAGCAAAAATCAAGTACAAGGAGTTTGAGGGATAAAAAGGATGTCTTCAGAATTGGATGCAGCAATATGATGTATGTTCCAGCCTTATGAAGAAAATACCTGAGATCAAAGCCTAGTAATGTTATGTCCCGTGCCCTGCATGCTATTCCGTTTCAAGATACATTTATATCAGTACTAATATAAACACCATGACTAGTGTTGGAATGGACTGCATCTATCAGGGATTTTATACAAGAATATATTAATTTTCTCGGTTATGTGAAGACTGGAGGAACAAACGAAACATCATGATCAATGGATTCCACTACGCCACACATAATTGATTAAACTGTAACACTGGATCAAAGCAAAATAGGTGCAGTGCAGTGGAAATAGCCTTTCGGATAGTGGAAAAGGGAGTTGGAAATCACTCTCTGAATCGAGAGACACTTTTCAGAAGGATCAGGCAAGGTGCAGAACTGGTAAGTGTTGATGAATGGACAGGAGGACAGGGTCAGGTCGGTAGTGACTGCTGTCAGACAGGTGTGTGCTGAAATACCAGGAGACGCTCGTGTGTGAATGACAGATTCATCAAGTAAGGAGGAGGGAAGACGGAGGTGGATGCAGAAATGGTCACCCTGTGTAAATAAGGGATGCAGCTGTTATTCACGGGTCAGTTTCATGATAAAATCTATTATGTATGGAATAAGTATGCACTCACCTCATCTACAGCATGTGCAGGAATATTATACAAAAATATCTATTCATGGTCAGTCATCTTATATCTAATCCATAAATCATATTTGTTAACATGTTAAGAGTAATTATTTCACTTGTGTCATCCTGTCAAGTGTATCAAGTTTACTGTTCGCTATAATTAGTCAATCATAACCAAAATCCAGTGCGGTGACAGGCAGACGTAATGCCTTGAGAAACTGAACTCAGAGTAGTTATCATTCAGTGTCAAACATGTGTCTTCTAAAAATATATTCAAAGCTTCAGGAGTTCAAGGCTTTAATTTGAAAGGAAATAATTGTTTTAAAGAATAAAGCGTGTCATGAAAGGCTACAGTGATCATCACTTGGAGTGTATTTGAACATAACGGGTTAATTGAGGACAGAGTCTCGCTGTGGTCAGTGTAACAAGTAAAGGGTCCTCCATGTTTTCATTTGATAGGACCTTCTTTCACACTAATTCTAATTTGAATATTTTAATGACATAATGATGAATCTATGCTCCACCATGTATTCTTCTGTTATAAAATGCAGGAGAAAGTCGTCATATTGCCATGCTTTATCGCGTGTGCCGTTATTGTGCACTGACAGATATGTGAGTGCAATCACTTTGCCACCGATCTTCTGATCCAAGAATACATCTTCTTTTTGGACAAAATTGTATATATTTTTTTTCTAAAACTCCTTCATGTGTATGATTTAGATTTGTTCTTTTTATTCATCAGAAAATACATGGAGGTGAACACCAATGTATGTCACCACATTAAAGAAAATTTATAATAAGTGAAAGTGATCTGAGTTTCTTTCAAAAAGAGAATTTTTAAAGCTGAGCTTTTGTATTTGAGAGCGTGCTGACGTATCTCTGTGTGCTAGGCAGGATGCTCAGCAGTGGAAAGGAAAGCTCTTCAGAGGTTATTAAACCCTACATTGAAGATCCTCAGCTGCTTCCTGCTCTCACTCTGAAGGACTTATTCAGGTCTCGCATCCTGAAAGACCTCTAACAACTTTAGGAGTCTTCTTAAGAAACACTCCAATTTTCCATTTCATGCGCAGGTGCATGACAGCACCATATTATGAAATGTATTGCAGTCTTTACGAATAAAACATTGCTAGAAATCCTACTAGACCTAAACATTTATTTAACCATGGTTGAACATACTACCATAGCATATACTGATTTAAAAAAATATATAGATGATTTAGAAACAGCGGAGGAGATTGAGCCAATTACATCGTTAATCACATGCTTAATTCAAACAAGCCGTTTCAATTGTGCATGTCTACACTGATACGCAACCCATCACTTCCTTCCATTCACTGTTAAAACACTATTGGCTTTTAGGGAAAATGTTGTAGCCTACTGTAGGCTATGTTTTTATATAGTGTTGAATTGCTTTGCCTTGAGATGAAATGCATGCACATTTTATTTTGTGCTTGTGTGTTTCCAGCAATTATTTCCTTAATGAATAACTTAAAACCATTGGTGAAACACAACACTGGCAATGTGGCAGTTCTATGCGCAACGGGGATTTCTGGGTTACTGTACAGTGGCGACGACTAGCGTCAGGAGCTGAAACATCACTACGGTAGAGCTAAGAAGGCTCTAAAGGCTCCAGACAAATCTTACCAACGTATGACGTACAAAAGAGATACGTAGCAAAGAACATTTCAGGAAACACGCGAAATGTTACATTAAGTAGGAACTCTAAGTAGGGGTTACGAATGACGTAGCGTTAAGAAGGCTTCGGGAAACCGGGCCCAGGTCAATCAAAACCTGAAAAAAACAACCTCTATCCCACAGCTATAAGATAACTGAACTTGATGACTGCTGATCAATTCTGATGTTCTCTGTGCAATGGAAATAAATATAATATATACTATTCTAAATCTGAGAGCATCTGTTCAGTTTTCCATGCTTGGTAAATGCATTGGCTAAAAGTGATTTCAAGTGTGTGTCAAAAATCTCCACTAGTACTTCTAAAAAACTGTAACACACCTAGATAGTGTTTTTCTATTGTGTGGCTGAAGCCAATGTTATAGTTAACTAATGAGGCCAACAGGACTTCATAGTAAGGCCCCATACATGCCCAGAACAATATCAGTTAATCTGACAACAAAAAAAACATCATAGCAATGCTTAAAACGTCCCTACAGCCTCTGAATTGGCACCTGTCCAATCACAAACCAAAAGTATTTTCCTAGCCTTTCCACAATGTAAAATGTCTTGATGTTATGTGAAATGTTGTGTTTGACCCTCAAGGCCACAGTCATTCATTCTCTATTTTTTGGTTATTATTGTAATTGTGTTTGAATTATTTATATGTCACCAATAGTATGCACTGCTGGGTGGTTGTGAACAACTTAATGTATCACTTTTGTTTGCCATGGTGGATTGATTTCGATCTATCTTCAACCTCTCGGGCTGCTTGACAAAAGTGTGCAAACTCAGTTATCTTTGAACTGGAGTGGACCCAAGTCTGATTCCTGGAAATTAAATTTAAATTAAATTAACTTGTATGGCACCTCTTGAGCCCTGACTGATTTGTCATTCTTAGAATCCCAAATGTTCTCAACGTGCTTGAAAAGGCTTCTGCTCTCCTTAGCTGGTCCATCTTGGGTCCTAACATTTGTAAATGAGCTGCCTGCCCTCAAACACGACATAGCCTGTGCAGGAGCTAAAATAGCAGCTGGTGAATGTAGGGGGTCTGCCAATAATGCTGTTATTAAGCCGTGTTTGTATTTTCACATCGACTGCTGCATGCTCTTTTATCGCCAACATATTACAACCATTATAGTCTCCAAAAATCTGACTGCATTTTTACCCTCTCATTTAAATGTTAAAGACGAAAAACATTGTAGTGTTGCTTATCTAGGTCATTTAACACGTTGATGGCTTTAAAATGCAGAAGGTATGGAATATTTGAGTTTCGAGGATTGCTTTACCAATGTCATGCAAAGCAAAGCATTGAAGCTGTGAATTTCCTGTTTACAATTTGCACTTCATTACCTTTTGTGGAAATCGCGGGTTCCCCATCAGTGACCACATCTAACAGCCAAAAACAACATAAAAATGGGAATATGGTACACCGAACATTGAGCAGGTCAATCAATTGAGATATAGCGTGCACAATGTAGATCCACTGTGTGATTGGAAAGGCATTTTGGTTCAGGTCTAAACTTCATCAATATATTGCCTTATAGAGGTTTGCAGATTTTAAACAGAAACGTTCTTTTAGAAAAATTATGAAGTGATTTCAGGAAGTGTATGCTCTCATAGATGACAAATATAAAGTAGGTCAGCTGACTGGAATTGTATCTGTAGTACCAATCTGTGGCTACTCTGTTTTTGTTGGATTTTACCGATTTGATTGACTTGACAGTGTGAACAGTGGCCTCTGTGACACGCTTTGTGAGGTATGTTTGGCAGCTATATGCTGCTACTGTCCATCAGGACACTGCTGCAATGCTGCAGGCAGCTCTTCATTTTGACACAGGGCCATTTAATACCTGACCCATGATTTATTTCTACAGATACTTGAAGGCAATTTTCTCCTCAATGAAAGTGACATAAAATATTATTACTTTTGGGGGGGAGGCATCCATTAAACTTTATTAAAGTCTGACATTTCTATGATTGATTTGACTATAATTTTCTATTAGCTCTAGTAAAGAATATGACTTTCTTTTGATTGATTGATTTTATTTTATTTGTGTATGGACATGACAATGACATTGGACGAACCAGATGCAATGTTTTCAGTGTATTAGCATAAATGCTAGTTTACAACACCTGTCCACAGGAGACTTTTAAAAACAACAAAATAAACAAGTCAAAACAAAAACAAGATCAAATACTGATAAAAACTGACAATTAAAAGAGTAAAAATGCAGTATACAATGGAGTACAGAGCAGCAATATAATAAGTCATATATATATATATATATATATATAGGATACGTAGAGTAAAACAAAGGCAGCATGATCAAACAATACACCAGTTGTAAATTATTTGTGTGAGCACTGTTGATTTGATTTGAGCCGTTGTTTAAGTTCTCTGTTAAAAGTGCTGCTATTAGTCTCTAGTTTTAGACTAGTGGGCAAGAGGTTCCACAGTTTTGCCCCCTTTGCAGAGAAAACAGACTGACCGAAAGATGTCTTGTGCATTGGAACAAGACAATCACCATTGATGGAGGCTCGTGTATTTGCCCGACGAGAGCTCTGACGTCTGATGGCCAATTCAGACAACAGTGGTGACACATGGTTATTTACACACTTGAAAAACAATTTAAGATTACTCAAATTAATAAAGTTATCAAAGGTGAAAAGGTTGTGTTTTTTTAGAATGCCACAGTGATGCCATCTCATGGGTTTCCGATCCATGACTTTTATTGTCTGTTTGTATATTGAAAAGATAGGTTGTAATGTGGTAGAAGAAGTTTGTGACCATGATGTGATACAGTATGACAAATGAGAAAAAATCATAGCGTGCATAAATAATTTGGCCGTTTGACATGACAAGTCCCCTCTTATAAAACGGAAACAGTTCAGATTTAGTTTGACCTTCTTTGCAACATACTTAACCTGCGTAACACATTTTTAATTCTTATCCAGGATGATGCCCAGATATTTTACTTCATTTACTGATTCAATTAATTCATTTTTGATCCGTAACTCAAAAACATCGGTGACAGGTCTATTACGGATGGAGAAGCACATAGAGACGGTTTTCTTCACATTAATGTTCAACTGAGACAGCTCAAGCCATTTTGAAATGCTGAGTAATGCTTGTGTCAGGTGCTCACCTGCTAAGCTGGGTGTTTTGCTGGACACATGGATAACAGTGTCATCAGCATACATTTGACAGTTGGACCCCGGACAGCAGTTTGGTAGGTCATTGATATACATAGAAAACAACAGTGGACCAAGTACAGACCCTTGCGGTACTCCCATGCTGCTGGCACGCAGATGGGACCTGACCCCATTAACCCTGACACATTGCTCTCTCCCCTCCAGGTAAGATGTAAACCACTGCAGAGCTTCTGATGACATTTTGAACTGTTTTAACTTGTTCATTAGAGTACTGTGGTTTACCGTGTCAAAGGCCTTTTTTAGGTCTAGGGGCACTGCCCCAACAACATTTCCTTCATCAATTGAAGCTTTTATGTTTTCAAGCAAATAACAATTAGCTGTTTCAGTTGAGTATTTCTATCTAAACCCAAACTGCTGTGGATGAAGCAGCTGGTTAGACTCTAAATGTTCCATTAGTTGCTCAGCTATAATTTTCTCCAGAACCTTTGAGACAACAGGGAGGATAGCAATAGGCCTATAATTACTCGCTATGTCCTTGTCTCCTGATTTATAGACAGGGGTAATTATTGCAGTTTTCCAGCTTTCTGGGAATATTTTGGTTTGTATAGACAGGTTAACTAAGTAAGTGATTGGCTCTAACAGGTAGCTCTGATATTTCTTGATTAATGCAGCATGAAGATTATGAATATCTTTTGACTTGGAGTTACTCATGTTTGTGATCACCTTTTTAACTTTATCATGAGAAACCAATTTAATATAAAAGGAGTCAGACTGAGCATTGTCAAGTTCTTCAGTAGATGACTCTGTAGCTTTAAAGCTCCCATATTATACACTTTTCGGTACTATTATACACCATATTATATGGTCTTAGTGGTCCCTAATACGTTTTTCTTTAATTGTTTGCTGAAAAAAACTTTCAGATAATTTATTGTACTATGCTGATGTTCAGCTAATCTCACAATGGCCTATTTTTTTAAAAGAGCTGCAGCTCCCCTCGTAAATATACAATCTTTGAGCTCCCCCCGCCCCCTGTCCGGAAGCGAAGCCAGATACGCCTCGCCCTCTGTCTGTCGGGGCCGTGGACCAATAAGAAATAGGGGTGTGGGCTGCACAGTGGAAGCTTCTGGCTTTCCAGTTTGTGAGGTCAGAAACGAGGAGAATTCTGACTGGAGTATATTGGGGGGGGAGGGGTGGGGGTTTCAGAAAGGGGGAGAGTGAGAAAAGGAGAGATTGTTATTTTTTAAAATATGTTGGCAGTCTCTAGGCACACCGTGGACCCATGGATATGTTAGAACACATTTAAAAAGTGAATTTAGCATAATATGGGACCTTTAAAATTACTTGCCAGCTCTTGTACAGATTCAATAAAAAAGCTATTAAAAACATTTGCAATGGACTCATTGCTATGGATAAAAGTATCACCTACTTTCAGACCGGTTATTTTGGGGTGCGTATGCTTGCTGGAGTTGGTTAGTTTGTTTATATGTGCCACAGTTTTGAACTATTACCATTGGCCTCTTCAATGAGTTTAGAGAAGTAATTGGTCTTGGCCTTTCGTAATTCAGACACTACTTTGTTCCTCAGGCCTGTGAAGATAAGGTGGTCAGTATTGTTTTTTGTTATTAAAGACCTTTTAAGAGCAAGATCTCGCTTTTTAATGATCTGGGGCCGTATTCACAAAACATGTTATCTTAGCGCTAAGAGTACTCCTAAGGAGCACTAAAAGTTCTTAGTAAGGAGTAATTTCTTAAAACCTATTCACAAAGCTGATAAGATCAACTTTTACTAAGGAATGGGAGGGACTCCTAAGCTAAGAATAGAGGGCGGTGTTGACCCTGTTGCTATGGATGATGTCATGTTCATACCTTCTATGCCCACAGTGATTGGCTGAGAGGGAATGAGAGCTAAGAGTGAGTTTATGATAGAAACACTGTGGGAGATATCCATATCGTGTCGCTGTATTAAAGTGAACAGTTTTTATATACACTTAATGACAAGTGACACTGATTTAACATGAAACCAAGATACTGCAGGGTTTCCCACACATTCGTTCACATTTTAACCTACAATAGCGCCACATAGGTCTATTCATTTAAAATGTTACAATGATTTGAATCGGAAAAAATATCCTCATTGAACAGCTGCACGCCATGCACTCTCACTGTATTTCCCTCAACGGCGGGCTATGCCGCAATAGTCAGACAGCGACAAACCAGGAAATTCGCAATTTAGAAACAACAACTGGCGAAATCGCAAAGTGCATGCGGAAGGAAAAAGGCGAGACACGCAACTATACAGTAGCGGACCTGTGGAATGGAGGAGATGGAAGCGCCACATATGGGCCTACTCTAGTAACAAATTAAACCCAAACGTGACACCAACAGTAACTTTCAGTGCATCGTAAACCCAAAGCAACTGCAGGAAAAGGAACTTAACAAATAATTGTTTATATAAATATAATAAATATAAATGTGTCTGTCTATACTTTCTAAACATAGCTTTACTAAGATCATTAAACCCTTACAGCTATTAAGGTACCTTTTGTAAAGCTCACTAGCATTAAATCTCTCCAAAATGCCATCAAATGAGTGTCTGTGATTTACTCTTAGTGACTTAGGACTCCTAGCTTTTCATAGATTTAGGAGCTAGTTTTAGCGCTAAAATGCTTTGTGAATTACACTTATCTTAAAAAGTTAGGAGTCCTAAAATTAGGAGTGAAACGCCCCTTATTTTTGAGAGTTACTCCTAAATCAGCACGTTAGGACCTACTCTTAGCCTTAAAATGTTTTGTGAATACGGCCCCTGAAGGATATCACTGTTGACCCATGGAAGAGATAATTTCTTGGGTCTGCTTTTCCAGGTTTGTGTGTATTTATCAATTAGATCACAAAGGGTTGAGACAAAGTTGTTGGCACTGTGGTTTAGATCTGGCTCTTTAGTTACCTTTTCCCAATTAATTTCACTCAAGTCATGCTCGAAGTCACCAACTTTTGACTTGGGAATTGCAGTTGTTAGAATTAGATTTTCTGTTTTGTTGTGGTGTACTAGGCGTTTTTTTGTTAGCTTTCGTACCATCAGTATCATATTATGATCTGAAAGGCCAGTTATTAGATTATATGTTTTTGTTACCCGCTCTGGCCTGTTTGTAAAAATCATATCTATGAGGGTTTCACTTTTCCTAGTGATTCGAGTAGGTCTACTGATCAGCTGTTTGTATTTAAATTTCTCCATTGTTGATTTTAATTTTGATTTACCACTTTTATCCAACCAGTTGATGTTAAAATCCCCAAACAACATACATTCATGACAGTTATCGACAACAGAGAGAAGATTCTTCAGTGCATTGTAGACATTTGCATCATGAGATGGGGGATTATAAAGCACAACCAGGGCTGGCAGAGGTTTTGTAGGCCCCCCCGGGCGGCGGTCTTACAATACAGATGCGTTAAAGCCATGTTAGTCTACACCACAATATCTCTATTGATGAAATACAAAATCACTTAAGGTAACATGTACTTAAACCCCCTCCTGGTCTAGTGACTTTTAATAACCAAACACACATGGTTGGTTACTGTGTTTTTCCAAGTTATTGAAGAGACAGCGATGGGGACCCAGGACCTTCTAGGGGGGTCCGGGGGCATGCCCCCCCGGAAGAAAAATTTGAACCTTTTAAAGTAAAATGCATCAATCTGGTGCACTTTGAGAAGAAAACTAAGGCTAAATCAACTGTGTCCTATGTGAGCTATTTTCTGAAATCATTTGGAGACACAGAAATACCAAAAAGCAGAAACAAAAATATACAGGTTTAAAAAATCCAGTCAGTCAGCATTCCAATTTTTTTTTAATAATCCCTTATCCCAAAGCTACTTCTCTCTTTGAATTCTTCGTTTTGTTTTTAATGGCTCATCTCAATATAGGCCCTTGATCTGCGTTGCCCCGAACAATGTTATTTAAACAAAAATAACAAAAATGTACTGGTGAATGACAGGCCCCTTATCTTCGTAGGCCAAAAATAATGTGATTTTTTTTCCTTTTTCTTTACTGGTTCATGATGGGCCCCTGATCTCTCTACGCCCCCCTAAGATCAGGGGCCAGTCAATAATTTATTTAAATGACAATGTGCGGGGCCTTCTTAGATCAGGGGCCTATATTGAGACAGTAACACCCCCTCCCCTTCCCTTGGCCCTATCTCTCCTATAGCATGTGTATCCTGATGTCAATTAGGTCAGTAGGAACATTAGGATTTAACCAGCTCTCAGAAATACACTAAAAGTCCAAATTAGAGTCATTAAGTACATTCCGGATCTGGTCAATTTTAGGTAGTATGCTTCTGATATTTATATGTCCTCCCAGTATTCCTTTAGGTTTACATTCAGAATTCCATAGGATTTTGGCATGATTCACAGTTTGAAAAAGTCTTAGCTGCCGTTGTTTCTGGACTGCGCGATTAGTGAAATGTTTTTTGGCCCTTGCAGTATTGTAAGTATTTGTATTCAATAAGTAGAGTAACACAGCCAATAATAAAATATACCTAAAATATCTCGGTAATAACACGGTTGAGAATAATTTGCAATTGTAGAAAACTATTACCCACTATATCATTCATACACATATATATCATTTTCAGTTGGTAGATTTTTTAGAAATGATGTCTTGATTATAAATAAATGCTGTTTACATGCCTCGTTTAATAATGTCCATGACCCTGAGCAGTGTTCTTACTCATGTTCAGCAGAGCGAACCATTAGGGCATCCCTCCCCTCCCTGGAACATACAGCAAGAAGGTGAGGGCAAGAGCCAGGAAAACCAGGCAAGACGCCTCTCACCCAGATGCTGGCCTCTTCACCCTGCTGCTGTAAGGATTTTAATTTCAAATTGTAATGATGTTATAGCCCCCATCATATGTGCATTTACTTTTTATATAATCAAATAATAATCATAAAATTAAAATGTGACTTTAATAATATTCTCATCTCAGTACAGAACAGGGAGTGGAGAAGGGAGAGAAGGCTCGTGCTTAAAAGAGAATGTGGTGAATGGTACAGGTCTGACTCATCTCAACTTTCATAGATAAGAAGTAATATCCAAGGTTAGGAGCATAGGGTTACTTTTAACAAGAGGACGGCCAGGAAGAAGATGAAGGATGGACTTCGTAAACTGCCTGACAACGAGATTTAACCAATCAGGAGACATTTTCAACATATGTTAATAGACTCTGATGTAGAGAGAGAACTCACTTCTTCTTTCTTTTTGTCCTGTCAACCTGCCTTCTCAATTTACTTAAATAAATACTGAGGCCGAGATTCCGAATTGTACACCTTTCTCCATGGCATTTTTTCCTTCATAAATAAGGCTAAAGAACACGTATATTTTTATTTCTAACACTGCAGTCGGGCAGACGCCTACGCTGCCCTTAAGCGCGGACTGAGAGACTGAGGAGGATATTATTTCCGCAGGCAGTTAGAATGCTTAAAGATGGGATGGGTAACTGTAATATTGGGCAAAAATGTCATATTAGCCATTCAGCTACGTATGTGTAGGTGAAGTGGTCTGAGAATATCTACTCATCACTTTGCTCTTCCCTGCCTCTGTGTGCTGGCCCCAAAAATTGCCACAGCTCATGTACACTTTGACCAATCAGAGTGAGGCTCCTATTCTCCATTCTTATTGGCTGTTGGGACTATCCATTCACTTTGGCACCGACTTTGTTGGTGTAGAGCGTATCAGGGAGGGACCAGAGAGAACACAAGTGGAGCGGTTGAGGTGTTTGGATTCGAATCTCTATCCCAACTGCTATTTTCTCCCAAATCATATACCCCAGCTTTAACTGTTGTTTTAATTACCGTTTTCTATAGCACCACCTCATTAGGGGATGTCTGTTTTTAAATTACTATTATCTATTATTTATTCAGGTTCCAGTAATTTTCACATTGACAGAGTGATAACCCCTTTTTAATTTCACTGTATGTAAAATGTTATTTTTTTGTGATCAATAAAAAAACTTTACCTTTAACTTTAATTTGCTAGACATCCATTTATAAGTTTTGCCCTTAAGCATCTCATTCATACTTTAACAAGGTTGCTGTGAAATATATGCATACATTATGACATTGTCTTTATTCAGGTGCAAACTAACAGCAGTATTTCCTCAGGGGGTGAAGCAGACGTAAACAGAAGAACTTAATGACCCTTGTATCAAATAAACATGAACATATATCTGCCTTAGTGAGTCCTCCAGACAAAGTCCATTGATGGTTGCACGACCACAACTAAGAGAACATCCCTGATTTGAATGCATAATATCAGAAAGAGCCTTTAGTCAGTTATTGTACGTTATTTACCACATACCCTTTATATAAATATTGTATGCCAAATGCAAGAAGTTTGAATATTGTCAGCTGTGAATGATAGGAGCACAACATGTTCAAATAAATGATTGAACTTGTTGCCATTTTCATAAATCGGTTGATGAAGATACTAAGGTGTGTAAGAAAGCTCTTAAAGATGGTAGAAAGTGGACCTGGAGTTAAGGTCATTTGTCTAAGATATGACCAATTGCTTTCCACTTGTTGGCCAAATTGCATAATCCCTGCTGCCTGTGTTATATTCTGTTGATCAGTTAAATGTGCCATAAAGTTTGTGGAAGCAATGTCTGCTCTGTCCTGATACACACATGTACAACTTGGTGAGACAGAGATGGACGGCCTGTCCAAATCAATATGATCGTGGAGACGGCTGGAAAACCTTGAAAGGGTGCGCTTTGGTACAACTTGGAGGAAGATCCCCCCTCCCTTCATGTTTAATTAAATTCAGTCCTATGTGGACATGAGATAACCAGCAACTTCTGTCAGCCCCTTGAAAGCTCAAAGGAGTTCATTTTGCATTTTCAGTCAGAGGATCATTCATTCCTTATACTTAATCATACAATCAATCAGAGATTGGGGAAAAACAATGAGCAGACCGCCCATCAGTTATCCATGCACCTCACACATGTTTGGTGCATCTTCTTTATGGCTGTGTTTGACTCACTTTTACAGAACCCTGGTATTTACTCAACTATGACCATAGACTGTATCTCCCCTTTTGCTCCATATGAGACATTGTATTCCCCCAGGCGCTCAAACAATTCTTATTGTTGTTGTATGAAAGCCATAGTAGACAAACAGAGGATGCAGCGTATAGCAGTATCACAAAGAAGTGATAAGTGGTAAAATATTCTTTAAAAATTGGGTAACTGGCTGGTTGTGATTTTAACAGTTTACTGACCACACACATTTCACAGACATATACTGAACTGAACTGAGCTTAAAAGTAAAACTCAATAAACCAATCACCATTACCCAATTCTACCAAAGTGAAGAATCATTATTTTAAGGTTTAATGTATTTAAAGGTTTTGTTAAATAAATAGGCTAATTGATCTACAGAAGAATCTAATATATTCTCATCAATTTCAAAGAATAAGTTGTGGTGAAGAAGCAAATAACTGGTGATTTGGAGTGGAGCCAGGCATATGTGTCAGCAAGTAAATTACAAGAATTAGAAGATCAGTAATGCAGAGTTTATGTTTTAAAAGTGTCATCATTATAGTTTTTCCACAAAAATAAATAGTTTAGTTGATTATTCAACTATAAAATGTCGATCCCAGTAAAGTTGGTCACAAAAAAAAAATGTGGGGAAGAACTTTAGTGTTATCATTTTCCGGCTTCAAACCAAAAAAAGAGTATAGCCTGGAAATCCAGACCCATATCTAGAGCGATATAGGGTCTGGCCCATAGATAGTATATAAAATGGATTTAGCATCCGGGCTGACTAAGTTATTCCAACTGCATCCAATCGTCCTGGCCTATGCGCATTGCCATCTTGTCAGAGTTTGACTCCACCTCATTTCCTCTTGCTGAAAAATGGCATTGATGTGACGTCAGAGGGCGGGAGATACGCCCATCTAGCAGACGTATACTTCCGAGGCGAAGTGAGGGCTAACGGGCGGCCCTAATTATTCATATATTTTAACCTCCAATAGAATAAAAACTAGCCAGCTATAGAAAAATTCACCCCACTCAGTGTTGTCATGGAGATATGAACTAAACATACAGACTAGAATGTTTTTTAAACCAGCCCTTAAATAGGTTTAATAATGCTGTGAAAACGGCATATTCAACATGGAAGTCAACGAAAAATTGCTATGTTCCACAACCTGCCCGTATGCTACCCGGTGCTACTGCAATTTCTGTCACTTCCGCATTCGATGCTGGTATAACTTGCTGTGGTTGGGGCTTGGTCTGGCCACGATCAATAAACCTTCTCAACTCAAGGAGCGGCACCTACGCGTGCATTTCGAATACCACTGCACGCAATTGGATAGCACTACAACGAATCAGAGCAATGAACAAGGTGGTGTTAAGCCCTGTTCGTTTAGCGAACAGCGAGGTTAGCTGGTTAATTAAACGTTAGCCGTGGTCGGTCGGCAAAACAGAACAATCCTCTTTTTTGTTAATGAAAGATTTGAGTGCCGTCTTCCAAATCGTTTAGTGTCGAGGCCAAAGCCGTTTCAAACTTAAACAACATATCCGAAGCCATCTCTTTGCCATTGTTTACTATCATGGCTTCGATGGTGCATGCACAGCACTGTCGTCATCCGGTTACGTCCGCCCCAGAGCACTATACATAGAGCTCTCGCCCGCCCATATCAGATAGAACCAATTGAAAAGTAGCTCAGAATTTTCTGACATATTTAATGAGCTTCAATGGAGAGTGTCCAGACCAACAGGCGCAGCTAATTTAATTTGCCAGCGGCAGGTCTGGATTTCCATAAGAGTACTTAAATGTTTGAATACTTATCAATATACAGCACAATTCAATACCTGGTTTGAGTATACTTAATTTTGTCACTTTTACAGTGGACACACTATGACACACTATCAAAGACACTTGATTAAAGCTACTACGAGTAAGTCGGCACGTTGGCGACACCTTTGAACAAAAGCGGTAGTATTATTACGACGCCAGCTGTCGTGAAGCTGTTTTCTAGCTCGTGCAGGGAGTGCAGATTCAAATAATCAGGAAGCAATATGGTGCGTGTCCGTGTGTTGAAAGTGTGAGGGCACCGGACTCTTTTCGGCTCCGTGAGTCTATGGGTGACACAGCATCAACTAATGCCAGTAAGTGCTAAACACACCTGATTGCAATGAGTTGATGCATTGTCACCTCTCACGGAGCTGAACGAGTCCCTGTGTCCTCACACAAAGCGAATGAACGAGAGATGGCAGTTAGTTAGTATGGATCACGATGACGAGGTAATGTGTTTATGTTGTAAATAATTACTATTTCAGATGAATAACGGTCATCTGATGATGCTGGTGAGGCAAAGTAAACTTTGTTTTAGTAGGCTACCGCTCATTCATTTAGGAGTAAACACTGCAGTCTAGGTTCGCTGCGTGAAATTGTGTATACGTTGCTTGGCAACGCCCTCCCGCCCGACTATCACTCTCCCTTTTAGCTTTTCTTCATTGCATTCTCTTTTTTTTCTTTGATGGTTCAGCCCCGTTATCAGTCATTATGACGACAAACAACTGTCTCAAACAAGGCTCCCGCTCCCCTTCCCTCACCTGGGGCCTCATTTATAACGGTGTGCGTAGAAACCATCCTAAAACAATGCGTCCGCACAAAGCCAAAAATGTGCTGCGCAAAAAAAAAATCAGATTTATAAAACTGTGCGGCGCACACCTGCACGCAATCTTCCCTTTATAAATACCCACCTGCGGTGAATTGTGCGCAGACAATCTCCACCCCGTGTCCTCCCACTTCACCTCCCAGTTTCATCCCACAATCTACCATAAATGGCGAATGCTAAATAGCTCCTGAATATGGTGACGCTCTTAATAAGCACGGAATTTTGACTGACATGAGGAAAAAAGGGAGGCAACCGGCCGCAAAGAAAGCGACTGGGAAGGAAGAAAGCCAGTGACGTGCATGTGCTGCAATAACTGGCACACAAACACAGACACACACACACACGCGCGCTGATCACATATCATGATTGGCACAGTAGTTATAGTCTTTGTAAAGCAGTTTCGCCCAACTTTGTACTGTATGCAATATCACGTATTAGCGAACCTGTACGACTATATGTAGGCCTATATAAAATGTGTTGTGAGAAGTGAAATAATGCATTAGCCTAGTCTATTCCAAAGCATTGTTTATCTCCCGTGAGATCCACACATTTCCAACAACGTCAGATTATAGTTATATCTTCCAGGGTGAATTGTTATGGGAAAGAGATGCATGTAATGATTTGCTAAATTCATAACATGATTTTATCTAACGAAATATATAGTTCTAATTAATATCTGTTGGGCTTAACTTTGTACAAAACTACTTTTTGCACACCTCTTAAAATTTGCTCTCCCGCTAGCCACTCACGGTAACACCTCCCGACATTTGGGATATTATTATAGAGTAGCGCTATAAGATTCAACTTGTAAAATATATCCAAAACATGTAGACTTAGGCTACTTGATAAGTAATTCAACCTACATCACAACTGCATGCCATAGACTACAGTAGCCATATATTCACAACTATAGGTAAGCTTATACATTTTATTGACTAAATATATTGGGTGCCAAGCATCATTTGTCTGTGTGTTTCTGATGACTGAGCTTTATTTCGTGGTGTTGCCATTGAGTGTCGCTGATTCCCCGAGTCAGGAAAACCTTGCGGTAGCTCTACGCATGGTCGAAAGTTGGCGTAGGAATACGCACACTTCTCCGCAAATAATGTTTTTATAAATACCAACGTTTGCCACCGCACATTTTCCCGCACATTTCTGGCCATCTCCGCAAGGTTTTTGTGCGCCGCAAGCTTTATAAATGAGGCCCCTGGAGTGATAGGCTTCTCAAATCGCGTCCCTGCGCCACACTGAAATCTGTGACCAATACGGATATGTGAACATAGAGCATGCACGCGACGCGTGAACCGAAAATCGGACTGGGTGTACGACCAGATCAAATGCAGTAATAAAAACTATATAAAAACGTCTTTCTTTGCACTGATGGTCTCGTTTGCTGTTAAAGGTAATTTATGATTATTAGAGGAAACATGAGGCTGTTTAAAAGATATTTAAAAGTTACTCGTTGCCGCTTTAACTTGATGTTTAGTGCAGTGAAGAGTGTTGAGCGACAGGGATGTGCTATTTCCAGACGATGAGGTAGTTGTTCTTTAAAGGAAGCCTCATGGAACGTGTTACTGTGCTCCAGCCAAGCATACTAATATCACCAGCGTGGGCTCTCACTGTTGTTTTGGTCTGAAACAGAAACGCAACAGGAGAGCCACATAGCAACACATTGCTTAGGCTGTGAAGTTGCTCTTCACATTTTTTGTTATCAGAAAGTTGTTTAAATTGATCTAAAGTCATTGGTCTCCGAAGCTTTATCATTTGGCATCTACAACCTCAGGTTACCTATTACCTAACATAGAAAAACTCCCCCAAGGAAAGGGCAATTTTTTCCTCTGTAGCTTAACAGAAGACAGCTATGGTAGCCATACATGAGCATACATTAAAACATATTTCCTATAACACCTTAAGCTATGGCAATTAGTCTCTCACCCTGACGCTCGTGATCGAGCATTGGTCCTGTGGGAGCATGCATGTTGGAAGAGGGCCACAGAAAAAGACTACAGTCTAATTATTTTAAATAAACTTCAAGTATGAAGCTATATCTCTTGTATGTAATTAGCTATGTCAATTGTGATGAATCTTAATTGCAATTAGATTTATTTTAGCAGATTGTAAAGAGAATTTTGACAGCTGTTGAAACAAATGTGCTCCACACTTCATCATCATTATTTGCCTTCCGGCAAGTGTGAATGTATCACGTTTAATATGAATGTGCATTGCATTGTAGGGATTTGTATGTCTCTTTTGATTTTTATAAATACCCTTTTTTTATATAACGGTTTGATTTAGATGTAAAATAAATGTGATTTGATAAATGTATTTTAAAAGTGAAATTAAAAAGTTAAAGTCAAATTGCCATGATGCATAATTAATTTATTGATATTGGCAAGCAAAAAAAGTCATACACTGTTGCGCGTGTGCAGCACTTCGTAACTTTTTTTCTTTGCAGACCCATTAAATTGTAACTAAAACTTCAGCAGTCCTGATTATGGAAAACGTTTGGTCTCAGCCTTTTTATGAACATTCATTTTCGGAGGAGAGCTTCATTATGTTAATGTAATCTGGCAGTGCTGCAAGGCTACAGTCCACTGCACAAGGACAAATGTACAACTGGAAAGGTCTAGATTGTTTCACTGATTACAGAACCGGTGCCAAACTACAATCTCCTGGGTTCAATTTCAATGTTGCCATTGTCTCTGCATTATCTCTTCAAAGAAACTGTTATATTCAAACTTTGCTCATTTCCAGTGTCAAAAACAAGCCATAGTCACAAATTTAAATGTACAAGCTGTCCTTACCCTTCCAGCACCTGTCCTTTTTTAATGTATTCCTTCAGTTTTCATTTTATAATAAATACTCGGGATCTTCTTTAGGGATTTCAATAAAATTTCAACAGTGTGTTGTGAGCACAAATTGTGTATGCCATGTCAATGAAAGGGCAATGTGATTATCTAATCCTGAATGTGAGAGTATAAAGCATTTTCAAACACACACACACACACACACACACACACACACACACACACACACACACACACACACACACACACACACACACACACACACACACACAGTGAAGCCTTCTGATTGCTTTGCCACTTTCTATCAATATTGAGAAGGAAGTATCTTGAGTTCTAATTAAAGATGCAGTGATCAAATCCGCCTGATTGATAGTAGTGTCAACGCAGTTTTTAAGCTTATTAGAGATGAGCCACAATATGTCTGATCCACAGTTAATTAAAAAATGTGCTATCGCCTACTAAGTTTTAAGTGCCAAACCATTACAACAGAGGTAGGTAAATACATTTTAAATGTTGGTTACAGTGGGTTAAATGTGGATTATAGAAAGCATTGATATCGGATTGGAGAAAAGTAGGATCAATTAATCAGATGCCCTTCAAAATGAAACAACATTGTTTTGTAATGAAACAACATTGTTCTGTAAAACCCTCCAAGACGGTCACTTATTGTTTGTTTCTTGTCTGATGGAATGATGGAAGAGAATTGGGTTGGATAACAACTGTTGTCTTTGTTAAAAGAAACCAGAGTTTATTGTTTTGAAGAAATAGGAGGGAAACAGTTAAGTCCCCGGTTTTAAATTCAGATATTTTGCCGACCCATCTATCTAGACTTTCACTGTCCTCTTACAGCAGTTGCTCTATAACAATGTTGCACGATTTCCTCTTGCTCACTTCAAATTGACAAGCTTTGATTCATAGTGACTGAATGGCTTTTCATAAACATATGATTATACTGTAGTGGGCATTTGCTTAAACAACTGATGTTGTTGGGGTTTTTTTTGGAAGATAGTGGACTAGGTTCAAAGCAGGCAAACATTGCAGGAAAGCTGCAGGATTGTGGCACCACGCACAATGTGAAAACTGTTGCTTTTCCAGGTGATCCACCACTGAATGTGACAAACAAACCCACTGCCGCTATACTGAATAAAGAGAGCTGAGAAGAACAAACTAAATAGATGAAAGTGGTGTCAGAGGATAGAGGCTGCTGAAATGTGTACGACTGAGAACAATCCTATTGATTCAGTTGAGTTAAATTGTTTGGGGCCAGTTATCATTTTTGAATTTTATTTTCATGATGTTTTTCAGACTGAATTAAATTAGCATAGCTGTGTTTATACCTAAAGAAATGTCAGAATGTTACCATGATCTGTATAAATGATTCATTTAATGATGTAGTGACAAAAGCTTTGATGCAGTGATGACATCAGGACATCTTGAAACCTATTTGATAATGTGTGAGTAGCAGTACATGTAAATTTGACTGAAAAGTGAAGAAATTATAGGAATAGTAAGCCGTGACATTGCATATTTAGGGGGGGACATGTTTGGCCTCCGTAACCCTCCAAGTCAAGATGAACTTGGGAAGAAAAACGAGAGGAGTGGAATTGATGAAAAGTAAAGAAGCAAAGCATGAAGAAACTGTGGTTCATTGATTTTTCAATTACTTTATACCAGAACAGCAATAATGGTACAGCTTTTGGTGATTCTTCTTCCCATGAGTAGTTCTCCCAACGTGCATAATGCAGAAGTGATAACATCTTTAATATTGCAGTGATGTTGTTTAAAGCAGCATGATAGTAATTTCTCAATCAGATTCACATGAAGGGATATTGCCAGCAGTTGAAAGACTTTCAAAATTGGTGTGTGTTTCCTCGCTCTGAGCTTCTCCGGAAGCCGTTCATCCCTTTTCTCCTTTTCTACATGACATGTATGGTGATGTAATTCAGCTCACTAGGTGGGGGGCATAGAACAAAGGATTGGATGAAGCATATATAATACAGGAATGGCAGGCCCCTATACAGTACTGTCTATAGAGAATTGAGAATCTGCAGGTCTGAAGAGGAGGTAAATGTCCTTTTGATTTGTCTTGTTTTAGGATGCAAGGACTGCGCCTTATGGTACTGTAGAGAGAAATTAGATCATAAGGCATGTAAACGATCAACTCAACTTTACTGCTCGGGGGGGGGGGGGAGGTAGTGATGGGTGACACTGCTAGGGTTTTTTTGTGTGCTACCTAACACATAGCTTTTTTTGTTACCTACTACATAGTTTTTTTTTGTGCTACCTAACACATAAGTTTTTTTTTGTGTTATCTACTACATGGGTTTTTTTTGTGCTACCTAACACATAGGGTTTTTTTTGTGTTACCTACACATAGGCACAACAAAAATCCATGTAGTAGGGCAGTGGTTTTCAAACTGTGGGGTGCGCCCCCTTGGGGGGCACGGGGTTATGGCAGAGGGGGCGCGGATGAATATGTGAAAAAAAAAAAAATCTAAAATTTTTTTTTTATTTTTTTTTTTTAGTTTGTGTTTTTATATTAAGATCACGGCATAGCTGGACAAGAGTTCTTCTGCTTCGTTCCTCTTACTGCATTTAAATGCATTCATTATATTACAGAGAAATAGGTCTTGTTAAAGAAAAAGACCGCCAAGCCCAACCCAGAGGACCCTGCACAATTGTTTTAATTTTAAATTAATATTTTTATGGAAAATCCATGTGTCCTTCTTCAATAGCTTCTAATTCATCAGACCCAGTGTCTCCAAATAATTTTTTCACACAAAATTCCTCATATTTAGCCTCTTAACTTTCCTCTCAAAATGCACCAGATTCATAGCCTGGCATTCCCAGACCTGCCACTAGGCGCTGGCAAATTAAATTTGCTGCGCGTGTTGGTCTGGACACGCTCCGTTGAAGCTTATCAAGAAAGCCAGAAATCTGGCGGGCGCGCCAGAGCCCCTTATATGGTACTCTGGGGAGGACGTAACCGGATGACGACAGTGACGTGCATGCGACGTCGAAGCCGTGATAGTAAACATCAGAGATGGCTGCGGATATGTTGTGTGAGTTTGAGACTGCTTTGGCCTCGACCCTTAACGATTTGGAAGACGGCACTCAAATCTTTCATTAGCAAGTAAGTGGAATGTTCTATTTTGCCGACCGACAACGGCAAACGTTTAATTTAACAGTTTAACAGCTGTTCGCTAAACGAAAGGGGCTTACGTCGCCTTGTGCATCGCTCTGATTGGTTGTAGTGCTATCCAACTGCGTGCAGTGGCATTTGAAATGCACGAGTAGGAGCCGCCCCTTGAGTTGGAAATTACTATTGATCGTCGCCAGACCCTCTATCGTTCAAGATATCAGGGTCTGGATTTCCAGGCTACCAGATTCATGCATTTCACTTTAAAAAGGTGAAAAAAAATCTCCCGGGGCGGCATACCCCCGGACCTCGCTAGGAGGGTCTGGTTCTCCACTGGCTACTATTTTCCTCCAGCAGGACATTGGAGGCACTAGCGAAAAAACACTGGATGTGTGAATGACATTTAACTAGTCAATAATTTGGGCAAGTCTGTCTGTCTATCTTTCTCACTCCGCTGCACACTCAGTCACTACTATCCATGCTTAAAGGAAGCAGGATTAAAACACTGGATTTAGATGTTAAAATGTATTAAAACATGTGCTTAAAAATGCACAAAAATGTTTAGAATGTTTCAAAAATATGTTTAAATTTGTAAAAAAATTAAAAGATCTGTCAAAACACAGGGATTTAGAAAGAAAATTGGGGGGGGGGGCTCCTCTGAAATTTGTTCTCTGAGGGGGGGCTCACTCTCTCACACTTTGAAAACCCCTGTAGTAGGGTAACACAAAAAAAACTATGTAGTAGATAACACATATCTATGTAGTAGGTACTACAATTTTGTGTACCTTATTGTAAAGTGTTACCCAATGTTTCTTATTGCACTAATAACCATGCTAACATTTTAGTCAGGAGATAGACCATATGCAATAATTCCCATTACACTACACATACTGGGGTACGCCCTGCTATGTGTTGTCCTGTTACAACGCAACAAGCTGTAAATACTAAACTGACATTTCATCACCTCAGACAAAAAATGTTTTTTACAATGACTCATTCAGCAGATATGCATAGCAGCGTGGGCATTCATTTGTCTCGTTTGTGCCCACATGATGAATGCAAGCCCAACATTCATTCTCCTTAAAGCAATGTTTTCATCTGGTTCTTTAGCCGTTAATAATTTGCTGTGTCGACTTTGAGACAGTGATGAGAGATGTGATTCTGAACCAAAAAATAAATAATATTGTGACTGTTCTGTAAACACATTTTAAAAGACGTGATGACTTGTGTATTCGAGTTTTCATCCAAGACAATAATTGGCTGTACACGCAAGTAATTGAAAGTACAACATTCACTCCCCCTGTCTTTCTTTTATATAAATTGCTAAATGTTTAATTCTCATGCTGTGTGGTGGTAATCAAGGAGCCACAAAAGTAAAATAATATGTATTTAAAAAATATAATAATACAAATAATAATAATAATTAAAACATTTGTGACAAAAATGGATTAAGAATGAGGTTTCAGTTTCAAACACATAACAGATTATTACTGCCCCTGATAGAAGTTCCTTTATATACAGAAAACCGTAGCTTTTCAGCACATTTATACTGGAACCAGTGTTAATAGAATGCCCCATTTTTCAGCTTGTCCCATCAGTGGCAGAAACTCAGCTTCCAGACATGACTATATGCGCAACACAATGCATACATAGATCGTACAGGAGCCGGGATTGATCTTGGTGTTGTGCTTTACCTTTACATGGAGAGCACGTGCCAAATAGGCTCAATCCTTCTTGCAGTGGTCGTGGGTTTGAGTCCCACCCGTGGACCTTTTATGCATGTCATCCCCCTCCCTTTCCCCATTTCCTCTCTGTCACTATCTACTTCAATGCTACTGGATGCAGATGGAATAACTGAGGTCAGCCCGGATGCTACATCCATTTTATATACTATCTATGGTTAAAACACCGGAAAAAAAATAGTAAGAGTAATAAGTAAGATTTTCTTTTTGTTGTGAAGTCTTGTGTCAAGCATCACATCCTGGGTTTGGCAGTTTCTAATTCAATATTTCAGGGTTATACTGACTTCGTCACAGGATCTTCAGCCTCTGTCACTCAGTTGATGGACAGCCTTTGATTATTCATAGCACCCTGCAGTTTCGGTCTTTTTGATGTTTTCCTCACTAACAGTGTTCTTTTTCATATTTGCAAGTGTGATGCAATAGGGAGCTGTACTAAAGGACTGCTTGTAGATGTACATTCCATTCATCCCCAGACCCCATATGTTATTGAACTATTAAACAGCTGCTGTGTGGCCACCCTACGGTCAACAGTGGCCATCCATCATAATGCTAAGTACGATTAACCAAGGGAATTAATTAATTCCATCTAATGGTGAACTAATAACCTATCGACATTGATATGCTTATCTTTTAATTCAGTTTCTCATGAGGAGGCCAGTAACATTTACATAAAGCATATAGTCTGACCCTGGGTTGAAGTTGTCATCTGAGACAGACAAAAATGAAAGTCTCCATCAATCAAAGCTCAGGTTTGTGAAGGGAAAGTATGAGACAAGAAGGTGAGGAGATGAGAGGAAGATCAGGTTCTGCAAAATGTGCCCAGGATGGGATCACCATTATGTTACTCTACCGCAGTGGTTCTCAATAATTTTCTGTCATGCCCCCCCTAGGGGACATAACTTGTTTCGTGCCCCCCCTAAATTGAAATAGGCCTACTGTTGAGAACCTGCTATAATTTATTTATTTATCTGTACAAAACCACTGTATGAGTTTCTGGCACGAGCATTCTGCATACAATCACCTTATTATCAAATTAGATGTTAGATTATAAAATTAGCTGAGATAACTTCTGCCAGGCAAGGCAAGACAAGTTTATTTATATAGCACAATTCAGACACAAGGCCACTCAAAGTAGTTTACAGGGGCAAGATTAGAATACATAAAACACATCATAAAACATTTAAAAGCAAATAAAAGAAGCAAATAAAATAAAAATTGCAGGTTAAAATTAAAAAAAAAGTCTCAGACTCGGTTTAAAAGAACTGAGAGTTGCAGCAGACCTCAAGTTTGCTGGGAGTTTGTTCCAGATTTTTGGTGCATAATTACGGTGGCGCTGAGCATTCACCAAATAAAAAAAAGTTTCACAGCAGGATCTCATAATTACGAGATAATATCTCGTAATTACGAGATAAGGATCTCGTAATTACGAGATAAGGATCTCGTAATTACGAGATAAGGATCACCCTCTCATTCATCAATAATGATGTTTGTGTGTGTGTGTGTGTGTGTGTGTGTGTGTGTGTGTGTGTGTGTGTGTGTGTGTGTGTGTGTGTGTGTGTGTGTGTGTTGTGTGCAGACGAGGTGAACCTAGCCATAGGAAAACGTAGGCAATAGCCTGGTTTCCGGACTACAATGGGCCCCATAATCAATACAATTATTTTAAATATTTGTTTACTGTTCATTCATTAATCAGCGATCGCATCGGGAAATGAGGGACACACTTTCACTTTTTATATGCAGTTTGTTCATTATGAGCCACCGGAGCCACCGTACTGTGTTGCCTCATCCAATCAGAATGCCCGGTGGGCCAGTTCACTTTTACCTCCTGTTTGTTACTGTATCGAAGCACAGTTTTATGGAATGCTTTGATTAAATGCAGTCGTTAAACTCGGTGTAATCCTTGACTCATACAAACACATAAGAACTTTCTACAAGGAGGGCATGACAATGAGTATAGCCACGTCAACTGGCCTAGAGGAAAGGTGGCCGACCAGTAACCGTGAGGTCGCTGGTTCGATCCCCGGTACCGGACAGGAGGGTGATAGTTGTAAAACTAGCAGAGGCTGGTATTACGTCTACGGTGCCCACCATCTACCATTGTGTCCTTGAGCAAGACACTTAACCCCAAACTGCTCCAGGGGCGCTGTACTGCGGCTGACCCTGCGCTCTGACCCCCTCCGAAGTGTGGTAACTTGAGAGGGGATATGCGAAAAGACAAATTTCAATGTAACCAACCATTGACTAATAAAGTAACTTAACTTAACTTAACTTTGTGCAGATATGCAGTCACTGGGACTATTCAGGAGAAAAGCCCAGTCGGACCTCAGCAGCTGATCACGGGCGTAAAGCCGAAAGTGTGTGTAAACAAATATTTAAAATAAGTGTATTGATTATGGGGCCCATTGTAGTCCGGAAACCAAGGCTATTGCCTACGTTTTCCTGTGGCTAGGTTCACCTCGTCTGCACACAAACAAACACACACAGACATCGTTATTGATGAATGAGAGGGTGATCCTTATCTCGTAATTACGAGATCCTTATCTCGTAATTACGAGATCCTGCTGTGAAACTTTTTTTTATTTGGTGAATGCTCAGCGCCACCGTACATAATAACTAAAAGCTGCAGCAACTTAAAAAAAATTGAAGTTCAGTTCATTAGCTCAATTTGTAACATTTAAACAAGACTACTCAGTCTGTGTGAATCTCAGGACAGAGAAACAAGAGCAAATGATTTAATTCAAAGCATTTTTAAACTGTAAACATAGTTAAGGTGGTGTTTTGTTATTATTATAGGCCAATATGCCTTCTGTGATGCGATAACCTATAATTCATTAATGTTATTATTAGTCTACTTGCTTGATTTCTTTTTAAATAGCCTACAGAGACACTTGGAGACACATGTGTGTTAGGATCCTGCTTGGGCCTCAAGCCCTTGTGTTGTTTTTCCCTTTTACCCCTGTCTATGTGCTGGTCTAATTGCAGGGTTGGAGTCAATCACCAGTATTCACAGCTGCCATCAATCATCAATCAACTGCTCTTCATATACCCGGCCCTACCTTCCAGACACTGCCAGATTGTAGATTCTGTTTCCACACAGTCAGTCCTCTCTCTAAGCTAACCTGTTTGCAGCTCCGCTTTTTGCATTTTTCCTGGCTAACTCCTGTTTTTTCTGCCACAGCTCTCCCGGCCTGACTCCAGCCACCAGCTCCAGCCCTCGCCCGCCAGCACTTCCTCCCGGACCCCTCTGCCTGCCTGCTCTAGCCTGCTCACACTCAGCTCCCTGGACTTGCCCCGTTGCTCTCTCCCTGGAGCCCCATGACAGCCAGCTTCCCCCCCGGATCACGGTCCTAACCCCCTGCTGGTTACTTCCAAAATAAATCTTCTTAAAACTGATACTGTCTCTGCGCCTGTGTCCTCCTGATCCAGCCGTTACAATGTGGACGTTTATTTACTGCAAATCGCGGCCTTTCACGCGGTTATTAATAAACAACTATGGTGCAAGGTGCAGCAAGACTCACTGTCATTCACTTGTATTTGCTCTCATGGCTCCATGTCACGCTGTTGATGAACACCAGAACTATTCAAAAATGGTTGTCAGTCCTTGTTACTTCAATGTTGTTGTAGATATATTAGTTAGTGTGGATACATTGCATGATGAAAGTCAAACAATTTACTGTATAGTTTATTTTTCCCTCTTTGCAGACAAAATGCACTACACTACAGGTATGAAAACTCAAGACTTTTTGGGGTTCAATGATAGTAACTGTAACCATTTGTATGGTTTTAAAAATTGTTGATTGCAGTAGGTATCTCTGGAAAAATGAGTTACAATAACACTTATTAACAACCAGCTGCTGCGTGTACATGCTGCGAATACATTAATATTTTATGTACACCGGACTGTCAGTCAGGTTTCCAGGCGGTAATTATCCCTGTATAAAAATTACCTCAGTAAGTGCTTAGATTATGTAAAATAGATGATTATTTATGAGATACTTAATATAATGCAAAAGGTTAATAACACTCACCCATATAGATATGAATTCAGAAATGAAAGTCATTAGCCTGGCTCCGCCCGCCTACCTACTTCCGCTCAAATGTCATTTTCCCTTCAGTAGTCAGTCTGGGGGTGCAGTGAATTTCTCAACTTTAGCTCAGGAAAATTTCGTAACGTCCAATCAGCGAACATAATAATAATAATTGATAGGTTTTATATAGCGCTTTATTGCCTAGGCACTCAAAGACGCTTTACAGGGTTCCTGGTTCAATTCGTTCACACACAGTCATAACGGTCAGAGCGAGTGGCTGAGAACGATGACGTCGAAGTCGCGCTCCAGTTTCAGTTGAATGCTGCGTTCCTTTATACTCGGAACTCGGAGATTTCTGACTTGGTAGTTCCAAACGTTATGCGATTGGTTGGCTAATCCAGAGTGGCACTGGGCAGATCCAATAGTTTTAAACTTCAACAGACACCCGCCTCCAAATGAGTGGACGTTTGCCAATTACAGCACTTCCAGACCTTCTGTACAAATTAAATGAAGTACGATGGTCTGGTTGGACCAGGCTAGAAAGTCATGGATTCTATACTTGTACTTTGCAGTGGTATTAGAGCCTTAACTGTGAGAGCAGTAGTTTCAGATGAGAAAGGCACAATTAGGTCGAGACCGAGATATATTTACTTCAAATATCTGCATCTCTCCTTTTTGCACGCTGAGCAATATGTTGCTCAGTTTATATTTTTGTAGGCAGACGAAGCTAAAGGTGTCCTGCCAAGAATAATTTACACATATAGTACAGAATCACTTTTGCAGAGCACAAATTAGATTGAAATTTGGAGCTTTATACATTAGTGCACAACACTTACAGAATATATCCATGCTCCATGGAAGGGAAACCTCAAAACTGTGGGTGGTGGTATCAGTATTGATCCATGCAAGATCATCTCACAAACAGGAGTGTGACTGAACAGCAGCTTTCATGATTCCTTTGTCCTTCACAAGGATAACATTATTAGAATTAAACTGATGTAGCAGCCAGCTGGAGCCCTGTCAGGTCTCATTTTGGCCGTAGACTGAATGTTATTTTGCTCACCTTAAAGGTGGAGATGGCTTGTTTTTAAAATCACTTTTTTGATCAAATTCAGTGAATATCTCCTAACAATCCGCCACCTCTCTGTACTGTGTGTGTGCCGGTTTGGGCTTCAGTGTCATGCCTTATGTGTTTCTTGTCAGGTGTTCCTCCCAATCAGCACATTCCGGGAACAAAAGCCTGCAGAATAAACAAACAGTGCACATGACATCCGATAAAGCAAAGAAACATGCATTTTGGGAAAGTTATTCTAGCTTGAGCCAACGTTTTCCATACAAAACAGAGAGGGAAAAACACAGTTATGTTGCCTTGGCTTACGTTCCAGTTATTCCCCTTGTGTCCCCTGCTTCCCCCTGTCTTTTTGTGTGTCTGTTTATTTGTTAGAATGGGCTTTGATGCCTCCTTTGCACTCTCCTGGCTCTCTCTCCTCATTTAGCATGTTCACTCACCTGTTCTGTGTGCACTGCTGCCTCCCTTTTTGCACTTGATTGTCTTGGTTCTGACTGAATCATGGTTGAAGAGCAGTACACATGACTCTATGGTGGCAATAAATGATTATAGTTTATTCAGAATAGATAAGACCACACAGGGTGGGGGAGTGGCTGTCTATGTTAAATCACATTATTCTGTATCATTACTACATGCTGTCTCTGTTCGAAGCTGCTTTGAATTTATTGCTTTGGAATTGTCTTTATCGTCAAATGATTGTGTTATTGTAATTGGTGTGTACAGGCCCCCTTCAGCGGTAACTAGCTCCTTGAGTGAGCTAGCACATTTAATCTCTCCATATGTAAATAGAGAGGTCATTATGATGGGTGATTTTAACATTGACTGGCTTTCTGGTGCCTCTGAACCTTTTAAAGAAATCTGTAGCAACCTAAATCTTACACAAATAATAACTGAGCCCACAAGACCTAATCTAAAAAACCCAGCAAAATCAACTTTGATCGATTTAATATTATCAAATCAAAGCAATAAAATAGTTTCTGCTGGTGTCTTTGAGCTTGGAATCAGTGATCACTGCCCGCAGGCCCGGATTAACCCCTTTGGGTGCCCCAGGGTGACTTCACATGAAATGCCCCTATCCTTCAACTTTACACAACATTTTAAAATGTACTATGGCATTAAGGCCACAGATTTACAGGAAAGTGTAGCTAAAGACAAGTACAGACTCACCACACATAGACTACTACAGAAACATTTAGATCCAACCAAAAATCTTGACACTGACAGGAGTCTCATACTAGCCTTGAACTGATGCTCAAATCAGAATGCAACACCCATCACCATGCAACACGTCATGATGAATATAAATATTTCCATAATAAATGACCTTAGGGCATACAAAGAAAATAATTAGCATGCAGGTTTAACTCTCCTGCATAGATTTATTTAAAAGTGAAGACAACCTAGAGTCACATTACTTTGTAGTGAAGTGATATCTTTATACCATACCATCATAGCCTAATTGACGTTGATCTAAATGGTCTCTGGGAATTGTAGTAGGCTATGTTAAATGTTAGACATCAGCATAATAAAGTTCATCATGTTCATCTCTAAAAAAAGGGATCTTTTATTAGGCCTTGTATAGCCTACACTTCATCAACGTTACATTCTTATTACTGAAATTACTCTGTATTGAAATTTAACCTACTTTAACTTTCTTTAGGCCTATCATATTTGTTATGCAAAGGGAGAAATACTAAACCTCCTTTATTTGGATCGAAAAGTATTGTTTTATCACTTAAAAGTAGACTTATCTCGTGAAATAACAAGAAAGATGTGTGGGGAATGGGGATATATCTCGTTTCTTGTTTAGAAAATGTCCCTCGCTTTTGAATTGTTACTCCTGGTTTCATATTCTGCTTCTAATCGATTGTAGTAGGCTATGTGTTGCTCTTCTACGAATATGTTTCTAATAGGCCTTCAAAATAATACTAGAAAACTAACTGCATCCGCAATAAAGACGCTACTTCCGACGGCACATGCAAGTCGAGCCAACTCGGAGCTGTCGGGTTTCAGTCAGGCTTTTTGCTCACTCCCCTGTCTGCACTCGGCTACTGTCGAGCCGCAACTGGGCTCTAATGAGCCTAGTGTCTCTCTCTTTGCACCTGTCCATACCTTGTGGCGTCACATCGGCTTATAAACTCACCACAGCTACACATTAGCAGATAGAAATAATGGCCGATAAGCCTTACCTTTTATAACTTATTCCTCCATTTCTTGCTGGCAAAAAAAAACTTCCGACTGAAGGAACATTTTGATCCGAGGCTTTTGTTTACATAAATTTGGCGCGGTTTGGCGCCGCTGCCGCCGTGTCATTGTGGACTGGTCCATGATGGGGGAGGGGGGCACTTTGCTTACACCCAAGTCAAAATAATAATAATTTTTCTCATTAATAATCTTTACAATGGTTCATTTTGTACATGTTTGTGTATCTTCCAGTATATGGCCGATATACAATTAGAAAAAAATGTTTAGGGTCTAATCATTGTCCTGATCATTTGGTGCCCCCCTAATGGCTATATTTGGCTGGTGCCCCAGGGCACTCGCCCGATTCTTTATATGGATAATCCGGCCTTGACTGCCCGGTGGCCTGTATCATAAGTATTCATCTTAAAAAATCTCAACCCAAAATCATTATTTAGCGTAATTTTAAAGGTTTTAACGAGCAAGCATTTTTAAATGAACTCTATCATAAGCCCCTTTTACACAGAGATTGCGGCATATTGACGGAACAACATCACTCCAATATGCCGGCTTTGCTTGCTTCTGTGTTATTTACACAGAACCAAGCAACGCCGGCCTGCTGGCGCATCAGTAGTCCCTTTTACACAGCGCTCCGGAATGAAAGAGGTGCTTGTAAACAGCGTCAGGTGTGACGTAAACATTTAGCGCCGCGCCGGTCAGCTGCTTTACAACAACAACAATGGCCGGTGAATTGAGAGCAGAAGTGCTGGAGCTTGCAGTAAGAGGGCCGTATTTTACTGTCCCCACGATGTGCCAGTTGATCTCGCTACGCGCTGAGTCCAACATCACTGTGACAGTTAACCAAACTGACTAAATCAATCCGACCGCTTCACCTCTGTGTGTGTGTGTGTGTGTGTGTGTGTGACAGGTTGGTTGTGAGCGAGTCTCTTTGTGAGGGCAGCGATCTGCCAATCAGACATACACATACACACAGTGTGTGAAGTCACGTTACTGTAGACAGAAATAAAGTGTGGATATACGCTTAGACTTAGGATAATAATAGCGGCGGCGGAATGTGTTAGCAAAACAGTAGCTCTGTGGCTAACAGCTGAGCCGGAGCCTTCAGTCAGCTGAAGCAGACAGTCTAGCGGGGCGAGCAGACTATTCCCCGTTACTAGGTCGACCTTCAAGCTGAACAAGAGCCCTCCGCTGCGCGTCGGGCTCCTGCTTCAGCTTGTCGGTCTTTATTTCTAGCAAGTGACCCGTTCGCTATACTTTATCCCTTACTTAGCCTAGCCTAGCTTTCCATTGTACAACTTCTCCTGGGCAGAAATAGACTCATACACTCTGCAAAATGAAGCGCGGGGGTTTGGATTGAGCAACGGACCTTATGATCAGCTAGATTATACACCGTTCCTTTTATTTGGTGATTTTTACGGGACATCAGGCCGCCGTGGTTAATGTTAAACACACGTCCTTCAACTGCTAACATGGTCGCATGTTTAGAACGTAGACTATGGAACGTCAAACGCCCCCCTGTTCCGCAACAACAAGCTGGAGCATTTAAACAGAGAGGCGGAACTGATCGTGTCGGGAATCTTACTACCCCCCGAGGTAGTAAAATTCCCGGAACGATCACTCGCACCTTTCTTCCCTCGTTCCGCAACTGTCGCATTTACACAGCTGGGGGGAGGGCCGAAAGGCCGGCATATTCCCGGCTTTCACTGGCTGTGTAAAAGGGGCTATAGTGACATTCATCTCACAAGTGAAATATCTGATGTGGAATTGGCCTTAGAATTTTTCACCAATACTTTCTCCTCCATTTTGAACAAGCATGCACCCCTTAACAAGCACAGAGTAAAAAATAGATCAAACCCCTGGTTCACAAATGAATTGTCCGATGTATTTGCAGAGAGAAATAAAGCATGGTCCCTAGCTAGACGCTCTGGTGAAAACTCTAAGTGGACTGCTTTCAGACAAATCAGAAATAGGTGTACAGGTCCTTCTCATATAATTAGCATATTGTGATAAAGTTCAATATTTTCTGTAATGTACTGGTAAACATTAGAATTTCATATATTTTAGATTCATTACACACAACTGAAGTAGTTCAAGCCTTTTATTGTTTTAATATTGATGATTTTGGCAAAAAAGTAAAGAAAAAACAAAAATCCCTATCTCAAAAAATTTGCATATTTCACCCGACCAATAAAAGAAAAGTGTTTTTAAAACAAAAAAGTCAACCTTCAAATAATTATGTTCAGTTATGCACTCAATACTTGGTCGGGAATCCTTTTGCAGAAATGACTGCTTCAATGCGGCGTGGCATGGAGGCAATCAGCCTGTGGCACTGCTGAGGTGTTATGGAGGCCCAGGATGCTTCGATAGCGGCCTTAAGCTCATCCACAGTGTTGGGTCTGGTGTCTCTCAACTTCCTCTTCCCAATATCCCACAGATTCTCTATGGGGTTCAGGTCAGGAGAGTTGGCAGGCCAATTGAGCACAGTAATACCATGGTCAGTAAACCATTTACCAGTGGTTTTGGCACTGTGAGCAGGTGCCAGGTCTTGTTGAAAAATGAAATCTTCATCTCCATAAAGCTTTTCAGCAGATGGAAGCATGAAGTGCTCCAAAATCTCCTGATAGCTAGCTGCATTGACCCTGCCTTTGATAAAACACAGTGGACCAACACCAGCAGCTGACATGGCACCCCAGACCATCACTGACTGTGGGTACTTGACACTGGACTTCAGGCATTTTGGCATTTCCTTCTCCCCAGTCTTCCTCCAGACTCTGGCACCTTGATTTCCGAATGACATGCAAAATTTGCTTTCATCCGAAAAAAGTACTTTGGACCACTGAGCAACAGTCCAGTGCTGCTTCTCTGTAGCCCAGGTCAGGCGCTTCTGCCGCTGTTTCTGGTTCAAAAGTGGCTTGACCTGGGGAATGCGGCACCTGTAGCCCATTTCCTGCACACGCCTGTGCACGGTGGCTCTGGATGCTTCTACTCCAGACTCAGTCCACTGCTTCCGCAGGTCCCCCAAGGTCTGGAATCGGCCCTTCTCCACAATCCTCCTCAGGGTCCGGTCACCTCTTCTGGTTGTGCAGCGTTTTCTGCCACACTTTTTCCTTCCCACAGACTTCCCACTTAGGTGCCTTGATACAGCACTCTGGGAACAGCCTATTCGCTCAGAAATTTATTTCTGTGTCTTACCCTCTTGCTTGAGGGTGTCAATGATGGCCTTCTGGACAGCAGTCAGGTCGGCAGTCTTACCCATGATTGCAGTTTTGAGTAATGAACCAGACTGGGAGTTTTTAAAAGCCTCAGGAATCTTTTGCAGGTGTTTAGAGTTAATTAGTTGATTCAGATGATTAGGTTAAGAGCTCGTTTAGAGTACCTTTTCATGATATGCTAATTTTTTGAGATAGGAATTTGGGGTTTTCATGAGCTGTATGCCAAAATCATTAGTATTAAAACAACAAAAGACCTGAAATATTTCAGTTGGTGTGCAATGAATCTAAAATATATGAAAGTTCAATTATTATCATTACATTATGGAAAATAATCAACTTTATCACAATATGCTAATTATATGAGAAGGACCTGTATATCCATGGTTAGGAAAGCTAAATCAGATTACTACCTCGAGCTAATTTCCAACTGCTACTCCAACCCTGCACTATTTTGGAAGGCTGTGAATTATAACAACTAGCACTGTTCCCAGTCAGTTAAAAATAAATGATCAGACTTTAAATGATCAGAAAGAAATTGGTTTAGCTTTCAATAAACACTTTATAGCTGCTGGTAAACTCTTTCACAATGGAGTATCTACGCCTTCCACCACCAGAAATAAAAATAGCATACCACCTGTCTCTAAAACTCCTCTTTTCAGCCTTGTTCAAGTTCCAACGAGTATTGTTGTAGATGCGCTTCTTGCCATAAACCCCAGGAAGTACATTGGAGAGGACAATTTGGACCCATTTTCAATAGATCTCTCTGCACTTATCATATCAAAACAAATAACCCATATTTTTAATCTTTCCATCTCCTCTGATATTGTTCCTAAAGTCTGGAAAAAAGCTCACGTCATTCCATTACATAAAGGGGGTGACAAAAGCGATCTCAATAATTACAGGCCAATTTCCAAACTCCCATGCCTGGCAAAAATTCTAGAATCAGTCATTAATACTCAGTTGAAAACCTTTTTATCCAGTGCTTCCATTTTGAGTCCATTTCAATCTGGTTTTAGGGCAGGCCACAGTACCGTATCTGCTGTCACTTTGGTCTTAGACAACATTGTTACAGCTATAGATAAAAAAATGCACTGTGCAGCACTTTTTGTTGATCTGTCAAAAGCTTTTGATACTTTAGATCACCATTTGCTTTTAGAGAGGCTGCATGAAATTGGTTTTGATTATTCTACATGTAGCTGGTTTAGGGACTATCTCTCTGATAGACAGCAGTCAGTAAAACTGGGAAGCTACCAAACTGAGTTTTTAACAGTTACAAATGGTGTTCCGCAGGGCTCAATTTTAGGTCCAGTCCTATTCACAATTTACATCAATAACATTGTTTCATCACTACAAAACTGCCAGGCCCATTTGTATGCGGACGACACTGTACTGTATTGCATTTCTGATTCAGTGCAACAATCTGTTCAGAACCTACAGAGCTCTTTTAACACCCTGCAGAATTGTCTAGTGGATCTCAGGCTTGTCCTTAATACAGAAAAAACTAAATATATGTGTTTTTCCAGAGCAAGAATTACACATTTTAATGATCTTATTATTCACACAAATAATGGATCTCATATTGAAAGAGTCACTGAATATAAATATCTTGGCATCTGGATAGATGAAAAACTCTCTTTTACATTTCACATAAAAAATCTTGTCTGTCCTCTGCGACAAAAGATTGGATATTTTTATAGGAATAAAGCCACCTTCCCGTTGTTCAGTAGGAAAAGGATTATTGAGGCAGTTTTTATGTCTGTCCTTGATTACGGTGATGTGGTTTATCGGCATGCATCTCGTTCATGCCTTAAACTCCTAGACTCTGTATTTCACTCTGCTTTGAGATTCATTACAGGAGATGCTTATGATACACACCATTGTGTTTTATATGAAAAGGTTGGGTGGTACTCCCTTAACGAGAGACGTGATGCACATTGGCATATTTTTATATACGTATAAAGCTCTGACTGGAAAGCTACCACTCTATTTGACAGAAATGCTGCTTATTTCAGATGGGCTTTATCAAACCCGCTCAACTGACATGCTCATGTTATATGTCCCCTATGCCCGGTCTGAGCTTGGTAAAACCGCTTTTAGCCATAGTGCCCCTGACTCCTGGAACAGCCTACAACATACAATTAAAATAAATACACACATAACTGTTAACCAATTTAAAATTATTATTTTGAATCAGCCCCTCTACACTTCAATCAATCAATCAATATCCTTTATTTAACCAGGTAAAATTCATTGAGATTAAAATCTCTTTTTCAAGAATGACCTGGCCAAGAAGGCAGCACCATTATAAAATAAGACAATCAACCACAATTCTCATACACCACATTCAACGTCAGGCAAAGTACAATACAAGATCAGGGACAAGACTATATGAAGATTGAAATGAATACAGTTAAAAATTAAATAAATAAACTGGTGACAGATGAATGAATAAACCTGGCCGTTATCAGAAAATAGCTTTACAAACAATTGCATTGACCAAGAGAACTATCTTCTCTGTCCTTCAGGATTCCTTTGAATTCTCCCAAGGTGACCAGCTCCGGCAGCTTCAGCTGCTTTTGCACAGTGTTCCAGGCAGAAGGCGCAGCATATTTAAAGGCCTTTTTCCCTAACTCAGTTCTAGCTCTGGGTACCAACATCTGTAACACATCCCTAGAACGCAAACCATAGCTACATTTGTTTGTGGACATGTAAACACATAGATATGAAGGGACCAGCCCAATAAGACACTTGTAAACAAAAAACAACCAATGTGAGAGTCTGCGTACAGATAGCGATGGACATTTTGCAGTGGCATACAGGGTACAATGGTGGACACGATTTCCACAGCCAGTTAAAAATCGCAGAGCACAGTGGTAGACGGTATCCAATTTCTTGAGGTACTGGTCAGGGGCGTTTATGAACAGCAGGTCACCGTAATCTAACAACGGTAAAAAGGTCGCAGTGAACAGACGTTTCCTGGCCTGCCATGAGAAGCATGATTTATTTCTAAAAAAGAAACCTAATTTAATTTTTAATTTGGAGACTAGTTTGTCAATATGAAGTTTAAAAGACAATTTTTCATCAATAATGAAACCCAGGTATTTGTACGAATTGACCCTTTCAATTTCGGTCCCATGACTAGTTAAAAGCTTTGGCAAAACTTTTGGTAAAGCTTTTCCATTTGAAAAAAGCATTAATTTAGTTTTATCTGTATTTAAAACCAATTTCAATTTTGTCAGCTGTGACTGCAGAACGTCCAAAGCAGACTGCAGGAAATGAAAAGTGTCTGCCACTGATGGGGATGAACAATAAATAATAGTGTCATCTGCATAAAAATGACAGGCAGCATTGGTTATTGAGTCACAAAGATTGTTTACATAAATAGAAAACAACAATGGCCCTAATATGGAGCCTTGGGGCACGCCCTTTGATACAGGGAGAGAGGAGGACGAGGACCCAGCAAACTGGACACATTGCGTTCTTACTGACAAATAATTAGAAAACCAGTCTACAGCCTGCCTAGATAAACCAATTTTGAGTAGCCTGTCTACCAAGGTGACATGGTCTTGTAACTGTTTTAATTAGGCTATTGTCTCTTTCATTCAATTGATCTGAATGTTTTAAATTGTTGTTGTCTGTGTGTGTGTGTGTGTGTGTGTGTGTGTGTGTGTGTGTGTGTGTGTGTGTGTGTGTGTGTGTGCGTGTTAACTTGTTATGTATTCTCATTGTATATTGTGTATCTGTACAAACTCAACGTCATTGTAAAAGAGGGTCACCCCTCAATTGATCTTTCGAGGTTAAATAATGGAAAATTATTCCATTTGTCTGTGTTAGTGCCCACCACACATCTTTCAGCACATTACTGAATTAGTGCCATTACAGTAGATTGAGCCTCATTAGGCTTCTGAATGTTTAGTAATCAGCCGTCGCCACACATACCTGGCCTTGCTCATATTTTGTCCTTGGCCGCCTTTCCCAGATTCGTTAAGAGCCTCTTTGGAGCAAAGCACTTCTTTGGAGCGCTCTTAAGAACGCTGTGAAAGAAGAATACGTTTCCCAGATTCGTTCTTAGCGAAATAAGTTATTTCACTAAGACGGAAGTGTAAGATGGAGCTGACCCACTCTTACAACCTTCTTAGCGACCAAATCGTCAGTGATCATGCCGCGTCAGGGAAATTTATTTCCTCCACTTTTCGAAATAATAAAAAAATGCTCAATGCGGACCACTGGTGCAATAAACATAGACTAATTGCAGAGAAATTTTTTTTTTTAATGAATTAGACGTTTACGTTTTCCACACACATGAGTTTATAGAACTACTACACATACAAAAAAAAACATCAACAACCCTGTGGCATTTCACAGATATCAAAGAAACAGATTTAATTAAACTCAGCTGAACCTCATCCAGAACGGCTCCACCTGCTAAAAAAGCGTTGCCAAAGTCCGCGCGTGTGAGAAACCATGGCTGCAATACAACACCTTCTCGCTGCAAACCAACAGCCTCGCCCTGCGCGAAGCCAGACGGTTTACATAAATGCATACGTGCATCGGCACTTCTCCCCACTGGACGTGCTATCAGACCGGTCCGTCCAGGCAAAGTACCGGCTGCCCCGTGCGGAGATCCAACGGCTGATCACTCTGGTGTCTCCACACATCCAGAGCAACCCGCTGCAATTTTGCCTTAAAGGGGACATATTATGCTAAATCTCGGTTTTAAAGGTGTATTTCCAAGGTCTACTAGAAAAGGTTTTCATGGTTTATTGTTCAAAAAACCCATTAGTTTTCTACCATTGCCCATTTCTTCATCGCCTTTTCCAGCCTTCTTTTGCCTCTATCTCAAAAGGTTGGTTTTGACATCTAAAAACCAACCCCCCCTTCGCAAAAATACTAGTCTGCTCTGACTGGTCAGATCTACATGGGCGTGCATGCACCGCCCTGCTCATTTACTCTATACCTACCTACATGGGCATGGCACACGCCCAGCTGTCAGTTTTGTTTACTTTTGGCCAATGCAGCATGGAGACCAATGTAAACATGTTTAGCTTCATTTCTACCTCAAATATCGGCACACTAACCAGTTCTAAACTAAAAGATGTACAACTGAACCTGTTCAGACAGGAGTCTGAGCTGAAAACTGTGAAAATGGCATCAAGATTTCTGATTTCCCTGACATTATCCTCAGGCAAGGGCGTAGGAACCGGGGGGGACGTGTCCCCTCCAATGTTGGAGACAGGCGCATTTGTCCCCCCCAAAAATTATACTGCAAAATATTTGATTTCGAAATGTTTTACTTGTTAGCTTTTATTTTGAAAGCGCAACACAGCGTCTTGTCACCGGCCCCATGAATGGTTTTGTGTGCCCCCCGCGGAGCCTTTAAGGCAGCGTGCAGGGTTGGAGGTTAAGGCCTTCACGTTGGAAGTGCCTTCGAATCGCTACCTAGAAGGCTAAATTAAGGGCATAAAATAATTTCGGACACCGGCCCGCCTCCGTCCCCTCAACGGCTCAGAGTGTTTGAGATGCGGGTGTCTGCCTACTAGCGACAGGTCAGAGAGCCGTGAAGATGAAAAGACAGCAGCAGCTCAGTTTAAATGATTTCTTTCTCCAGGGCACGAAAAAAAAGAAAGGAAATGTGAGTTGGTAATACTTTTGCCCAGGAGGGTAATTATATTTTCTGTCTAACGTTAGACTTATTGATGTTAAGATGACAACATCTAACTAGTACACTCTTCTTGCTAGGTAAACGTTGTTACTATGACCGTTACTAGCCAACGGTTGCTGGCGAAAATTTGGTGGACTTTCCAGTAACGTAAAAGACAAAAAGAGATTTTATTTAAGATAACTGTAAAAAGAACATTATTTTCCTATTACAGTTTTTCTCAGTTGCTTTGGTGCTTTTATCAGATCAGAATGAACATTCTCAGAACTATTAGTTCAACCTCCGCAACATTTAGTCATTTGCCAGATTGATTTACCTATATGTTCAGTTACAATATGTCCTATTATATTGTTCCCATTTGTGCACAGCTCTACCAAAAGGGTGTTTTATTATGTTTGTTCTAAATAATTGACTGAAGTATGAATTTAAACAATAAAATAAATTACAAACATGATTTTAATATTGCACTAGCTTTTACATCAGTATTTATCTATGCCTTATTCATCTCCACTGCTTTCATATTAGAGATCAGATGAAGTTCAGCTGGCCACTCACAGTAAGGGAGATGCAGGGAAAGCCAGCACTGCAGAGTTGCAGGTAGGTGCTACAGTATAAAGTGAGGTGATGTTAGGTTGTTGATCATGAGAGGAAGGTTTTAACATGATAAGAAGTGAACAGGGTTGAATTTAAACAATAAAATTACAAACATGATTTTAATAATGCACTAGCTTTTACATCAGTATTTATCTATGCCTTATTCATCTCCACTGCTTTCATATTAGAGATCAGATGAAGTTCAGCTGGCCACTCACAGTAAGGGAGATGCAGGGAAAGCCAGCACTGCAGAGTTGCAGGTAGGTGCTACAGTATAAAGTGAGGTGATGTTAGGTTGTTGATCATGAGAGGAAGGTTTTAACATGATAAGAAGTGAACAGGGTTGAATTTAAACAATAAAATTACAAACATGATTTTAATAATGCACTAGCTTTTACATCAGTATTTATCTATGCCTTATTCATCTCCACTGCTTTCATATTAGAGATCAGATGAAGTTCAGCTGGCCACTCACAGTAAGGGAGATGCAGGGAAAGCCAGCACTGCAGAGTTGCAGGTAGGTGCTACAGTATAAAGTGAGGTGATGTTAGGTTGTTGATCATGAGAGGAAGGTTTTAACATGATAAGAAGTGAACAGGGTTGAATTTAAACAATAAAATTACAAACATGATTTTAATAATGCACTAGCTTTTACATCAGTATTTATCTATGCCTTATTCATCTCCACTGCTTTCATATTAGAGATCAGATGAAGTTCAGCTGGCCACTCACAGTAAGGGAGATGCAGGGAAAGCCAGCACTGCAGAGTTGCAGGTAGGTGCTACAGTATAAAGTGAGGTGATGTTAGATTGTTGATCATGAGAGGAAGGTTTTAACATGATAAGAAGTGAACAGGGTTGAATTTAAACAATAAAATTACAAACATGATTTTAATATTGCACTAGCTTTTACATCAGTATGTATCTATGCCTTATTCATCTCCACTGCTTTCATATTAGAGATCAGATGAAGTTCAGCTGGCCACTCACAGTAAGGGAGATGCAGGGAAAGCCAGCACTGCAGAGTTGCAGGTAGGTGCTACAGTATAAAGTGAGGTGATGTTAGGTTGTTGATCATGAGAGGAAGGTTTTTACATGATAAGAAGGGAACAGTGAAAAGTACAAACATGATTTTAATATTCCACTAGCTTTCCCATCAGTGTTTTTCTATACCTTATTCACCTAACCTTAAAGGGTTGTAGTAACTGCAGTCTTGTAGCATTGGGTGACATTGTGACTGTTTTCCTTTTAGGGTGTTCAGAGCAGGGACAGACAGCTGAGAGACACTGAAGTCAGGGGACAGAGGACAGAGTCATATCAGCCACATCCAAAATTAATTGACACTCAAGTTCTGTCTGACAGAACTCTCTCCTTCCAAGAGCGGTGGTACAAGGACTTTCCCTGGCTACATTATGATGCAGTGCAGAAGGGTTTTTTGTGTTTTTTTTGCACGAGAATTTACCAGGACAAACCCACACCATTTGCTGTAAAATCAGAGCCCGCCTTTATCACTTCTGGATTCAAAAATTGGAAGAAAGCTATTGAAAAATTTAAAGCACATGAAAGTAGTCGTACACACCGTCACGCTGTCTCTGTGACTGCACAAGAAAATCACCCTGTAAATGCACAGTTGTCCAGTGCTTTAGCAAATACACAATCAGACAACAGGCACTGTCTGGGGAAAATTGTGAGTTCCATCAAATATTTGGCACGACAGGGACAGGCCTTGAGAGGACATGAGGATGAAAACAGTAATTTTTATCAACTTTTGAAAGACAAGGCAGAGGATGATGTCCTTTTAGCCAAATGGTTGCAGAGGTCCCAGAAAGATTACATCAGTCCACAAATCCAGAATGAAATTCTGTCTACAATGAGCAACAGTATTGTGAGTGGAATAGCTGATACAATCAGATATCTACCGGTTCTTCAATATGCAGTGATTATGGATGGAACACAAGACATTTCCGGGCAAGAACAAGAAAGTATTTGCCTGCGTTATGTTGACAATGACCTGAAGCCCCGTGAAGAGTTCATCGGCATGTATTTTGTTACTGAAACAACAGGAAAAAGCCTTGCTGGAGTAGTTAAAGATGTGCTGCTGAGAGTAAATTTACCAATGCATGGGTTACGAGGTCAAACTTATGACGGGGCAGCTAATATGGCTGGGAAGCATGCTGGTGCACAGGCACTGATAAAACAAGAGCAGCCACTAGCACTTTACGTTCATTGTGGAGCCCACTGCACTAATTTAATCACACAGAAAGCTTGCTTGTCCTCTGTTCTGATCAGAGACTCATTGGATTGGGTCAACCAGCTTGGAGTCCTTTTGTCTCATTCAGGGAAGTTTAAGGCGATCCATGCAGCAATAGCACATGCAGAGAACCCATCATGCACTGCAATAAAACCCCTGTGTCCCACAAGATGGACAGTACGGGGCAAAGCCATAAAAGCTGTTTTGTCACAGTATGGGTCAGTGCTGGCTAGCTTGCAGGAGATGGCTTGTGGTGCCTCAAATACTGCATCTACTGCTAATGGGCTGCTAGGGCAGTTTAGGAAAGGCAAAACAGTTCTGGGTCTCATCCTTGCCTCACCAGTGATTTTTGAGCTTGAGTGCCTGAACATCTCTTTTCAGAAGAGAACTGAAACCATTGCTGGCATGAGGGCTGCTGTTGAAGTTGTTAGGACCTCAATCAAGGCCAAAAAAAATGAGGAAAGTTTCAAAACTCTGTTTGAAGAGGCGACGGCTGTGGTTCAGTCTTTAGGTGTTAAGCCTATTACCATTGCACAGACCAGACCGCCCCCAAAACGCTTAATTGAAGGAGCTGAGGCACATCAACCTAAAAGTGCCAAGGACCACTACAGAGGGGAGTTCTTTAAAGTCCTGGATATTGTAGATGCAAAGCTCAGTGAGCTATTTAACCAGAACGACTTGTTGACTTTGCAAAAGTTGGAAGAGACACTTCTGAGTGGAGTGATTGATGCTGCAGTCATTGAGAAATACCCAGAGTTGAACAGAGAGTCACTTTCAGTGCAGCTTTCTATGTTTCGCCTGAACTACTCATTTAGCAACAGTGCAGAGGCTGCAGGGATCATTCGTGGATTGCCTGTAGAGGTACGTAATCTATTTGGGCAAGTGGAAAACCTGGTCAGGTTGCTTTTAGTAGTCCCTGTTTCATCCTGTGAGGCAGAGAGAAGTTTTAGTGTCCTCCGCAGGCTCAAAACTTGGCTCCGGTCCACAATGTCTCAAAACAGACTCAACCATGTTGCTGTCTGTCACGTCCATCAGGATAAACTTGACTTACTGGACAAGAAGTCAATTTGCAAGCAATTTGTGGCTGCAAATGACAGGAGGAAACAACATTTTGGCTCTTTTGCCTAGGCCAGTGTTTTTCAAACGTTTGTGTGCCACGGCATGTTTGACACTGAAAAAAAAATCACACGGCACGCAAATTATTAGATGCAAATGCAATGCTATCCAACTTTTATTTGTGACTGAAAACTACACAGGAATTCATATGTATCAGTTCATTACATCCATTCTAATGTTGTTTACCTTTACCTTCACACACCAATTAGTTAGTGGAAATGTGGAAGAATATCACACTCTAGAGTTAAAAAAAAAACAAGTTGGTGTATATGTTAAAATTCTTGATATTGTTTTTGCGTTTAACCTTAACCTTTGCCTGTGTCCGTTCATTGAGGCATAAGATATAACTAGGAAAAGAAAATGTAATGTATTAAGAAAATATGAATTCAAATGTTTATCAATATTATTCCCATGTTATTTATTATTCTACAAAACTGTATGATTAGGCCTGCAATTAAAGAATTTATTTGATATTGATCATATTTACTGCCATTCAAAATGTGTTTTCCTTTACAAATGTAGGCTATCTTTTTAGAAAAATAAAATACATTTGTGAATGTTTTGCAGTGTAGTTCTTTTATGACATATTTCTGTTCAAACCATTAATGGATCTGTCAGGTTTCCGATATGTGTCCCCCCCAATGTTAAACTCCTTCCTACGCCCCTGTCCTCAGGTAAATACTGTTTAATTATGTCACAGTCAATAACATAATTTGAGCTAAGTATGTATGCATAAACTCTCTAAACTGGTAACATACACCCTGTTTCACGTTTGTCTTTACAGGTCTGTGGAATGATCTACAGCCCAGTGGAGTGAAAAAGCTTTGGTTGTGAACCGATACTGAGTTGACATGTAAAAATGTACAGTAACCATAATGGAAAAGAATGTATCCTGAATCATGTCAAGATTCACTGGAAAGGCATTATCTTTTGTAAAATGTATGGTTGAAATAATTATGCTTTAGGTTTGTCAGAGCTGCAAATTATCTGACAACATTTCAATATCTAGTAGATAATGTATCATTTGTATTGTGATCACTCGTTCATAATAAAGTTACCGTTAAAAAATGTTTTGTGTTGCTTACTGTCACTGTTTGCTACCTGTAGTAAAGGATTACTTGAAACTCACATTTTCATCTCGCTGAAGATTTTCTCTGATAAAACAGTATCATTACATTTTAAAAAGACCAAAAACATCCTTAAAAATAAAGCAGTTTATTCATAGCCAGTGGAATGAAAATATGAAGTGTACATATCAAACAGAAGCAAAGCCATAACTTTTATGTAACTGTCCAGTTGTTGTTGGGCCCTGAAGAAGACCACCTGTCCCACCCAGTGAACACATCCTCCTCTGAAGGAACGGATAGTGTGACGGTCTTGGTGGCTCCGTCCGGCTCCATCAGGTCACTCAGATACCTGTAAAACATGGCACATTCAATGTTACATCATGTAGCCTAGCTGACATGTATAGGCCTACATCATACATCTGTTATGGCAAAGCTACAACAAATTCAGTATAGCCCTGGCTCAATAAGCAACAAGTTCTGAGTGATACTGTGTGCTTTTTGAAATATAATGGACAGGAAACAAACACCAGCAGAGACAACTTACAGTATTCCTGTCTATGTGTACATTACCCTGGAGATCATGTAATAGGCCCACTGCTGCTTGTACTACACACTGTCCGCAGACTTATTGCGGTGTGTACTTGAGCTATACAATCAGACAGCTAGCAGGATGAAGCTATTAAAAAAAATACTCTTCAGTTTCCAACACACCCTACAGTTTCACCGTCTGTTTTTCACACAGGGGCTGTCACGGCAGGACTAACGTGAGCTCACAAAAGAGCCAAATAACAGTCACTGCAAAATACTCACAGCTCTAACCGTTAGCATAAAGCTAACGGTAAAGCTAGCGGGCGCTAATGCTAACGACTAAACCCCGCATTCTCTCATTTCAGTCGGTGTTGGTTATTATAGGAGGGATAAAATAAAGCACATTACAGACATTGAACTAACAAACGGACAGAATTATTTTTAAAATAGGACTACTTACATTTCGGACGGATGGTGTCTCTCAGTCTTCCTGGCACAGTCTCCTCCATGCTCCAGTAAAAAGGCTTTGATCACACTAACAGATTGCAAACCTTTGCTGGAGATAGCCTAACAAAAAATTAAGTAAATCCATTCAGCCCTAGTGTGCTTCGAGGCTGGGGTGTGATGGTAGCTTGAGGTTGAGCTCACACTGCAGCTTGTTGTTGCATGAGCGAGTGGAGGCTCAGCCAGGTGTGTGTGGTTACCAACAGGGCGTCTTGATTTGCCAATCAACTGCCGAGTTTCTGGTGAGCTTTCTCGTGGGAGTATTTATGATAATGAAAACCGACCGATTTCGTCATCAGTCGGTGTATTTTGTAACAAACCTTCAAGTCCCCCCTTTTTCGAAATAAGTGTCCCAGAAGAAACTGACATATTTGTCTTTTTGAAGCTTGTGTGTGCTGGTAGGGACGCCAACAACCTAAACAGTGTGCCCAAACACCGGCAATGTTTGGTTTTTCATAATATGTCCCCTTTAAGCCCGGAGATGCAGCTCCTGGCTGCGCTGCGTTTTTAGGAACATATCAACCTCTTCTGAGGTCCTACAACCCCCAGCCCCTACCCCTTTACCACCAGTCACCAAGCAAGCACTGATCACTAAACCATAAACCCACAACCACCACATCACCCATATCAACTCTCAGGCCTGAAGGCTGAAATAAATAAACAGAACCAGCAGATGTAGGCTACATGTAACGTCCTGCACACTATGATTATTGCTGCAGTGCCCGGGTGCTTTACCTGAAAGTCTGGCACTGGAATGCTGTTGTAAGGGCGCACAATACGCACACGTCATTAACCTAGGCTTAGATAAATTACAAATTGCCTGGGACTTTTTGTTGCTAGGTTCGACACCCTCATTTCAATGCAAAATGATCCACACAATACATGGTTGAAAAGAAACCAAAAAAGTTTATTGAAACCTTATGGGGGAGGGGTTACTCCACGCTGTCTTTACTGGGCGTCTGCATCACCTGCAACGAAGGGAGATTGATTAGTGAAAACTCCCCGGTGCTGCCAGACCTCGTCCACTAAGACGCCCATCTCCTCCGCAGTTAACGACGGTGCCCGCTTGTTTCTTTTGCTGCAGCTTTCTTCCACTCTCACGTGTGTGCCTATATCCACGGGGTATGTATGCGCTAATGGGCTTGATTACTACTTGGATACACTTGTTGCCACACACACACACCCGCACACACACACGATACATGCGTAGCCTAATTCCACCTGTGTGGGGGAGACCACGGGGCGCTGTGTGTGACTTATGCGCTGATAAAGAGGTGGGTGATCGATTCGCCTGGCATCGATTTATTCAGTTTCAGCACCAACGTGGTGGACAGCTCCCACTAAGAACCTTGTTTCGCTTCATCTAAAGGCCAGGACACACCAGTCCGACTACCCGAAAATGGAGACTGCCGATTCAGGGAGCTCCAGTCTTCCCGTCGCGGCCGAAAAAGTGCAAAGAACACACCAAACCGACTGCTGAATTTCCGTACGCTCTGCGCGTGCGCGGGACGTAATGTCTCCATAACAGCAGGCGGCGCTAATCTGTATTGTGGCCCGAAAAAAAACGGAAGCCGGAAATGATGGGTCGGCTCTCTAGACCATAAACATAGATAGAAATACGTATTTATATTTATGGACCATAAAGAGCACCATTTTTAGCAGAGAGTGTCGAGCAGTCAACAAGGGTTGATGCATGTGAGTACTCACTGAACGAAACAAACAAACAAACACATTAAAACGATGGCTAACTGTTGTTAGCTGTTTGTGCTACCCGCCTCACTTCCGGGCTTCACTGATTCGCTAGCCCTCCACAAATCAAATTGCTCCAACTGAAAGACTGCCCGCCGCCCAATCGGCTCAAAAGAAGCCCGACGACATCTACGACGACCGATTTCACGGCACACACCAAACAGATTCCTGTCCCCGCCCCCTTCCGACTCTACGACGGCGATTATCGGGCCGGTGTATCCTGGCCTTTACGCATTCTCCAAAGAAGGCACTTAGGTTGGCATCTGGGAAACACCCGTATCTTAGCGCTCCTTCTTAGGCGAACCCTTCTTTCGACCCTTCTTTAGTCCCAAAGAACGATCGAATCTGGGAAACGCGGCCCTTGTCTGTCCTGGTGGAAGACGCATCATCCAACAAAAATAGTTTGCATACTAAAGCACCAAAGCCTAAAAGTAAATACAGAATTTGCTTTTCAAAGAACAGATAAAAGCTTTGGAGATGTGTAAATGAATGTCTTGAGTGGTTTAATTCGAGGAATGTACCAACTGAAAAACACTTACAATACTATCTGAGACTTGTGTGTCCATTGATCTCAAAATCTGAGTAGAACTGCTAAAAACGAACACATTGATTGGCATTTTATTTTTTCTAGAAATGCAGGGGGGGCCTCCAGGTCGAAGTGTTACGAGCATCCCACCTCAGCCCTCTTTGCAGCAGACCCAGATCGAATCCAACCCGTTGTCGTTTTCTGCATGCTCCTTTGTCCCATTTCAACACTGTCTCTCAAAATCTGTCTAATAAAGCAAAAAAAAAGCAAAAAAAAGCTAGTTTGACCGTTTAATAAAATAATAACTGTAAAAAGGATTTTAGACAAGTTCAGCTTTTAGGGTTGGTTTGATTTGCATGTTGCCCAAGTATTTCACATTGTGGTATCAAAATGTCAAATATTTTAAACACATCAATGAAATAGCTTACTTTCCTAACATTGCAGTTCTGCCAGTTACTTCAGTAACATACTCAGCAAACCTAACCTGATTGCTGGCTTCAACCAATTCGGAGTTTGTTTTCAATTAAACGTTCCTCCTGTGTTACCATCTCTTGTGTTAACGGGTCGGTTTTGACCTGTGTCTGAAATCAGCTGTAAAAAACACTAGAAAACAATTATCTATCATCCAATTTGTTTCTCATCTCTGTTTTTAATATTTTTGGTGTAGGCCGCTCGGCCTTTTTGTCAGTACACCCCTCAATTTCAATTAAAAAAATTGTAAAATGAACCTCAAGAGAATCATATAAATACATATTTGGAAACAGTCAATACAATGTATTCAAAGTCTTTACAAAGAACCCACAGCAAGGATACAAATCAACAGTCACTTAACCAATAGTTTTAATCTACAAAGAGGCACTCGCCAGGGATGCTGCCTTAGCCCCACTCAATATTGCACTGCAATATTTATAGAACCTTTAGCACAGCTGATCGGACAGGATAGCAGTCTGAAGGGAATCCAAATAGGAAAACAGGAACACATCATAGGACTTTTCGCCGATTATGTTATTGTGACTCTGCTGCACCCAGATAAAACATTTCCTAACCTGATGGCAATACTAGATGACTTTGGTAAATACTCTGGCTATAAATTAAATATGGCAAAAACACAAATCCTCACTTTCAATTACTCTCCTAATAAAGAAACCAGAGAAAAATACTAAATTAAATGGAAGGCTAAAGTATTAAAATATCTTGGAGTGACATTAACAAAAACTCTTGGCAACACGTCTGAAATCAACTATAAACAGGTCAACGGAAATATTGAATCAGATGTCAGGAGGTGGTCAGCCTTTAACCTAGATATGGGGACATGTATAGATATAGTAAACATGAACATACTACCAAGACTACTATATCTGTTTCAATCTATTCCACAGATGATCCCAGAAGCACAATTCAGGTTGTGGGACAAATTGATTTCTAGGCTTATTTGGGCCGGCAAGAGACCAAGGGTCATGTATAAAACACTTCAAATAAATAAAGAGGAGGGTGGTGTGTCACTGCCTAACTTGAGGCAATATTTCTATGCAGCCCAAATAAGATTTGTAGTGTGCGGAAGCTGCCTGCAATATGAAGCCAGATGGAAAGACATAGAAGTCAACATAGACACCTCTCGAATCCAAGCGGTGTTAGGGGACACAGCAAATAAAATGCGCCAAGAAAGCAACAATGATATCAATGAAACAATGAAAATGAAATAGACCCTGGGTATTTGGAACAAGATGGTAAAATACTACAATATGGAGGGAGACGCAAAGATTTTGACTTGGCCCGCCCTGGATCACAAATTTAAACCAGGAACAAATTATATTGGTTTCAGACAGTGGTGGGACAAGGGTATAACAGCTATATGTACACTCACACAGGGTGGGCACTTCAAAAGTTTTGAACAATTACAAAAGGAATTTGATCTAGATAATAAAGACTTTTTCAGATATTTGCAAATCAGGGATTATTTAGATTAAAAAATTAAAGCAGAACTATCTGTAGAGGGTAATGCAGTGGTCGAAATCCTAGTTGAAGCTTATAAAAAAAAGAGTAATACAATTATTTCCAAAATATATCAGGGCCTATAAACAAAATGGAGAAAACACAGGATATGTTAAAGCAAAATGGGAGAAGGAATTAAACATAGAAATATCACAGGAGGATTGGTGTTCTATGTGGAAAGCACAACATTCATCCACAAGCTCAAAGAAGTGGAGAGAATTTGGTTGGAGGAACTTAATTTGTTATATAACACCACATATTAAAAGTAAGCTAATTCAGTTAAAGGAGCAGTGCTAGAGGCTGTGCGGAAACATGAACACCCATCACTCTCATATTTTTTGGCTATGCCCAAAAATTCAGATATTTTGGGGGAAAATATGTCTGTCTTTAAGTAAGATTCTGGGATATCAAGTCACAAACAATGTAAAGCTACTTTACTTCTGTATTTTAAAGGATGTCATCTCAGGAAAAGATTTGTATCTGTGTAAAATATTTCTTATGGCCTGTAAGAAAACAATCACTAAGAACTGGTATCAACCAGACACTCCAAACCTCAAACAATGGATGGACATAGTAAAACAGATTAAGGCAATGGAAAAAATTACTTTTTGTCTAAGATCCAGAGGAGCGATTTTCCCAAGTAAATGGAAGAAATGAACTACCTTTATTGAAGAGTTGGATGACGCTACATTATCAGGATAAGCTTTGGACAATCAAAGACAATATTTATAAAACACTTATACTGGTGCGCCCCCTCTCTATTGTTTATGTTATTGTACTTGTATTGTGTGTATGTCTTTTAAAAATGTGAAAAGACTTAAATAAAAAGTTTTAAAAAATAAATAAATAAAAAATACATGTTTGGTTGTTGTGTTACCTGACTATCACTGAGGGTTATGAGAACACATTTCTTAACAAAATTTGTTTTATTTATTTTTTCATATTAATATTATTGACTAAAGTAACATCTATGGTGTTACTGGTCAATTTCAACCCATTGATTTCAGAAAAGAGCAAAAAGCCTTATTTCAGCAATATACACACCCAATGAAAAACAACACAAGTCATGACACAAAATATAGATCTGTAAGGTTAGGTCAAACACACAACAACGAATCAACAAATCAAACCAATCGAAATCAATTACTAAACTAGTAAAAACAAAATGAGTAAAAGTCTCTGTGTGCATATGTATTTGTGTGTGTTCAGATGTGTGGCAAAAAGCAACACTTTTAGTGTTCTTTGCATAGATATTTCTTGCAGGTGAAGCATATTACGTTTGTCTTTCTGTCCTTAGTGCTTCGGCAGACCTGACACCTCTTGCTTTTAGAATCAGGTGGCCATTTTCACAAAAACATGATCTAGAATCTGGCTCACTGTAAATCTCCTAATTTTTTAATGCTGCAAATAGGAGATGTGTACTCTGCAAATGAACAAATCTAAACTGAATTGACCTCACATGTCTGTATATGCCCGTCTGTTTGTTTCACTTTTATGCAGGTATACGGGAAAACAAGGCAAAATGAGAACCCCCAGAGCTCACATGATTAGGAGAGGATCTGGCTGTCATTGTGTTGGCTGACAGCGCAATTGTGATTTCAGTTTTGGCACTAATTATTGTTTTTTAAATCTTATTTTATATCGGGTCGAAACCGACCCTAACACCGCAAAGGTTATACTTTTTTGTAAATTAATGTGTGTGGTTCTTTTATGCATTTGAAATCCAAAACGTGTCGGTGGCGACCCTAACACAAGAGGAAGGTTAAGCTGAAGCTGCGGCCGAAGAAAGGGAAAAAAAGAAAGAAAGGAAGAAAGACACTGAAGTCATTTTCTGTAAGAGCAGGTGGCAATAGCTGGCCGTACAGCTGAGAATGATTCTTTGATATATGTTCACCACCTGGTCTCTAACTTTGTCTGTCTGTGGTTTGGTGCTGGGCAGGTAGCTTACTGCTTGTTTTATTATAAACAGATACCTGTTGCGTCTGAAAAGAGTGGTGAGAGAGTGTAACAAAACAGCAAAGTTGCAGCCAAAACACTGAGGTGAAAGATGCTAAAATTCTCCATCGAGCATTTGGTTATAATATTGATGCAGCTATAAATTGTCCGTCCATATACATTTTTCTTGCACTGGAAAACTGTTGATGAGAGCTACACCAATGTAGACTTTGCAGAAAATTAGTTTTTCACGTCATACTGTACATAGACCAATATGTTAAATTTAAATAAAATGTGTTAATAAATCAAAAATGTAAAATAAAAACATTTAAAACAATAACCTAATATTACTACTGGTGGCTGCCTGAAAAATGTATAGCCTGGGCATGCCTTCAGAGTGGTTAGGATTAAGGAAAAAATTGGACGGAGTTGTCAATGGGGGTTCAACTACAGAAGCAATCAGAGCCGGCCCAAGCCTTCAGGGGGCCCTAAGCGGAATATGATTAGGGGGCCCCTCTCCAATGTTAGCGCTGCTGAAACTATAGATCTTTGTTTGTCCTAGGGAGGTCCGGGGGTATGCCCCCCCCCCCCGTGAGATTTTTTAAAACTTTTTAAAGTGAAATGCATGAATCTGGTGCACTTTGAGAGGAAAATTAAGAGGCTAAATCTGAGAAATGTTGTGTGAACAAATAATTTGGATGAATTAGGAGCTATAGAAGAAGGACACATGGATTTTCCATAAAAATATTACTATAAAATAAAATATTTTGGAGGGTCCTCTGGGCTGGGCTTGGAGCTCTTTTTCTTTTTCGGGACATATTTCTCTGTAATATAATGAATGCATTTAAATGCAGTGAGAGGAACGAAGCAGAAGAACTCTGTTGTCCAGCTACTGTATTTTTTTTCCACAGACGAGGCTGAAATAGGCTATAGACTATACACAGTGCATGGGCAACTGAGGGCAGCCCCATTTCCAATTGTTTTTAAATAAACTCAATACACACTGTGCATGGATGTGAACGTGACATGATCAGATAATGTCGGATTACCTCCCATATAAACTGATTAATTTTTTAGGCTATTAATTATCTAGACCAAAACATGTTATTCCTTTTTTTATAACTCACATTTGCATAATTGTCTTTTTTTTTTTTTTTTTTAGGGGCCCCCCCTGGCGTTCGGGGGCCCTAGCGACTGCTTAGTTTGCTTATGCCTCGGGCCGGCTCTGGAAGCAATGGTTTAAAAAAAAAATCCTGTCTTTTTATGTTCCAATAATGTTTGTAGTTTAGTTGCAGTAGTTTACTACACAGCAGATGGCAAAAGAAAAAATTTAAACAACTTGAATCGCTATGCAAATATGAAAAGTTGATCTTCCAGGCTGGAAGTATGTATTCAAACTATATTTTAACTAGGCTACTGTATACATTACACACAGGGAATAACATTTCAGCCACGGATTACACCCTGCCTTTTGGTCTACTGCCTACAAGCAAAAGGATAAAGCCTACCTGTCACTACCCTTGGGACTTACTTTGTTGGTGATAACTGAAAATTGGAAGCTTGCTATTCTGAAAAGACCCTGATAGATACGCCCCCCAGCTCTCTCCCTCCTTCCTTCCCTCCCTCCCTCCCATCTCTCTCTCTCCCTCTCATCTCTCTCTCTATCCCTCAGATGATGCCAACTCAGTCCATAAACCTTCCTCTTTATCGAACCTGCTGCAGACCGAGTCGACCTGCCGTAGAGAAGGATAGTTTTCCTTCCCCATGCAGCCAGTCCGCCCGCGCGTCTCTTCTGCACGCTCCACGCGTTTATCATCCCAGTATCTGCAAGTGAACGACCAGCTGGTGTTAAATTTTACGCACGGATTACCAATTTGAATAAATAAACTACAGAATGGATACCATGCAAGTTTATGTGGCAGTGATATTCGTCTATGGAGTGTCAGGTAAATTCACCAAACTTTTCTTCCTCTTTTTTTTTTTTTTTTCAAAATAATTTGCTAAATCGTTGAAGCTCAATAAACGCTTTTAATTAATTAATATAGAAATTGCAACTGCTTTTATCGCACAATATCCATAAACACGGGAAATCTTAAGGCTTTCCGAGCACACTGAAGCCTGAAATCTGAACAGGTGTGTCATCATATGTCTGTGATGATTCACAGACATATATCATAGGATATTTGCTTCTGTTTCTTTTTTTGTGTTTAAGGGGATGCAACTGTTTAAGAAGGATGCCTTGTAATTCCATTTAAATAATAGCCTATTGCAGGCCCGGTTCTAGACAGTTAGATTAGGGTGGTCCGGTAGAAATTTAAGGTGGGCACACTGGGCAACGAGACTGAAGATGCGAGCAGAATTTTTTTGCCCTTGTAAGATCTCTGCGTCTGATTTTTGGCACATTTACTGTGAATTGTGTACAACACAAAATGAAAATAAACGTTGAGTGTTGCTGTGTGTGAGATTTGATTCTTGCATGTTTTTTTTCCAAAATGTTTATGAATAACATATAATATACATTATATACAACAATCTTTTTTTTAAATCGTAGTATTAACTGTAGGCAGCCTGAGTTTATAGTGGTAGTCCAGAGCTATATACTATACACACTATATAGATATATAGTCTTTCCACTTTTTTTCCACAGACGAGGCTGAAACAGGCTATAGACTATACACAGTGCATGGGCAACTGAGGGCAGCCCCATTTTCAAATATTTTTAAATAAACTCAATACACACGGTGCATGCCATGGACTTGAACGTGACGTGATCAGTTAACCTCTGATTACCTCCCAGATGAACTGATTCAATTATTAAGCTATTAACTATCTAACAAAATTGTATTCCTTTTATTGTGTGATAATTTACATTTACATAATATGATGTTGATATCAAACACACAAACTAAAAAAAAAAACGAAATAAAATAAAAAAATGGGGGCGCCCCCCTGGCAGTCGGGACCCTAAGCAACCGCTCATTTCGCTTATGCCTCGGGCCGGCTCTGCTGACCAGTGACCACTATAAGCGGGTGGGTAACTTTGAGGCAGACTGTCCTGCCCACCCAATAATACAATTAGAAGCAATGCATGGTAATGGTATATTCTTTTGTATTAATTAATTGTCTCAATTTTACTTGACATTTTCTTGGACAGCAAATGAAAAGGTCCGTCCGATAGTGGGTCTGGACTTCCACCTTTTTTTGATTGGGTGGGCACAGCCCACATTTGGGTGGGCACGGCCCATCCTGGCCCCTGGCTACCGCTGGCCCTGGCCTATTGATTTAAAAGCACCATGTAGCTGTATTAATATAAGGCTTTCAAGACAAAATGCCACGCACTGTGTAAGTGGAGGAGATTGTAAGTCACCTCACAGGATGTCTGGCCATGGGTTTTCTAGACTGTGAAAAATCTGAATCAAACACAGGCAGCATTCACACTAATGTACTTTAATTACAATCTAGACTATATTTAATATCCCATTTGTATAGCATGTTGGGAGGTTGCTCACTAATACTGTTGAACTATTTGGCAATACATTATATTGCCTTCTTGAAGCTTTTGATAGGGAGCCATTACATTGTATGAGTAGTGTAGTGCAATGCTGGACCCATCACTGCTGTATCATTCAGCATGTGTGAGATGTTATCATTCCCTGTCAAGTATTTCTGTGTGGATAATTTATTAAGGGCAAGTGATGGGTTACCTTTTCTTGTGAGGCACTAATGGTATCTACACACTGAAATCCCATTGCCAAAAAACACAGCAACGTTTTTGATGTGTCAGAAAAGCTTAGCAAGACCCTGTCTGGTCAAAATATTGCTTTTATACTTTTATGTCACAATAGCTTTAAACCTGTGTCTATTTTTATCCTAATGACCTTTTGCATTTGACCTGTAACACTAAAAATGTGCCAAACCACTTACAGCATAGCTGTCATAATATTACAGGAAATGTTTGGAACACTGGAATCTGATTTGTATACATCTTAAGAGATTTATTGAACTCTTAAATGTTGTATGTAGAGTAGGTCAAGACATTCAGACATGGTTCAGTTATTTGCTTTGCTTGCATACTATCAAGATTAGATCCATGCTTCCAAGATCTGAGGAGGAAAAAATAAAGAATAAAATCATGAGCTGGCTGAACTGTGTGCTGCTTTGTGAAAAATGCATCTCCCTCAAACTCTGGGATTCAATCTTTTATGTTGTTGACAGGCTTCAGCTAGAGAAGCTCACAGAGTTATACCCTGGAGCCGGTTTCACCAGCTGGACGTAAGAAAGTTGTCTATAAGACCTACGTCAGTAATTTTGGAGAACACCTAGTCAAAAACCATGAACATCTCTTCACAATACGGTACAAGTCCGTACTGTGTGTGTGTGTGTGTTTGTGTGTGCTGAAAAAAAATCCAACGTTACTTACTACACAGCCTAGGCTCTGTAAACTGGTATGTAAACAAAAGGGTATGTAAGTAAATGGTCTCACCGTAGCTAGCAACAGGCCAGTTTAAAAAGTCTAGGCTATGTATAAACAATGGATTTATTTTCAACACACACAGAGTACGGACAGGAAGCAGAAGGTGAGGAGATATTCACTGATTTTGAGAAAAAGTGATTTTGCAACTGAAAAGCAATTTTAAAATGTTTTATCTGTTACATGTTACAACTGATAACTCATGAATTAATTGGAGCAACTCAGCCCTGCTGGAACGAAAACTCTCAGTATTTTCTCCATTTCCAAATATCTCCAGAGGATTGGTGGGGTGGTCTATAATTATTTCGCACCTGAAAGCCTACTGATATTAGACCGTTTGTAATCCCCCCGCCCCCGGAATCTCCAGGCCTTTATCAACCTTTTTATTGTCACCTTGAAAATAGTCAGGACCTATAACTTTACACCTACCTTTGACTGGGCGTAACATTTATTCTTAGCAAGGTACTAACTGCAGATGGAGCAACAGGTTTTACATGTTGAGGTCCATAACTTCCAGCCTAGTCTTTTGCCTAGGTGTACGTCCAGCTGGGGCCACCGGCCCCTGGAGCCCCTGATTCAGTCTGCTATCAGGCACTGCTGCAGCACGTGAGACATCTGTTGACCTTCTATGGCTAACATTCACCCAGGGATTTTTTGATGAGTCTGGCACCGCTGGTCCTTGTCGCTCTGTATCTCTTTGCCAGCTTCCTTTGGCTGACTCAGTATTGAATCATCAGTAGGAGTCACTGAATGATATCTGACTGTGGCTGTCCATCCAAAATAAACATTATAGTGCCAGTTTGAGCTTTTTATTCTTTATGTTGTACACCAATGTTTACTGACTTGGCTCCACAATGGTTGACCAAGCTCCCCATTGATGTCAGGACAGCTGAAAAGACTTTACTCCACTGTAGTCACAGTCAAGTGATCTGTTAAGACTGCACCATGGCTCATGATGAGGTGGGGTGTGATCTTTCTATCTGTATTGCTTGCTTCCATACGTGGCACTTGGACCAATTATTTGTATTTGATGGTGCAGGATTCAGTCAGTGATAGATTAAACCCACATGGTTGAATGCACTTATCAGTCACTTTGGATAAACATGGCAGCACAATATAATGTAAAGATAATAATTGCTGTAATCGTTAAAGATGTATGGCTCATCTTCAGTGCGATGAAGGCAATGAAAGGTTACTTACAAGGACAAGGAAGTGTTTTCATTGTATTTCCTGGTGTGTTTTTGCAGAATGAGTACATCTTTAAATTAAAGCTGCAAAGCATGTGTTCAGGTGTATTTGCCTGCACTCGAGCAATTCAGCATTGACCCTGTACAGCGTGGGACCTAAAACATGATGCTGGTAGCCAAATGTCAGCTTGGTTCGTCAGTGCAAATACACTTGCAAGTGTGGTGGTCCATTCGGAATATGAATACACTTTTGCGACCTTGGGTGGAAGAAATATTTCCCAGTGTATTTCCCCTTATATACAAACATACACACACATCTGCAGCTATATAAAGTCAGGCACAGAGCACGCTCAGAGTCTTCATTCCTTACTATTTATTAGTATTGTAACATGTTGACATTTTTTTTTGTCTTACTGTCATGGTAATCATCACCACTACAATTTATTTATTCATTGGTGCGTGAGCTTGGGATTCCATGAGATTTGTTGGGGCTCCATCTGTGTGTGTGTATTATCATGTAATTGCACCATCATCATCTGCTGTGATGGAATACCTTGGACTGAAATAATTTTGCTTGGTAATGGAGTGGCAGCCTGACAGGCATCATTCAGACCACACATTAGATGATGTTCTAAAATAGTTTTACCCTGGAAATCTAGACTTGCCAGTAGCAAATTTAAATTCGCTACGCAGCTTACTCTAGGGACGAACCATTGGAGCTTATTAAAAGTGAAGTAAGCGATTTATTTATGTTAATATAAGTGTTAAATCACTCTGTATTCATACAGTGATCCCTGTGCGCGTTTCATAGAGCCGATCTCTCAGTCAACTGCTCTGCATGTTATCGTCAAATAAACTTTTCGGGGATCCCGAAACTTATATCCAATCAGAAGAGAAAACGCTACAAACCGGCACCCATCTCACTGCCGGTGCACGCGCAGAGCGACAGACGGGTGAATGTTTATGCGCCTACAATGTCGGAGCAGGTAAAAATCCTTCCCAATGTCTGTTTTGATGGTTTTTTTATCATGTTTTATCACACTTACTTATCTGAGATGATGTTAGATAACTCGATGCTTGAAGACCGCAGTGCATTCATGTGGTGACGTAGGGACGAGAGAGGGGACTGCTAATTGCAGTCACTGACAGGAAGTTAGCTAAATTCACCATTCCGCTTACTGAACCTTTAACTATGTTGGAAAATTCGGAGCTACCAATCCTACTATCTACCAATCTACCAATTGTACTATCTGATATGTTTGGGCGTAACCGGATGACGACAGCATGGTAATCAAAGTTGTGTTAATAAACATCAAAAACGGCTGCGGAATCGCATGTATTTTTTGAAACGGCTTTGGCCTCGAAACTATTTGGACTTAGATTTTTTTCAAAAATGAACAGGGGCTGCATACCATATAGTATATACGTAATATGGATGTAGTATCCGTGCTGACCTCAGTTATTCACACGGCATCCAATAATCCTGGTTTATGCGCGTCGCCATCTTGTGAGATTTTTACTCCGCCTCACGTCAGGGGGAGGGAGAGAGCCCATCGAGCTGACGTATACCTCCGAGGCAAAGTGAGGGACAACGGGCGGAGAGCTGTCACTCAAGAGATCGCGCCAATACATTTTAACCTCCAAAAGAATAAAAACTAGCGTGGTCCAAAAAAATTCACCCCCCTCAGTGTTGTGATGGAGATATGACCTAAACATACAGACTAAAATGGTTTTGTGGACCAGGCTGTGAAAACGGCCTGTGTAACAAGTGAGTCGAAGAAAAATTGCTCAGTCTTGGTACCACCCCCAGTGGCCCTTCCGGTCTACTACAATGTTGGTCACGTCCTTATTGGATGCTGGTAAAAAATCGCTGAGGTTGGCTTGCTGAATACGTCACCATGTTCATTGCTCTGATTGGTCGTATTCAGTCGTAGTGCTATCCAATTGCGTGCAGTTGTATTTTGAAATGCATGCGTTGGTGTCGTCTATTGAGTTGGGAAGTCATATTGCTCATCGCCAGACCATACGTCGTTCTAGATGTGGGTCTGGATTTCTAGGCTAAAATTGTTTCATATTTTTTCTATTTTCTTTTTACAACAAGTAAACAAAACAAAAACGAGAAGGTAACATCATAAATACATTTCCACTTGTGAACTATCGTGCTTCTGCGAAAGGCTGATTATGCAGAGTGTTGATTATGTTATACCTGAAAAACACTTTGTTTTTATTGACTGTCTCCTGGGACATGGGTTAAGGCAAGGAAAAGCAAGGCAAGTTTATTTGTATAGCACAATTCAGACACAAGGCAATTCAAAGTGCTTTACAGGGGCATGAAATTCATCAAGATTAAAATACATCAAGTACAGAATAGACATTAAAAAAGCGAATGTAAAATATGACTTTAACCTATTTCCATGGGACTCTAACCCAATGTGTAAACCAAACAGGACTTTAACCTATTTATTAACATTACCTGAGGAAATGACCTTGTGCTCTTTTCTGCTAAAATGAATCATTGTAAGTTATTGTGTGGCACTTTGCCATGCGATTGAAACACATTAGGGATTATGACTGCTGCTCGAGGTGTATTTTCTTCTTCTATGATGGATTTGTCCTTACATCTCTGTTTCTGTAAAAAGTGGGTCAAGCAAATACTCAGTACTCTCACTACCCATTGGTTCCTAGAACTTAGAAACTGCCTTGTGTTTTTGAAGGTGTATATTATTTAAAATATAATTGTACTGCTTATTCCAGTTTTTATCTTGCTCCCCATGTGGCCTAGTGCTTAAATTTGCCAACCAAGCATGAGTGTAGTGTAGTTAGTGACCTTTGTTGAATGTCATTTCACAACTCTTCCCCCATGTCCTGTCATCTCCCCTCTGCTGTCATTGTGTTATGATTATGAAATACCCCCTAAATTACTTGCATTATTGTTGAAGCTTGTAATATGTCAACCAGGCTTTATTCCACTGATGTCTGGCCTTTTATTATAAAGACTAACTAAAAAGCACCCAGGCTGAACAATCACATCATTCTTTAAAGGTTGTGTCTAATGCTCAGTTTCAGGTTTAAAATTGTAATTTGGGTTTCTTCCAGAAACTAAACGCAAACAGTTGTGTTGTTTTCTAGAAAAAAACTTTAGATTCCACACAGTGCCATTGCTCAATCTCTTCTTTTACCCTTTGTCTGAAACGCTCTAAGCCCCACCTTCCAAAAAACCCAGTCTGCTCTGATTGGCCTCATTATAATCTGGTTGACAGACTGAGAGCAGACAGTCTGGCCATAGAAACAGACTGTAACAGGCAGAACAGGTGATGAAGACCACGCTGTGTTGACTTTGTCGTTCATGATACAGTTTTTTTTCGATTGCTAACCCACAGTGGGCACAACTGTAGCTCAATGTGCAAAATTCTAACTACAGTCTGCACTACCAACAGTCACTGGAGCTGAACAGTTCACTTCACCTGCAAAATAGGCTCAGTGCAGCAAACATTATGAACCAGCCTCATTGAGATAAAACATACTGTCACTCAGACCCTGTTTCCACCTGGCATTAACATCTTTTTGAATCTGGTTACAAGTGGACAGCTCTCAGTCCGTGTGTTCCCACTTGTATTTTCAAATGTGACTTCTGTGTCTACTTGTGATCGGATTCCATTTACCCGCGCTGTATTTAAATCAACACGTTCATCATTTCCGTTTGCATTGGTGTTTTTAACCGGTGGGGTTCAAACAAGTAAACATACAGTGCCACAGTTTTAATAATAATTATAATAATAATTGATAGGTTTTATATAGCGCTTTATTGCCTAGGCACTCAAAGACGCTTTACATTTCCTGGTTCAATTCGTTCACACTCAGTCATACCGGTGGTGGTAAACTACGAGAGTAGCCACAGCTGCCCTGGGGCAGACTGATGGAAGCGTGGCTGCCATTCAGCGCCAACGGCCCCTCCGACCACCACCTCAAACATACAGCAATCATACACATTCACACAGGGCAAGGTGGGTGAAGTGTCTTGCCCAAGGACACAACAACCATGACACAGGTGGCCGGGCGGGGATTGAACCGCCAACCCTTGGATCGTTGGCCAACCCGCTTAACCACCTGAGCCACAGTCGCCCAAATCGCATTTGCTATTAAAATGCATTATATGCGAAGATAATGACCAGTCTAGGTTGACGAGATATACTACTGTCTCATTTGGACAAGGAGGCGCGATGCACAACACTGCTTAGAGGGCTCTCACCAAATGTGGGAAATATCATAGATAGTAGCCTATATAAAAGTAAAAACTCTTAGGCGAGTAAGTTATTACGCCTCTTTGGCTGGTGAAAGATGTGTGTTTACCGGGCGGCTTTTCTAACGTTTGATACGCTCTTGTCACCACCACCAGTAGGCTACATGGGCGGCTTTCTGTATGCAGTTAAGATAGGCTACTGTATATGCGAACAGAATATTTCCTGTGCACCTTCACATTAAAAGCATGTTACTAGCCAAACGAGAGTTGACTTTTATTCTTAAGCAGATAAGAACAGGAAGTAGTTGCCTTGCAGCTCTCCAGTCAATAGCAGCGATTTCCGTGTTTTCAGATTTACGCAGTGAAATGAAAACAGAGGAGTAAGCTTGTCATTTGCAACTCGTTCATGAGGCTTCTATAAAAGCTGCATGAACGCCAGTGATGCATTTTCAACGTATTTCCTCCCAGGCAGGGGGCAGCAGTTGAGTAGGAGGTCCCTAATGTGGATACAAACCACATTCGTGTTTCCACTACCAAATGAATGCGAACACAAGCGACACAAGCGACGTAAACCACCTCCGAATGTGGTTTTTGTGATCCGATCTCAATGCGTCTTGAGAGTGTTCTCATCTGTAGTTAGAGCTGTATTCATGTGATCGGATCACAAAAACCACATGTTAATGCCAGGTGGAAACGGGGTCTCAGAACACACTCGGTAGCAGTATAAACACTAGCATCAAACCCCAATACACAAATGATAAACTTTTAATCTTTACAGTTTGAATAATTTGAGTTACTTCATAAAGTAAACATTTATTTGAGGAAAGAGTGAAATTAGTTGACATGAAATTGTTTATTTTAAAACATACCAGTTATGTTTAGGTAAACAAAAATAAAGGAAGATCAGAAGTTTGCTTCAATAGATACATCTTTTTATTTATTTTATTTTATTGATAACATTTTCAAATGTAGTATGTAACTGTGTAAATATTCTATAATTGTAATACAGAAATCAATTCCTGTTATATTGTCATTTACTGTAGGGGTGCAACTCTTACATTTTTGATTGCTTGAAAATTCGTAATACAGATGCAACTTTAGATCTTTGCAGATTGCGTTGCACCCTCAACCCTGCCTCTCTCAATGAGAGACCATGATTCACAACAGGGTCTATCAGTGTTGCCCTTACTGTATTTCGTCAGAAATTACAGCTCAATGTCTTCTAGGATCCAGTCTCAATGCTTCTCTTCTCCCTCCAACAGCATGTCTTCCTATTTTTGAGCTTTCCCTATACTGTATATACAGTCTGTTCACTAACAAGTCTGAAACAAGACACCTTCTTAGTGTTTCAGTTGAAATTGCAATCAGCAGTGTTTGAAATGCACTAGGCTGAAATCCATTCTGTTTTGAACGTGTGGTCTACAGTTGTGACAGCAGTGTGTTAGCATTTGAACAAAGTGCTAGAAATCCACAGTGTTGTGCAGGCTGTGGTTAAGCCATGAGATAAGTGTGTAAAGTTTTGAAAATTGTGTTTAAGCAATGAAAAACGATCTAGAGTTTGGTCCACATGAACCGCTGCTGTGCATAGTGTAGTTAGAGTTTGCACTTGTCGTTCCAGTTGTGCCCACTGTGGTTTAGCGATCGAAAAAAACTGTAATATAATATTCCTTTCATATTGATCATATCAAAACTAGTGTTACAAAGTACTTTCCAGATGGGCAGACTACAAAAATAGAGATGATGGAATAAGACACCATTAGCAAAACTGAATCCAGAGTTTTTCGAACACAGAGGTCACGAATTGATGATGATGATGATAATGAAGTCCTACAGTTTTTTTCGATCGCTAAACCACAGTGGGCAAAACTCTAACTACAGTCTGCACTACCAACAGTCATTGGAGCTGAACAGTTCACTTCACCTGCAAAACAGGTTCAGTGCAACAAACACTATGAACCAGCCTCATTGAGATAACAAACACTGTCACTCAGAACCTGCTCAGAGTACAAACACTAGCATCAAACCCCAATACACAAATTACAAACTTTTAATCTTTACAGTTTGAATAATTTTAGTTATTTCTCACAAATTACATAATATTTTCTTTGATGAAAGTGTGAAATTCTTTCGCATGAAATTGTTTATTTTAGAACATACCAGTTTTTTTTAGGAAAACAAAAAGAAATGAAAATCAGAAGTTTGCTTCAATAGATACACATTTTGTATATTTTATTGTAAACATTTCCAAATGTAGTATTTATCTGTGTAAATATTCTATAATTGTAATACAGAAATATATCCTGTAATGTTATCATTTACTGTAAGGATGCAACTCTAAGCTGTTTGTTTGCTGGAAAATTCGTATTACAGATGCAACTTTAGATTTTTGCAGATTGGGTTGCACTCTCAACCCTGCCTCTCTCAATGAGAGACCATGATTCACAACAGGGTCTATCAGTGTAGCCCTTACTGTATTTCATCAGACATTACAGCTCTATGTCTTCTAGGTCTTCCTCCACACATCCACACTCTCACTGCCACTCTTCTCCCTCCAACAACCTGTCTTCATTGGTCCATTTCCAAAAAAATATATATTTTTGAGCTTTCCCTTTATACTGTATATATGTTCACTAACAAGTCTAAAACAAGACATCTTAGTGTTTCAGTTGAAATTGCAATCCGCAGTATTTGAAAGGCATTCATTCCGTTTTGAATGTGTGGTTTACAGTTGTGGCAGCAGTGTGTTAGCATTTGAAAAAAGTTCTGGAAATCCACATTGTTGTGCAGGCTGTGGTTAAGCCATGAGATAGGTGTGTAGAGTTTTGAAAATTGTGTTTAAGCAATGAAAAACGAGCTACAGTTTGGTCCGAATGAACCGCTGCTCTGCATACTGTTAGAGTTTTTCACTTGTCGTTCCAGTTGTGCCCACTGTGGTTTAGCAATCGTAAAAAACTGTAATGACTTATCCATAATTGATAAGATTTGACGATATGTTAGGGTCAAGCTTATTAAAAAGATAATGTATTCATTACAACATTACTTATCCATCCAACATAACACCGGTAAAATTGTCAACTAAGCTGCATGTCTATAGCATTACATTGTCATTCCCTCTTTGTCTTTGCCTGTGGCTCCGCCTCAGTTACCTTCCCAAAAGCGTATTCTTTTACATTTTCCACCATTTCTCAATATGTACTGTTTGTTGTATGTATTTGCATAATTTAGACTCTGAAGTAAAGAACAAAAGTGGCAATACAATATATTAGATTAAGGAAACACAGCTGGATAATATGCAGATATTGGTCCCTGAAGCGCTGAGAGAGACCAAAGCATACATACTGGCCATAATAAGACGCATAGGTACTAAAAGTTAACTGAAATATCTGACAATATATCCCATGAATACATTTACAGTCATCTTCTTGGAATTTTTATCCTGTTTGTTTATAGCATTCAATATCACAGAGGAGAAGGCACCATGCCCCCTTGGATATTTCCCCTGTGGAAACCTGACTGTGTGCCTTCCTCAGCTGCTGCACTGCAACGGCATCGATGACTGTGGAAATCAGGCAGATGAGGAAAACTGTGGTGAGTAATTGTTTTCTACTTTAACAAGTCTTTTCTGACCATGTAATGTACTGTATAACGACAAATGGCCTTTTCTCATTTAAAAGGGTAACCTTGTGCAAAATCCAAGCAAATTGCTCTCTGTATAATGTTTGACTGTTCTATCTATTGATTCTGGTCCCTTTGTGTAGTGGTGGTGATTGCTTATTAACTTGCTCTAAAGTACAAGATAGAAGCGTACAGCTAGTATTACAGTTTTTTTCGATCGCTAAACCACAGTGGGCACAACTGTAGCTCAATGTGCAAAACTCTAACTACAGTCTGCACTACCAACAGTCATTGGAGCTGAACAGTTCACTTCACCTGCAAAACAGGTTCAGTGCAGCAAACACTATGAACCAGCCTCTTTGAGATAACACACACTGTCACTCAGAACCTGCTCAGAGTACAAACACTAGCATCAAACCCCAATACACAAATTACAAACTTTTAATCTTTACAGTTTGAATAATTTTAGTTATTTCTCACAAATTACATAATATTTTCTTTGATGAAAGTGTGAAATTCTTTCACATGAAATTGTTTATTTTATAACATACCAGTTTTTTTTTAGGAAAACAAAAAGAAATGAAAATCAGAAGTTTGCTTCAATAGATACACATTTTGTATATTTTATTGTAAACATTTCCAAATGTAGTATTTATCTGTGTAAATATTCTATAATTGTAATACAGAAATATATCCTGTAATGTTATCATTTACTGTAAGGATGCAACTCTAAACTGTTTGTTTGCTGGAACATTCGTATTACAGATGCAACTTTAGATTTTTGCAGATTGGGTTGCACTCTCAACCCTGCCTCTCTCAATGAGAGACCATGATTCACAACAGGGTCTATCAGTGTAGCCCTTACTGTATTTCATCAGACATTACAGCTCTATGTCTTAGGTCTTCCTCCACACATCCACACTCTCACTGCCACTCTTCTCCCTCCAACAACCTGTCTTCATTGGTCCATTTCCAAAAAATATATATTTTTGAGCTTTCCCTTTATACTGTATACAGGTCCTTCTCATATAATTAGCATATTGTGATAAAGTTCAATATTTTCTGTAATGTACTGATAAACATTAGACTTTCATATATTTTAGATTCATTACACACAACTGAAGTAGTTCAAGCCTTTTATTGTTTTAATATTGATGATTTTGGCAAAAAAGTAAAGAAAAACCAAAAATCCCTATCTCAAAAAATTAGCATATATCATCCGACCAATAAAAGAAAAGTGTTTTTAATACAAAAAAGTCAACCTTCAAATAATTATGTTCAGTTATGCACTCAATACTTGGTCGGGAATCCTTTTCGCAGAAATGACTGCTTCAATGCGGCGTGGCATGGAGGCAATCAGCCTGTGGCACTGCTGAGGTGTTATGGATGCCCAGGATGCTTCGATAGCGGCCTTAAGCTCATCCACAGTGTTGGGTCTGGTGTCTCTCAACTTCCTCTTCACAATATCCCACAGATTCTCTATGGGGTTCAAGTCAGGAGAGTTGGCAGGCCAATTGAGCACAGTAATACCATGGTCAGTAAACCATTTACCAGTGGTTTTGGCACTGTGAGCAGGTGCCAGGTCTTGTTGAAAAATGAAATCTTGATCTCCATAAAGCTTTTCAGCAGATGGAAGCATGAAGTGCTCCAAACTCTCCTGATAGCTAGCTGCATTGACCCTGCCTTTGATAAAACACAGTGGACCAACACCAGCAGCTGACATGGCACCCCAGACCATCACTGACTGTGGGTACTTGACACTGGACTTCAGGCATTTTGGCATTTCCTTCTCCCCAGTCTTCCTCCAGACTCTGGCACCTTGATTTCCGAATGACATGCAAAATTTGCTTTCATCCGAAAAAAAGTACTTTGGACCACTGAGCAACAGTCCAGTGCTGCTTCTCTGTAGCCCAGGTCAGGCGCTTCTGCCGCTGTTTCTGGTTCAAAAGTGGCTTGACCTGGGGAATGCGGCACCTGTAGCCCATTTCCTGCACACGCCTGTGCACGGTGGCTCTGGATGTTTCTACTCCAGACTCAGTCCACTGCTTCCGCAGGTCCCCCAAGGTCTGGAATCGGCCCTTCTCCACAATCCTCCTCAGGGTCCGGTCACCTCTTCTGGTTGTGCAGCGTTTTCTGCCACACTTTTTCCTTCCCACAGACTTCCCACTGAGGTGCCTTGATACAGCACTCTGGGAACAGCCTATTCGCTCAGAAATTTCTTTCTGTGTCTTACCCTCTTGCTTGAGGGTGTCAATGATGGCCTTCTGGACAGCAGTCAGGTCGGCAGTCTTACCCATGATTGCGGTTTTGAGTAATGAACCAGACTGGGAGTTTTTAAAAGCCTCAGGAATCTTTTGCAGGTGTTTAGAGTTAAATAGTTGATTCGGATGATTAGGTTAAGAGCTCGTTTAGAGTACCTTTTCATGATGTGCTAATTTTTTGAGATAGGAATTTGGGGTTTTCATGAGCTGTATGCCAAAATCATCAGTAATAAAACAACAAAATACCTGAAATATTTCAGTTGGTGTGCAATGAATCTAAAATATATGAAAGTTCAATTATTATCATTACATTATGGAAAATAATCAACTTTATCACAATATGCTAATTATATGAGAAGGACCTGTATATGTTCACTAACAAGTCTAAAACAAGACATCTTAGTGTTTCAGTTGAAATTGCAATACGCAGTGTTTGAAATGCACTAGGCATTCATTCTGTTTTGAAAGTGTGGTTTACAGTTGTGGCAGCAGTGTGTTAGCATTTGAAAAAAGTGCTGGAAATCCACAGTGTTGTGCAGGCTGTGGTTAAGCCATGAAAATTGTGTTTAAGCAATGAAAAACGAGCTACAGTTTGGTCCGAATGAACCGCTGCTCTGCATACTGTTGTTAGAGTTTTGCACATGTCGCTCCAGTTGTGCCCACTGTGGTTTAGCAATCGAAAAAAACTGTAAGGGAGACCATCGTGCCTCCGGTGCTGAAACAGGCGCAGTTCATAAAAATCTAGCAAACGACATAATAATAAATCCCAGGTATCCCTCTTCCATCCATTCCCCCTGCAGGCTCAATTTAGTTGTAATGCCTGAAGGATTGTTACAGCTTTAGGTTCAGTCAGTGCTGGTGGTTTGAAGTCTTACAAAAGTATGGAACCTTTTCACTGCCTTTTGTATTGACACAAAAAAATGCATATTCGTGGGAACTCAGTGTACAGCTGCATGATGATAGTCTGACTCAAACACACTTTTTAAACTGGAGTGATGCCCCCACGCAGAGAAAGGAAAGTTAGCACTTCAAGTAGTTCTTTCAGCATCAATTCGTGAAAATAAATCCTCTCACAGGCATCAAATTCCATGCAACACTCATTACTGTCTTGTTAAAAAGCTGCCAGTGACATAATTACACCATATTGCAGCAACTGCCTTGTAGAAAAGAAAGGGAGGGGGGGACAATGAATAAGAGAAAGGGTTTGTACTACGTGTTGAACACAGAGATGATTATCGGCATTATCTTTTAGCTCGTTGTTTTTGAGTTCAGGTGTTGCAATTTCATAATTGCATGGCTTTTAGCAAGCAGCTTTCAGGAAAATCACCCCACATAATAAACACACTGTACACCAACTATCCAGCACCAAATGTCAGGCAGAGCTGGCAACAAGCTATTGATCGACAACCGCAATAGCCGTCTACATACAAAGACTCTTTCAACTGAGTGGCTATTGACAATTCACACTCACACATGGCACACATGTGTTATCTTGTATTACTACTACTGCAATGCTACAATTTACCTTCTGGGAAACCTCACCAAACCAACCAATCTATCAGCTTCACATTGGCTTCAAAGTAGACAATTCATGATTATCTAATTCAAAACCATAACCAAACCAGAATCATAACATTTCTGAGCTGGCCACTCAAAACTGTTAACAGAAACTCCTTTGTCCCTTCATGCTCTCAAGGCCAGCCTCTGTGCTGCTGCAGTAGTAGTAGTAGAAAAACTAGACGCAAGTGTCTTTGAAGGAAATATTCTCTCCGTCTTCCATATATAAAACCTACACAAATCTTTAATTTTATGTCCTTTCGTGGGACTGTCACGATCACACATTTTGTTGGACGATATATTTTCACAGAAACTAATCATCTCAATATTATCTCTTATTTCTGTCATGATGAGTTTTTAACAGTTACTGTAAGTGGTTCCTTTTGTTCTGTAATTTAGGGAATTTCATAGATTTAAACAGTGGACATTTCTCAAACTGCCACTCTCTCTGCTTAACTCCTGCTGAAAATAGCAGCCTGCTTCAGGGCAATATAAACACAAAACAATCATCCCACTGAAAGACTCTTCAGTTGTTTAGAGACTTGCATGTGGGTGAGAGTTTTGAAAGAACGAGTGAAATTGATTTGCGATTGAATATCCTAACCCTCAGACTTAATTGGCAGTTTGGTAACCCTTCAGTATTCACTCTCACATGACTCTCACATTAAGTAGGCTATATAAATACGCAGCGTTCAGTACACACTGAGGATTTGTGGCAATGCAACAGTCAAACAGCAAGAGAGAGCTGAAGTCCCGATAGTGCTTCCAGACCTGCGGCTGTTCCACTGGCTTGTGTAACTCATTGTATAATGCAAATTATTATTGATAGGTTATTTCAGGCCTACAACTTATGACCATAAATCTACAAAATGTCTGAGCTAGGGGACAAATGCCTGACACAATATTCTTAAGCCAAAAAAAATAACTTGATCAAACTGCATTTTTGTCTACCGTACTTTTCGGACTATAAACCGCGACTTTTTCCCAATTTTTCGACCCTGTTATTACACAGCACAGTATATGTTCTGTAGCTACTAGGGATGGGCGTTAGTAATCAAATACTCCTCGTTTCAAATGAACTCGATTGGTGGATGAGGAAAATAGTTTTTTTTTTTTTTTTTTTGTGTTTGTAGCCTTTAGGCCGGCCGGCGGGCCGCCCCTATTTTAAAATGTTATATACGTGTACAAAACGGCAAAACACGGATAAAATAAAGTTTAACAAAATTAAATATTTTGATGCAAGTGCAATAAACTGAGCATTGTGTCAAAAAGCAACTGCAAATAACTGCCACCTCTGTGCCACCGCAGCGCAGCCTGTGTTCTCCACAGCACCGCGGAGCTGAACACGGTCTCTCCTTTCTCCAGAACATTGTCAGGAATATAACTGTCCAATTATTTCAAAGCAGATGATAAAAATAAGTTTATAAAAAGGGGAGATGACACCTGTTACTCTCAGTTAGTAATGAGTAGCCTAGACTCCAGGTGAGCATGCAAGGTGCTCTCCGCTTGGAAAGAAAAGTAAAGAAGAACCAAGGCTTACTTCAGAACCAAGGCTTACTTCAGGCACATTTGCTCCGAGCCAACAACAGTTAAGAAGCTTTCAATAGGGAATATGGGGATAAGATTCAAAAACCGACCGGTGTAACGTTCCGTTAATGAGGAATTAGTCGCGGTAATTATTCATGGAGTGAGCATTACGCGGTTGGATATAAAACTATCTGCTTTGGTGAGTTATTTATATGTATTTAAATTGTAGGACAATCATTTAATATTATTTGCTGCCCTTCTTATTTTAAATGGTGACTTAGGCTATTTTTTTGTTACAACTACAGCCCATGCTTTTTTCTCTTTTTTTCTCCCCAACGCAGACCTACTCGATCGGATTAAATTGTGGCCCGTCTATTTAATTACTTTCAGTGAGAAAAATGTGTTTTAAACTTGTGGTACTAAATCCTTAATATCATATGGCAACTGTGACTGTTTGACAATAAGCATTGAGCGCTTTATTGCGGTGAACCGTTGTTCTGCAGACAGATGCGTTGCGTTCTAAAAATAGAAAAAAGTTTAACAAGGAATCGATTGATCCTCGAGGAATGCAAGCGATCACACGAGTAGTGAAACACTCATGCCCATCCCTAGTAGCTATTGCACTAAATGGTAACACTTGAATACGTTATGCAAATATGCAACTTGTTTGTTGAAATGTTGATAAATGGGAGATTCCTCAAGCAGCCATCTCTTTCCCGACAATCCCCTCTGTGCACGAATTCTTACATATGGTAATTAAACATTATAACACCTGCGGCTTATAGTCCACTGCGGTTTATAGTGCAGAAAATACGGTAATTGTCCAAAACCCAACTTTAATTATTTTATTATAATGTAAGACAAAAGCGACACAGAAGCTGGAACCCGGAAATATTTTTTTTCCCTTCAACTGTTTATTTTGAGATGTGTGTGGTGATTCAAAGGTCAGGAACCGGGTTATCAATATTCAGAAAAATGTCCTCATTGTGTCAAGCACCAGGAGAGAAATGTTGACTAATTAGGTCTTGGTGAATGCTGTTTCCATAGCATCTCTTTTCAGAACACCTTCATTGTAACCTTTAACTCAAATAATAGGTGTTTTTGTGACTGAAATATCTATCCACAACAAGGAAAATAAGTGAGTCATTGACTTACCCCCGCCCCGAGTAACCATAATGTACATATACAAGTTGCAGTTACAGTAATATAATTACTTTACAATAATAATACAATTCAATGGAGTAACCCGGAAAAATCTTTGTTAAGCTTGTACAAGTTACAATTGCATTAAGAAGGTAAACTAGATCAGCAGCGGCTGATTTTTTCTAAATAGATTAGATGATATTGGTGTGTCGGCCATTTAAGGAAAAGCCATATTTATGTCCTGTTTTTTGCCCAAAAAAAAAGACTTCTGTTTTACCACTGTTATTTGGCCAACCTCCTGCTGATAAATAAAAGTAAGCTTAGTGATGTGGAACTCTATTATTTGTAGGTTTTAGTACCATGAACGGGGATGTTAAGACACAAGTAAAATCAGAGAAAGATAACTGAAGCAAATTCTAATTCCCAATCTGTATGTATGGTCTTTCAATGGCCACACTGTAAGAAATTTCCCTGTAAAAAAACATTAATCAACTGGCAGCAGGGTTGCCATTTTCTTACTGTTAAATTAACATTATTTGACTGTCACTAAAATTGACAGGATTATACTGTTAATGAAAAAAGGGATGAACCTGGACTAAATGTTTGTTATGTTGTTTGCACCGTGAGCGAAGGGGATGTTATATTTCATTGGGCAGATCTGTTTCATTCCATATGTAAATTTACTATGTCCCCTATTTGTTCAAATGCTAATCACAGAGAGCAGCTTCTGTTTGTTACTTCAAGACACTTTTTACAATATATTAAGTTCAATGGAATGATTCATTTCTATTGTAAATTGTCTCCTGAGTTGAACTAGGGATCTTGTTTAAGATTTCCACAAACCGTTTGTTATAACCAAAAATAACGGTTAGTTCACACAGAAATGTTTTATTTAAACAAAATGCATAGTGAGGTAATGGAATGAAACATCCCCTTTACTGAGGGTGCAAATAGCAACATAACAAACGTTTAGTCCAGTGCAAGTCATTGTGGGAAAGGGGGCGTCTCTACAATACACTTTGTTGTGCTTACTTGATTTATCTAAGGCAATCCGTTTCCTTAATTCTACTGAGTAAACACAACTCTTCAGTTAAGTAAGACTAACTTGGTTTAATTACGTTAACTGCAATTTCCATTTCCAAGTAGATATAACTCAACTTTAAGTAAACTTAACCAGAGGATATACAGTAAACAACACTTATTAGTTAAGATGTGGATGGATGAGGATTAATGAAGAAAACTGTATAAGCTTCACATGTGCAGGCAGCTCATGTCAAGTTGTCCCTTCCAAGTTTGATGGTAAATTAACAGGAAAGTTCAGTATTTTTGAAAAACATTACCGTTCCGTAAAATAACAGCAAAGGACTGTAATTTAACAGACTGCCTTTTATTTTAACAGTTAAATGCTGTTTTTATAAATAACAGGTAAATGCTGTTGAAATCCTGCTGTAAATTTATAGCAATTGTTTACAGTGCATGATATGCATGAGGATGCAACAGAGGACTTTAATACATGTAAAGCTGACTTGGAGCTAATCCTGAAATCCCTCCTTGGTTATATAGTAGAAAAGAATGCATGTGCACATCTATGTGCAAAGATTGCCAACCCAAGCAAACAGATTAGTGAAAAATATTAAACCATTGGATTATCCATGCAACTGTTCCATGGTCCAATAATAATAATAATAATAATAATAATAATAATAATAATAATAATAATAATAATAATAATAATAATAATAATAATAATAATAATAATAATAATACATTTTATTTATATAGCGCTCTTCTCTCACTCAGAGCGCTTTACAAAAACAAAACAATAAACAAACAAAAATAACATGTAGAGTTGGGTTGGTGGGTGAACTAGGGGTAGGCAGAGGAGAAGAGATGGGTCTTGAGTTTGGACTGGAAGATGGTGAGGGACTCGGATATGTTGGGGATACGACGGATATGTTGGGGGGGGCGGTTCCAGAGCCTGGGAACTGCCCTGGAGAAAGCAATACACAATAATGGTTTATGAAAAAAATACCTGCAAAAACTATTTGATATTTTCATCAGCCCTATGCACTCTTGAATATATATATATATATATATATATATAGTCATCCATCTATCACTCAGTGACACTTCTAACAGGATAGTTATTTCCTGTCAGTGTGGCTAGATCACACAAGTGAGAGCCACAATGAAAGTAAGTGTCTTGGTCCCGAACAGTTCCTGACTCAAAAGATGACAGGAGTTTTCAATCTTCTGTCTTTTTCGCTGCTCCTACCTGAAAGTGTTTCTCTGATGATAGGGGGTGTCACAATCTCAATTGTCAGTCGGAAAATGATCAAAATGATGTCACGATTTCGACATCCAAAATTTAAGATGGTATTGACGATTCCAAAAAGACTCCTTTTCACCTGCTGAAACGTCAACCGAACTTGAAATCACCATGTAATGAAAACATAGTAGATAATCATGTTGACCCTAAACTAATAGCTTTTTAAAACATGAACTATTCATACAAGCTCAGACAAGCATTAAATTATAGCAAACGTATGAGGCTGCCATGTCCAGCCCAAACATATCACAGTGAAATAAAACCACAAATAACCTTTGCATCCTTTGCTGTGTTTTCAGGCTTAAACAAAATTGGGGGTATTGAGCAATTGGAAGGGTTTTGTTGAAATGTTTTGAACTTTTTTCAAATGAACACGAAACACACATCCGAGGGTATTTAATGCTAGGAACGTCCAGTACCAATATTATTATTTTTTAATGTCACTCTTGTGTAACTTTTGAGATGATATACACTTTATCTGTCAAGAATAAATGACATTATCACAATCATTTCATGAGAAGAGTTCAAAAATACTTCAAGGGTTTTCAACACAGTAACAACACTGGCTGTTTGTCAGAGTTTGCTGGACAGCAAAGCCCAATGATTGAGGTATCTGAAAGATGCAATGCTTTACCTCAGAATATGCTAAGTAAAGAGTACGTCACTTCGGCTCAAAGGAAGGAGGGTACAATAAGTTTCAATTGCTGTCTTTTTTAATACATTTTCCGAGAAAGGGGGCCGTTGTTGGAAAAAGAGCTGTGAGGATGATGTAATAGTCGAAGTAAACAGGTTTTATCCCAGAAAACACATATTCCCTGGTTGTGTGTCCTTTGGAAAGATATTAAACCTCCTGTCTGAAACAATATGTTACTTGACAATTACATAACAAACCGTTGTGAAGTATTTGACCCTGCTTATTCCCAATAACATGTATTTGCTTCATGTTAGAGCATTCCTCATGAATAGGGGCGACGCTAGAAAAATATTTAAACTGAAGTCCATCCTGCTTACAAGTGATTTTGTTCTAACACGGTAAACCAATGCAAAGCCAATGACTCAATCAGAAACAGACTTTGAATTTGGTCCTTGCTTTGCATGAACCACTGATTACTCCATTTCAACAAGTGCGTGCAGTCTGTAATTGCACTTGTCCCTTTTACAATCAGTCAATAAATAATGACTATGGCTCAATGAGTCTATTGTTGTTTTAAACTAAGATGTTTTTGTAGTGCCAACTAGTGCTGTGATTAATAAATAATACAAAAATATATTCCAAAATCAAAAATCAATTAGTATCGGAGTCATGATACAGATTTGAGGAGGGCAATGCTTTTTTTCCAAGACTGGCCTGCTGCGAATTCATGTGGGCACGCATATTTATACCAGGAGGAATATGTACAAATTCGACCAAAGTTTGATGTGTTGTTTACTGAGTAGTGAAATTTCTGTGTTGAATCTGCTCACACATGACAGCTGAGCCTTAGGCCAGCTTTTGCACTTATGCTCTCCTAAAAATCTCATCCTCCGCTTGGATGGCCAGCTTTTCTCTTGTCTTAAAGGCCATCCACTTAACAGACATTTTGGAAAACAGAATGCAGAATGAAACTTTTCACTCCACTACGGTCGTGTTCACACCCAATAGTCCGCTTCTTTGGTGTGCATCAGTTGAGAGCGGATACATTGTTTTGTTTTTTAGATGGTTCGAGACGAGCAGATTCCGGTTGTTTAGTGTACACCAGAGTCTCGGCTTTGTTTAAACCAACCCAAATGAAATGCACCAAGGGCTTAAACACTCCAGGGTTTGTTTCAACCGCACTAAACAAAGCTGGTGTGAACATGCCCTAACAGTGCTCTTAAGAGTCTCTGGGCTCTTTCCCAGGAAGCAAGTCTTGTTGGAGCATTTTACCGCATATCAGCTCTAGTGTAAACCTAAACCTGACATGGATAATTTCCCGAACTTTGCCAAACTCAGTGTGAAAAGGGCTTAAATACCAAACCTGGGCTCTTTAAATCAGTCTTTGCAGACAGCCACTGGTCTTTTGTTCCAAACCTAAATATAATTCCTTTTTTCTGCCAAACCGTAATGCTGTTGGCTCAATTTGCTGGTGTGACACAGGTCTCAACAGGTTAATCCTTCTAAAGGAGATAAGCTCTACTGAAGTATGAGGAAAAGCCACACAGTGCATTATGCACCATATCAGCATCTATGGTTGAGCACAGTTGCATCATTTCAAGCCTATTGTGCAACGGTGATCATCTTTGAATGGAAATCAAGAGCCTAAAATACATATTTCTAAGAATTAAGCCAATTCAATTGTTTTAGGTCACTTGGTTCCAGTGTAGCATTCACAAAGGCTTTCTCCTGATGAAATAGCAATTGGCATGTCAACCTCTACCTCTAGCCGTACAAGAGTTATTCAAATCCCCTGCTCCGTAAAATTCATTCTCTATGGCCCATGTCTGCTACAGAACATTGAGTAAATAGAAAAGCCTTCTGCCCAATTTAACTTTCCATTTTGCCTTTTAAAGATTCTGTTTGTGTTTTAGCTGGTCCCCTTGTGAAGAAAACAGAACTCTTTGGATCCTAGAAAAGACAAGTGTAATTATGATAAGAAATGGTTATACACACTTCAAACTCTGTTGTAGCAATTCTCAAGCCTACAAGAAGACTTACTACTGCTGCTCTACTTCTTAATTACATTTACTTGGCATCCTAGACAATACCTGATCACATGACTAGGAAGGGACCTAGACCCTGACATCATGGGGGAGCCATTATCAGCAGGAAATAAATGAACTTTTTCTTATTCCAGTGTGTGTATGTGCAGATTATGTATGTCACGTGTATTTCTTTGAACGAATGGAGTGCAGGCTTCATCAAAATGACCCCAAAAGTTGTCCCTCTCCCTTCTCTTACTATATATAATACGACTGTGGTATTTAAACTCTGAAACGTAATGACACCACAAGTTTTTAAGTTATTCGTCTGTTTGAGCATCAGTCTGTTTGTATTGAGTCACAAATGAATCTGCCTTTGAAGCCAAAGTTCAAAGTGACCCAAATTGAAATTCGGATCATTTCATTGCCAAGGTTTATCGAACCGTGGAATCACATCCATGATTTTCTTTCCCTCTGATTAGACTGTTGACTGAAAATGAACAACTAAATAATATTGCAATGGGATGTCATAGACTAATTGAAAAAAGCTATTTCCTTCTGGATGTGAGTTATATGAAGTTTGGGGTCTTTAACCATGCAAGGCTATCATGAATGACTTACACCAAAATGAAGATTCATAAACAGACAGAAGAAATACATAAACAAATGAAAACTTTCAACATATTTAATCTTTTGCTTTTCATAAAAACAAATTAACGTAAGCTAAACTGTGTGGGGGGGGGGGGGGTATGTATTTGAAGATACTCAAGAATAATGACTATTGAGTGGAGAGACAGAAAATCAGAGAAAGTTTTATAAACTCCTTCTCACCTAGAACAGGTACGTATACATATCCCTATGAGAGTGCTACTTCATCCACATTTTAATTGGATCTTTTGAAATTAGCATATTACTTTCTGGCTTCAACAGTCTCAACTGACAAGAAATGTGTCCAACACTACAGTTAATTAGCCTGACTTTTGATTCAGTGTTGAAAACATGTGTATCCAAACACTGTCACTTTCAGGGTTAAGTTTATCTGTTAGTGACAGGTACACTTACTTGTTTTCAAAGCCGTTTTTTAAGTGCAGAGCACAGCCACTACTGCACTATGTTAGATTTTCATCTTAACATTCACACTGCGGCAAATGTGTGAAAGACCTCCTGGTGCATGTAAGAACAACTGCTACCCACAGGATCATGATCGTGAAAATAAATCCCTCCCCTTCAATTTATATTTTTCCTTTGTGTCTTTCTGTATCTCTGCTACGTGTTTTGCATTTTCCTAATAGAATAATCAAATTTAAAAACAGCATTAAATAAAGTATTTTTTTAGGAATCGCAATACTGGCCAGTAGGTCCACAACTTCCCAAAAAAATATCTCAACAGCTATTTTGCTCTGTTAAGACATTTTGCCCAGACAGTCATGAATGAAATGCCTTTAGAAATCCTTTGACCTTTATTGCCACCACGATGTTGGCTTGGCTGGATTTTGATGCGTACTAGACTTAACATTTCTCCTTTGGACTGACAACCTCAAACGAGGCAAGGACTGAACTGGAAGCTGAGTCGCTTCTTTAATGTCCTGGGAATGCACACCTTAAATGGGAAATTGTGCTAATATTTTTCCTGGCTTCATGCTGAAGTCACAGATAAAAATGCAGAACGGCTGCAGTGAGGAATTTGTAATTTGCAGTTGAACGTGGCCCAACAGAGATGGTTGTGTATACAGCTTATATATTGCTCTTTGTTTTGCCTGAAGTCTGGTTTCTCTGTGTGCTTGTTTACTTTGTAGAAGATTCAGGTCATTTTGCTTTGTTCCTAACATCCAACATCCACTTTGCAGCTGTCTATTCTCACTAAGATCTGATCAACAATGGAATTGTTTGGCTACCTTTTGTGGGTTTGATGTTTGAACCAGTTGAAATAGCACTTGTAACAAATGATGGGCCAATGTTTTTTCCTAAAGTTGTTTAAGTTACACGCCAACTTTTAATTTTAATTAGGGCACACACACTCTGCTTGACTGTGATGTTTCCAGTTATTGACTAAAATACTGGGGGGAAAGGGAGAGGGGTGAATTCAGATGCAAGTTAATTCCTTGGCACCTGTTTCGTCATTTTGTGCCTCCAAGGTTAATTTCTTTCTCCAAGGGAGTTGAAGCTCTTACTTGTTTTAAATGTGCTCTTTGGTGTGGGGAGAGAAGTCCTTCCCTATGCCACTTTGATAATTGTTTTTAATCAAAGACACATTCCATTCAAATAGTGTTTAAGCAGGGTCCATACTACATTAGATTAGTAGAGAAATCTGTTTCTCTACTAATCTAATGTTTTGTGGGACAAATGTTGGGGTTGTAATCTCTATCTTTGTCTTTTCCAGGAGATAATAATGGATGGCCCCATCTTTTCGACAAGTATTTTGGAATGCCCAGCCATAACGCTGGGACCAAGTCCAATATATGCTGTAAGTACTGCATTCTGTTTCAATAATTGATATTTCTCTTCTTTCTTTCAACAATAGCTATTTTGATAAAAACAGAGTCATTCAGACAACAATTATTGTATTTACATTTGTTAAAGGTTTTAGCCAAACATGTATTAACAATTAAAACTTCCATTTTGTTGATGTTCCCACAACATGAAAGAGCCAGATATAGTTGTAACCATTTCCCTCGCAAGTACTCAACTATTTTAAATTTGTTTTCTAGTCAAGAAAGACGTCAATGACCCTCAATCATTATTGAACTACAACGGTGCATGGGCTCTATATATATTTTGGAACCTGTTTTTCTTTGGGCCCCTCTGCAGCCTACTCAGTGGTTAGATTGATTGTGATTTGTCAGTCCATATGTTCTGGGATCTTAATCCGATAGCTTGACCCAAGACTGACAGTCTATTTCTATTTTGGAGTTTTGAATTGAGTTCTGCTGAAGCAACATGCCTGTTTATCCCAGCTCGTTACAGACATTATTGTGCAAGGGAAACTGTTGCTGTTTAAATCTGCACTGAGTTTGTTGCAGAGCTCACACTTTCTCTTACTAATGCCAGGTGATTTCTTATATTCTTTTTGTTGCCAGGGGTTGTCTCTTTCTGCCCTATCACACAGCCATTGTACAGCATTTTCTTCTCCATGTGCAAAACATGACTTTTTTTCCAAAACCCTTTGGACATACCATCCTCTATTTGTAAATAGGACTTTACAAACGTACAAACCTACAGCCTAAAAGCCTGAACGACTATACAAAACAAATAGTCCTCTCAGACATCTGACTACTGAAACAATCATTTGTGGGGAGGTAATTCAAAGCTTTTGAACTTGTACTACTCTTGGAAATAATTCATGGTCATTCGACATGTCATTTTCCTACATTTTCTCCTCCTTTTTTTGTTGTTCAATAGGGCAGCAAATACAAACTCAGCAGGCTTGACCCAGGCTAAAAATGAATACATTGAGGAAGAAGGATAACAATATATTAATTGAACAGCCCTCTATTGCAGCTATGCCATTTATTACTATAATTAGTAAGTAAAGTAAACTATAGATTTTAAACGTTAAAAAAACAGAAACATTATTTTTTTTTAAACGTATTTAGGTAGCATTCCCGTTAACTGAGTCAGGTCTTCTCTTAGTATCCTGAAAGCTAAGTGAAATATAAGTAATAACAAAACATGTACTATCAATTTAATTTAGCTTTTTGTCAAGCAGTTTCATTTAAATGTTATATTCACAGCTGTATATTTAATTGCCAATATACTTTGTGAGATTATGTAAAGATGGATAATGCATGCACGTCCTAAATGTTGACATAATTACATGTTTAATTTGCCATCTGTTTCACATTTTAAAAAGTCCCAAACATAAAAACACAAGCAAGTCAGAGAAAAATCTAATTGTCAAGTTTCATTTTCAGCCATGACGTGTTTTGTTCTTTGTTTTATTTTGTTTATTCTGGTCTGGTCAATAGGTTTTAAGTGAATTCACTGGTCAGGTATAAATATTCATATTTTTCCTGTGAGTAATTGCCTCTCTCAGCTCCTGCTTCTTCACTCTCCCTAACACCCACACTGCGTTCACTGAGAATCCATACCATCTGCTTTGTATTTCCAAAAATAAATATATATTCTGTCTCAAATGTTTAATAATCTCTGTGAATAAATATACAGAATGACAACTTTGATTGACACATCTCCCCTTCAATCTTCCCAGTGCTGGGTGTAGTTCCTGAGCTCTGCCAGTGCCTAGACCTGGAGCTGGACTGTGACGGCACTCTGCTTCAAGAAATCCCTGCGGTGGCAATAAATGTTACCATGATGTGAGTAAAAGATAACTCTTAAAAAGTCAAGCAATCCCCAGTAAGCTTTCAGGCCTGGCCGTGGCTGCAAAGCATGTGATAAGTAGTTTAGCAGACCCCTGCCTCTGTGATGACCTGCCATCCAATGAGATGTGCTAGTAACTCACAGCCAGAATATCTCTCTTTCGCTGGGAGTGGAAGTGACCTATGTAGAACCCTTTAAGCTCAAAAGAGGTGTTTGTCCTTGAACAAGTCAGCGTTACACATTTTGTCACATCTGCCTTTGTGCATCTACACAGTAAATTCCCCAGTGTTAAATATGCAGTGTCAAACTCCATTAACTCTATCTGAGTTAATATAACAACAGCTGGAGTAGAATGCCTCCTAGTGTTGGTGTCAATTTCGGTAGTTAAAAGACGGGGTGTAGAAAGTACTCTATAAGGCTTTAAATAACACTATACAGTGTATTTTTAACTCTATTTTGAGTTAATTTAACTCTAAGATTGTAACACTTTGAAGAGAGTTAATTTAACTCAAATTCTGAGTGGGACCAAATACACTCGGAAATGGTGTTAAATTGAACTCTTTTAGTGTTATTTTAACACTTCAAAATTTACTGTGTATCCAGTCTTGTGCAAAGACTGGTTTATCTGACACAATCAAGGTACTGACTAGAAATTCTCAGCGAGCCTGTCTCTCTTTTTTGAGTTTATCTTTGTTATAATTTAGAGCAGAAGAGCAATCAATAGAGGACAGACGTCCATCAAGGGCAAGTTCTTTTTTACTGTCAAAGGCAACAGAAGTCTGTGTTGTTTCCTAAATTGATTATCGTGGAAAAAGGGATTTGTGATGGAATCTAAACAAGCTGTAGTTTTTCTTGGATTTTTCTGTGGGACTCTCTCTATTCGGTTTAGCCATGGCTATTGATCATGGTTCTGTCACTGCTGTGCTTTTATCTTCTTTGCACAAAGGAAAATGGTGGTACTAATGGAATTGCAAACACATAACTTCTTCAGTAGCCTATTTTCTTTTGGATAGATTTGGAGAGAGTGCCTGCTTTTTTAAAAAAAAAGGGAAAGAAAAGTCAAATGAAAAAAGGAAATTAAATGGAAATACGAATGAAACAATACAAAAAATGTTGTTCCATTCAATTCAGTTATGGCACATGGACTGCTATCCTACTCCTCCATAATGCTCTGTTTGTAATTACGCACAACAGTAAAAGACCCGCAGACCCGGTTTGCTATCAGAGGACTTCAGGTATCATTTCTATGCAAATTGGACAGTATTATTTCAAAAGAAAACACTCCACCCCCTTGTATTTCTCCATTTGCCATTGCCATTTGGTAGGAAATGTCACCTCTGTAATAATTGTATTGGCCCAGAAATGAGACAGTGACTATTGCTGAAAATTATGTTTAAAAATGTGGGGGCTGTATAAAGCGACAGACGATATTCTGTTTGACTGCAGTCATTCACAGCACTGCTGGTGACACATTGTTGGCTGCAGTGCAATACATGTCTTCTAATTGTTTCTGGTCCTCTAATGCACTTACCGTCTCTGCTAAACTTGTTGTTATTGTCAGCCAATTTACAGAAAGAGGGGTGAACATAAGTTCTTCTACTCTTTGGTATCATTTTTGTGGATGAAAGTTGCCCACAAATGAAGTGCAATCTCACAGGAAAAAGCACCTTTGTTTAGAGGAATACTCCTCAGTGTACCTGCAGTGTTACCACAGAAACAGACCAGAGTCATCCGCGTCACAGGCTGTATTGAGCTACAGAGAGACAATGCTAACTGTAAGAAAATTGTTCGTTGTGCCAAACTGACCACTTCCAAGTGCTCGACATAATGGCGTGTCAACAGATAAACCTTTAATCATTCTTTAATCTGTTGAAGCTCTGCACTCAACCGCGGATACAACTCTTTGAAAATGATCAAATGGAAAAGAATGGAAAGATAAGCCGGTTAGAGTCTGCCATGTTTATTGATTTTTTTATCTAGAAAATTATATATTGTTTGTTATTTAAACAGATACACTTCAGTGAAAGAGAACCCCTGTGCCAAATATAATGCTCTTTGAAATTGAGATTGAGGAATATAGGTTAGTTTAATTTTTATTATTTTTTTGTGTTTGTATAATTCAAACCTGCATGTTGAAAATACTGTATAACACTGCCAATTCAGAGGGGTGAGCTGGTCAACTGCACAAATGCAGCAATACTTATGAAGGCTGAGCCTCATTATGTATATTCTGAGTTTAATCCTATCTTTGTCTCCCTTAGGTCCCTACAAAGGAACTGGCTTCAGACACTGAAGGCCAACTCGTTCTTAAAGTACCAGAGCCTCCAGAAACTGTGAGTTATATTAGGGATGGCATGATATTTAAATGTAAATGTAAAATATGAGATTTTGTAGATATGTCACCACGTTATCGCTCTGTCTATTATTCAGCCTTGTTCCTTTACAGCCCCAATTTCAACTACGGTATTACCATTTGAACCACTGCTGCCTGCAATTTTCCACATCTTCCTTAGCTCCTATCTAAAAGCCCTAGGTATTTTCCAAGCTTCCCGTTTTTCCTTCTTTTTGATGTTGCTGTCGCTTGGGATTCCTTCTTCTGTCACAACTGCCTTGTACTGCTGTTTGTCAACCACACCACCATGTCTGGTTGGTTTTTCCATCACCATTTTATCAGTCTGCAAGAGTCCCATGGGATCTTAGCTTTTGTGTGTGTAATCAATGAGGATCAATCAGAGCCTTCATGTTGCCACAGAGACAAGATAGAGAGACCATGCCTTTTGAATGACAAATACAACAAACAAGTTTCACAAGTACAAAGGTTGGTACTTGTTGGGGCTGCCAGGAGATGACTGGGAGTGCCCGACAGAAGCGATTGGACTGTTTCTGATTCATTCATCGCCAACTTGTGTTGTTTATCAACCTCAAACAGAGAAACCGACGGATAGGTCTTATCCTCCTCCAGCAGCCACTCAGCTGTGTCAGACCGTCACAGCCTTGAGTCGTCGCTCTGAAAGTTTGACCGGATTAACAAAAAAATTCTCCCTAGGAAATATGCATAAACAAACAACAATGTCATACCATCGCAATGAATCGCCAGGCGTGTAAAAATACACAGAGAGAAAAAGACCCAGCTGCCAGCGGGGTGTTTCGATAAGCTCACCATATGTGCTGTAAGAGACGGATGCCTGGTATGGCTCACCATGATTGTTTGATATCAAATACTAATTTCAATGTACCCCAGAATCTCACCTGCATGGGCACATTCAGAGTGTGCATGATTACGCCAAGTCGTTGCCACAGCGGCCTGGGTTTTGTTTACTTTGGCTGCATTTATTTCCCTCTCCCTGCCCTGTCCTTCCTGTTCCCTCTAACAATGTTATATACAAAACACAAGGGAATTGGAATTCAAACAATTCACAAACTTGTTTGCTTTTTTTATTTTTTTTTGGATAGATATCTCCAGCACAACAGCATACGAGATGTGAGTCCTGACGCATTCAGAGGGCTGTACAATCTAACAAGGCTGTAAGTTTGTTGATTTTGTGAAACATATCATTCAGTAATAAAGCAAACTGCTAGACTGGACTTCTGTTGTCCTTATCACTGGTTTGTTCACAGCAGCATTACTCAACTGAATTGTTACATCCAATCGTATTCATGCTACATGACCGGGTTAGACAGACCCCTCTCACTATTGTCATTAGAACTGCAACGATTAATCGAAGAATCGATTATTAATCGATTACTAAAATAATCGGCAACTATTTTGATAATCGATTAATCGTTTAGAGTAAGTTTGTAATAAAAATTGTCCAAATTCTCTGATTTCAACTTCTCAAATGTGAATATTTTCTGGTTTCTTTAATCCTATTATGACAGTAAACTGAAATATCTGTGTGTTTTTGACATAACAATACATTTGAGGACGACAACATGGGCTTTGGAAAATGTATCAACATTTTTCATCATTTTCTGACATTTTACGGACCAAAACACTAATCGATTAATAATCGATTCATCGAGAAAATAATCGACAGATTAATCGATTATCAAAATAATCGTTAGTTGCAGCCCTAATTGTCATTGAGTTAATTTGTCCGTTATTGTGTGTGTGTATCGTTATGCACGTACAAGTGCTCAGCCCACATGGACTTATATGACTCCAAATGCCACATGGCATGCAACTTGCTGCTGAACACCAACCTCTTCCTAACGTTACGCAGTGGTAGGATGGATGGATGGATGGAAATAATACAATCCTTATTGCTATTCTGTTTCTCTGAGAGCCTTGTTGTAATGCCTTACATCTGTGCATGACTATTAATGCTTCTGTGGCTGATTTGGAAGCCTTAAACCAGAAGAGTGTCGGCTGTTATAGCAGCAGGTTCAAGCCCTTTGTTTTCAAATAACATATGGCTGTACATATTTGGAAAAATTATATTTTGAATACTACTGTATAGTTATTTGTTATGCAATAAAAGCAACAGGAAGCGAGTTTTCCCATTAGTTTCACGGTTCATTCTCCCTAATGTAACCTTTCAAACTGTTTTTTCCCTGCCAGGTATCTGAGCTATAACAAGATATCCATATTGATGCCAGGGGTCTTCCAGGATCTGCACAGGCTGGAGTGGTTGTATGTCTGTTCTCCTCTGATCGAAGCAAACAAATATAAAGTGCTGCAAGCATAGGACATTGGGATACACACTCACTGGCCACTTTCTTAGGTGCAGTGGTTAATTTTCTTGTTAACACAACTTATCAGCCAATCACATGGCAGCAACTCAATGCATTTAGATATGTAGACCTGGACAGGACAACTTATTGAAGTTAAAACCAAGCATCTGAATGGGGAAGAAAGGGGGTTTAAGTGACTTTGAACATGGCAATGTTGATGGCTCCAATTCGCACAGGGCCACAGGCTCACCAAAAATGGACAATAAAAGACTGGAAAAGTCTTGCCTGGTCTGATGAGTATTGATTTTAGTTGCGAAGTTCAGATGGTAGGGTCAGAATTTGGCGTAAACAACGTGAAAGCATGGATTCATCCTGCCGTGCACCCTGAACATTGCCACGTTAAAAGTCGCTTTAATCCTCTTTCTTCCCCATTCTGATGCTCAGTTTTAACTTCAGCATGTTGTTTTGACCACTACATGCCTCAATGCATTGAGTTGCGGCCATGTGATTGGAAGATTAACCATTTGTTTTTATAAGCAATTGAACAGGTGTATAAAGTGGCCGGTGAGTGTATATTTAACTATAAAAATGTATTTGCCATTGGCAAACAAAATCCATTTCTTCTATATCATTTGTAATCATTAAGCAGATTTTCTCTCTTGCCTTGTTATCTTGTTTAACAATACATCCCACATAGTTATTGATGACGTTCTCTTTGAAACAATATTCTGCAACTGAGGCTGAAGCTATATCCTGTATTGTTTTTTTGTAGGATCTTAGAAAATAACATCATCCATCAGATATCCTCCATGACCTTTTCCGGATTGAACTCCATTGTTTTACTGTGAGTTTTGGATTGTATTTAATGCTATATATATTTGCTATACTGTATGTCCTCTCAAATCATCACAATGTGTGGTATAAGGAGCCTTTGTTGTTCTAATTGAATTTGTCCTCCTTTGACATAATATTGATGGAAGAAATGCACTGCAATTTGTCCCATTGTGTCTCACTGATTGACAGGGTCTTGATGAACAACTCTTTGACAAAGCTGGATGACATCTGTCGGGAAATGCCAAAATTGAACTGGCTGTAAGTAGGATGTTAGGAAATGAACAGCTGGCCTTGTCAAAAAAAGTGACATGTCCTTTAATGAATGTATTCTGTGTGTGTGTGTGTGTGTGTGTGTGTGTGTGTGTGTGTGTGTGTGTGTGTGTGTGTGTGTGTGTGTGTGTGTGTGTGTGTGTGTGTGTGTGTGTGTGTGTGTACATTTTTAAAACATGTTCTTGCAGGGACTTGGAAGGAAATGTTATTGAAACCATTGGAAACGTATCATTAAACTCATGCAGTATGTTGACAGTTCTGTAAGTATGCATTTACATAATCTAATCCAGAGCAAAGGGTTTGCATTTTTAAATTGGACTTTTTCCTTAATATCCTTTGACTTTCAAATCAGCATCAGTATGGCTGAGCAGTGATTCATTTAATGATCAAAGGTCAACATTCTAGTGATGATATGATTCTGCTTTCATATTCATTACCTTTCACCAGGGTGTTACAGAGCAACAGGATCCACCACATACATGAACAGGCATTCTCAGTCCTTCAAAAGCTTGGAGAACTGTAAGTGTATTTTGTTACACCACCCTATTCAGTGTGTTTCTTGTTTTTTGTGCACTGCTTTAATGGATTGTCTAGAGGGTCTACTAATACTTTTGTAGCCGTTAAAAACTTTGGTAACACTTTATTTGAAGGTGTATTCATAAGACTGTCATAAGACTGTCATTACACTGTCATGACCCCTGTCATGAACACTATGAATGGTTATGACTGTTGTCATAAAGTGTCATTCGGTCAATTATGTCACGTTTAATGCAACATTGACATTGTCTGAGATATCTTTGTTATGACAACCTGACATAAGCTAAGACAAAATAACTTGTCCATGTCTTTGTAATGACAACCTGACATAAGCTAAGACAAAACATCTTATTGATGTCATATGCAGAACATTTTGACATTGACTGTCATGCAACCTTTATTATACTGTCATGAATGATTCTGTTGCATAATCCACCTTTCTGAAAACCTGTCTTTAAAAACCCCATTCAGATGTTTCTCCCCTTATGATGTCTTAAAGGAAGAAGCCACTGGCCCTCATTAAAACTAGCCTCTTAGGCTAACTCTGGCTCACTTACATTTTGAATGTTGATTAGTGTGCAATGTCCCTGAACTAAACCAATAAATAAATAAATTATACAATCCTAATTTAGCAGTTCATCAACCTGTGATAAGCACACTCCCAGATACCCGCAGTTAGATTCAGGGCCAATGAGGGCAGACTGTGCTTTTTATAAGGCGGGGCTTAAAGATACATGCTCTAAAACTGAGCGTTTCAGACAGAGGCTGAAAAGAGGTGATTCAGCAATCACACTGTGATAAATATTAAGGGTAGTTTGGACATGACACCACTCTAAACAAGCTCTTAACCTAATCATCTGAATCAACTAATTAACTCTAAACACCTGCAAAAGATTCCTGAGGCTTTTTAAAACTCCCAGCCTGGTTCATTACTCAAAACCGCAATCATGGGTAAGACTGCCGACCTGACTGCTGTCCAGAAGGCCATCATTGACACCCTCAAGCAAGAGGGTAAGACACAGAAAGAAATTTCTGAGCGAATAGGCTGTTCCCAGAGTGCTGTATCAAGGCACCTCAGTGGGAAGTCTGTGGGAAGGAAAAAGTGTGGCAGAAAACGCTGCACAACCAGAAGAGGTGACCGGACCCTGAGGAGGATTGTGGAGAAGGGCCGATTCCAGACCTTGGGGGACCTGCGGAAGCAGTGGACTGAGTCTGGAGTAGAAACATCCAGAGCCACCGTGCACAGGCGTGTGCAGGAAATGGGCTACAGGTGCCGCATTCCCCAGGTCAAGCCACTTTTGAACCAGAAACAGCGGCAGAAGCGCCTGACCTGGGCTACAGAGAAGCAGCACTGGACTGTTGCTCAGTGGTCCAAAGTACTTTTTTCGGATGAAAGCAAATTTTGCATGTCTTTCGGAAATCAAGGTGCCAGAGTCTGGAGGAAGACTGGGGAGATGGAAATGCCAAAATGCCTGAAGTCCAGTGTCAAGTACCCACAGTCAGTGATGGTCTGGGGTGCCATGTCAGCTGCTGGTGTTGGTCCACTGTGTTTTATCAAAGGCAGGGTCAATGCAGCTAGCTATCAGGAGATTTAGGAGCACTTCATGCTTCCATCTGCTGAAAAGCTTTATGGAGATGAAGATTTCATTTTTCAACAAGACCTGGGGCCTCATTTATAAAGCTTTCTACGCACAAAAACCTTGCGTAGACGGCAGAAATGTGCGGTCAAATGTGCGGTGGCAAAACGGTGGTATTTATAAAAGAATTCTTTGCGTAGAAGTGTGCGTATTCCCACGCAAACTTTTGACCATGCGTAGAGCTCACGCAAGGTTTTGCTGACTCGGGGAATCAGCGACACTCAATGGCAACACCACGAAATAAAGCTCTGTCATCGGAAAAACACATATCCTTGGCACCCAATATATTTCATCAATTATGTGCGTACCTATTGTTGCGAATATAGGCTAGTGTTGTCTATGGCATGCAGTAATGATGTAGGTTGATTTACTTATCAAGTAGGTCTATACATATTTTGATTATATTTTGAAATTGAATCTTATAGTTCTACTCTATAATAATATCATATACGTCGGGAGGTGTGTCCCTGAGTGGCCAGCGGGAGAGCAAATAGTCTATATTTTAGGCTGTGTGTAAAAAGTAGTTTTGTACAAAGTTAAGGCCAACCATATTAATTAAAACTATATATTTCGTTAGATAAAATCATGTTATGAATTTAGCAAATTATTTTATGCATCTCTTTCCCATAACAACTAACCCTCGAAGTTTAAACTAGCCTATAATCTGACGTTGTTGGAAATGTGTTGATCTATGGAAGGGAAACAATGCTTTGGAATATACTATAGGCTAATGCATTATTTCACTTCTCACAACACATTTTATATAGTCCTACTTATAGGCTAGTCCTACAGTTTCGCTAATACGTGATATTTCATACAGTACAAAGTTGGGCAAAACATCTTAACAAAGACTATAACGACTGTGCCAATCATGATATGTGATCAGCGCGCGCGTGTTTGTGTTTTTGAGGCAGTTACAGCGACGCATGGCACGGGCTTTCTTCCTTCCCAGTCGCTTTCTTTGTGGCCGGTTACCTCCCTTTTTTCCTCATGTCAGTCAAAATGCTGTGCTTATTAAGTGCGTCATCATATTCAGGAGCTATTTAGCATTCGCCATGTATGGTAGATTGTGGGATGAAACTGGGAGGTGTAGTGGGATGACACCGGGCGGAGATCGTCCGCGCACAATTAATTATAAAGGGAAGATTGCGTGCAACTGTGCGCAGCACAGTTTTATAAATCTCAACTTTTTTTTTGCGCAGCACATTCTTGGCTTTGTGCGAACACAATGTTTTGGGAAGGTTTCTACGCACACCGTTATAAATGAGGCCCCTGGCACCTGCTCACAGTGCCAAAACCACTGGTAAATGGTTTACTGACCATGGTATTACTGTGCTCAATTGGCCTGCCAACTCTCCTGACCTGAACCCCATAGAGAATCTGTGGGATATTGTGAAGAGGAAGTTGAGAGACACCAGACCCAACACTGTGGATGAGCTTAAGGCCGCTATCGAAACATCCTGGGCCTCCATAACACCTCAGCAGTGCCACAGGCTGATTGCCTCCAAGCCACGCCGCATTGAAGCAGTCATTTCTGCGAAAGGATTCCCGACCAAGTATTGAGTGCATAACTGAACATAATTATTTGAAGGTTGACTTTTTTGTATTAAAAACACTTTTCTTTTATTGGTCGGATGAAATATGCAAATTTTTTGAGATAGGGATTTTTGTTTTTTCTTTACTTTTTTGCCAAAATCATCAATATTAAAACAATAAAAGGCTTGAACTACTTCAGTTGTGTGTAATGCATCTAAAATATATGAAAGTCTAATGTTTATCAGTTCATTACAGAAAATATTGAACTTTATCAAAATATGCTAATTATATGAGAAGGACCTGTATGTGACCTTTAAGTCTACATAAGATACAGATGATATAGCTCCCTGTGCATTGCATGATTTACAGATGGTGGATTTTTGTATATATGATTTTGTCAGCTGCAAAGAGCCGTACATCATTATTGGTTTGTTGTTGTGTTATTGTTGGGGACTGATGTGGATTTGTCTCAACCCGCAGGGATCTATCCAACAACAGACTTGTGGCCATACCTCCGAATCTCTTTGTCTTACTGGGGGATTTGCTCCAACTGTGAGTAATGTTTACTCAAATACACTGGGCTTTACAGTTCAGTATCCAAACATATACCATGAATATATAATAGGGTTGATCTTACACAATAGAGTCAACAGTAAGAGTATTGCAGATATAATTTCAATGCAATTAGTAAACACAAAATACAATCAATTGAGTTATGCATCAAGCTTGATATGTAACATTTGTCATTTATGTGTACGTTAATATCCTTTAACAGTATCATCCACATAGCATGGCTGAGAAGTGTCACATCTATTTTTTAAGGAACCGTAGCATTGGAAGTTGCTTAACAATGGTTTATCCTAAAGCATTGAACTATTTAGTAAATGGAATTCAGTACCAAGTATTCATCTTCTCTCCTGGGTTTCTCATTTTTATCTTCTAGCAATATATCATACAATCCCATTGTGGAGCTTCAAGTTGACCACTTTGACAAGTTGCATAAACTGAAGTCCCTGTAAGTATATGCTGCTAGACCTTCTGAACCAATGTAGTGTTTACTTTCCCTATGCCTTCTGACTCACACATGTCAATGTGTCTTTGTATCCCCCAGGAGCATAGAAGGGATAGAAATTGAAAACATACAACGGAGGATGTTTGAACCTCTCAAATACTTGACTCACATGTAAGTACTCCATTGTCATGCTCTATGTGGACTGTCATGTAGACCATATAGACCTTTAGGCTTCTCTTCCAATTGGGAGACTTCTGTCTGTGTGAGGAAGATGAGGAAGTCAGGGATTAGTCTAATCCGTCTTCTCTGTGGGAACAGCAGTTCGAGATGCACTCATGTAGGTATGAAAAGATTCAATGTGAGAGAAAATGAATAACCTTTCAGCCTTGCACTCAATCACAAAAGCTGTTCAAGGCACTTTTCTTCAGGGGAATTTCTTTCAAATTACAGTAAGGTACAAAATGTACGGAACTGTAAGACATAAATAGTTTGTTGCTGTGGGTAAATACAGGTCATGGGTACAATTTCTTTGATAGTTGCTAGTTGTAAGCCTACGTATGTCCTTCACCGATCACTGTTAGGTGCATGGATTTACCAGAGTAACCGGGGAAATGTTTCTGGAAATACGTTGCTAGCTGTAGGGATGGAAATTTCAGTCTGATGAAGAGTTGGTCCACCACTTTGGGCCAGATAGAAATATCTATTCAGCTTTTGGCTGGATCGACATGAGTTTTTTTATAATCATTCATTGTTCCTGGAGAATGAGAAGAACTGACCTTGGTGATCTCCTGACTTCTCATCATGCGCCATTATGAGATTGGCATTTGTAGTTTTGTTTAAACATCCTTGCAAATATGCCATAACATGAGCCTCAGACATACAGTATATGATCCCCTCAAGATAAATTGCATGGAATTGAGTGATCACGACTTTTCATCCAGCACCATCATCAGGTTAACGTTCTAACTTCTCCACTACTCTGGTTTATGACCAAATAGATAACATGTAAAACAAATGACATTACCTTCAGACTTAGCTGTTTATTTTATTTTTTCATAATTAGCTAATGTTAGCATGCTAACATGCTATATTACAATGGTGTAAACCTTCTATTCTAAACTTCAGCTAGTTCAAGGGGGGTTGGCTTCCGCTACAGGTAAGTGGGAATGAGTTGGGTTTTTTGTCTTTGGGTGAAGGATCACTGTTAAAACGGTTTGTTAGACTAGTTCTTAAGACACCTGAAAATAATATACGTAAAAGAGTATTGAAAGAGAAAAGCATCAACTCCTTCAATGCAACATTTAGTTATCTACTTCCAAAGGCCCGCAAATGATGCTACCCAAATGAAAAAATCAAACTCTGTCAACTTCTTTTCAAATCATTTTACTGCTTTTACTTTCCAGTAGTAAAGATAAATAGAGTCAATTCCTGTTTTGTTCTCACAGCTACTTCAAGAAATTCCAGTACTGCGGTTACGCTCCTCACGTGCGCAGCTGCAAACCCAACACTGACGGCATCTCGTCTTTGGAGGACCTGCTGGCCAACATCGTGCTGAGGGTTTTTGTCTGGGTGGTGTCTGCCACCACCTGCATCGGCAACATCTTTGTCATCTGCATGCGCTCTTACATCCGATCAGAGAACAAGCTCCATGCCATGTGCATTATCTCCCTTTGCTGTAAGTCACACTGCATTTCAATTATGGATGATACCTTATTAGTATGTCTGGACTATAATTTTCACTGTTGTACACTACTTACAATTTATACAAGTTTACAGTTTGCCTACAGTTATACATTTATAATGTTTCATTATGTTTAAGGACGTGGTAATAGTCTTTGGAATTATACCAGATACAACTTAAAAAAGTGGAAATGACAAATCCTGCAGAATACTTAAGCTTCCTGCTTTTGAAGCTATCAGGCCTCTGGACTTAACAGGAAATTAGTTCCCACTGAGCTCCAAACACTGATTTCATAAACCTTGTGAATAAGACTTAATATAAAAATAATAAAACCTATGGGATATCTGTCACCTGAGTAACAGCATCCACATAAATAACATCACTGGAATGACTCGTAGCAAAGTGGCTGGTTGTATAACAGCACTTTCACTGACTCATCTACCAAGATAATAAAATATCTTATAATAACTTGTAAATGTACAGTATCCATATTAAGATTTTGCTTATATACAGGGAAACTAGCTAACATGAATGTAATGTAACACATATAAAGATAATCATAGAGGAAACGCCTTATTCTGTGTTTTAATAAGCAACCGTATCTCCTGCTTTGGTATGTGATCGCATTTAGATAGGGAGAGTTTGTTGAAGGCCAAGGGCTTCCTCTTCCATAGTAACAAATACTTTTTTTAGAAGTATTTATCTTTTTGTTTAGTTTTTTAAGCCTTTTGCGGGGAAAACTTTTACTCAAAGAGCTTTGGGCCAGAACTGTAGATAAAAAGCCCACAGTCTGCATGGAAGCAGAAACGTTACTGTACAGTTTGGGTTAGGGCTACTTCATGTTCATCATGTACAATATAAACCACTATACTGTACTGTTCCTTGTGCTTGTGCATACAGTATGTACGTAAATCCACATTTTGCATATGTAAGTGCACATGATTACTGCCTGGTCCAGTACTCTTTCAAAGACACATAATTGGCCGTACATTAAAGGTCAGGCCATCAAAGGATAGTAGAGAATGAACGGATAATTTAGGACCAGGCAGTAATCATGTGCACTTACCAGTAACCATGTCGCTGGTTCGGAGGACCCCCTCTGAAGTGTGGTGTCTTGAGAGGGGATATTCGAAAAAAGACACATTTCAATCTAGCTATTGACTTATAAAGTAGTTTAAAGGAAAAGTAAGTGATATGTTTTTGTTAATCTAAGTGTTAAATCACTCAGGTCCCCCAGTCATTAAGCTTTGCAGTAATTGCTAGGTACAATTTGGAGTATCCCGCTCGTTTTTATCCAGTCAGGTGACGTAGCGCTATAAAGGGGAGGGTCTCTGTGCCCGTGAACGATGCCTCGCTGCTCTTCATCGCAGCACTATCCGACGAAGACGGCTGCACGTTCATGTGGTGGTGACGTAGGGACAAGGAAGGGGACTGCTAACTTCAGTCACTGACAGGGAGTTAGCTAAAAGGACCATATCACTTACTTCTCCTTTAACACCTTACATTTTTTTCAAATGTGTTGTGACTCACAGCTCTCCTTCATTGCAGGTGCAGATGGGCTGATGGGCGTGTACCTTTTCATGATCGGCGCGTATGATCTAAAGTTCCGCGGCGAGTACAACCGGCACGCTCAGGCCTGGATGGACAGCAGCCAGTGTCAGGTCATAGGCTCTTTGGCCATGCTGTCCACCGAGGTGTCCGTCCTCCTCCTCACTTACCTCACTCTGGAGAAATACATCTGCATCGTCTACCCCTTCCAGTACCTGACGCCGGGCTGGCGACGAACTGTCACCATCCTCCTCGGAATTTGGGTGTTTGGATTTACCGTTGCCTTCCTGCCCCTGGCCTGTAAGGGGCTTTTTCGCAACTTCTACGGGACCAATGGAGTTTGCTTCCCACTGCACTCCGAGCAGCCGGAGACACTTTGGGCTCACGTTTACTCCATCGTCATTTTCCTGGGTGAAGATTTGTTATTATGATAGTCCTTTGAGTTTTTTGTTGTTGTTGTTGTGTTCACTTGTTTCTTTCTCTATTCACTTAGGGCGCACTCACACTTGGCCCAGTTGATCCGTGCTGTGCTTAAGCCAGAGTGCAGTGTGAGTACAGGCCAGACCCGGCCTGCACTCACACTGCTTCAAAAGATCCGGGCCAGATTGCTTCTTGCCAACATGTTTTTAAAATGTCAAATGAGTGCATGGACGTACCTGGTCGATAGTAACAGTCTCATATGCCGGCTTGGGCTTGTACATTAGCATCCGTGCCGTACCATACCAAAGCACACCTCTTCCAACCGTGCCAGGGCAAAGGAAGTGTACCGTGCTTGAGTATGGAACGGATCACTCACACTGGTCAAACGAACTAGACTTAAGGAGGCAGAGGTACTTGGGCACAGTATGGATGGCCTTGTGTGAGGGCGCCCTTACTCTCTGTTAAAAATATAAACGGTGCAAATATGAGCTTTTGTAGTCATATGGAAATCCACAAACTAATCACATCTCTCTCTCTGCAGGTCTGAACTTGGTGGCATTCCTCATCATTGTCCTATCCTATGCAAGCATGTTTTATAACATCCAGAGAACAGGGACTCAGACCACCAAATACAGCAACCACATCAGGAAAGAGGTCACCATCGCCAAAAGGTTCTTCTCTATCGTCATCACCGACTCCCTTTGCTGGATCCCCATTTTCATCCTCAAGATCCTGTCACTGCTGCAGGTGGAGATTCCCGGTACAGTAGAAGTGCAATAACCATCTGAACAGTTTACAGCCCTCTCTTTTGTGCAGGATCTGCAGCAGTAGTTCAAGTCACAGCCATTCAATGGCAACCAAGGTCGGAACATAATGGCCATAGAAATGTATCATATGGGAAACTACTGTATAGCTGAAGAAAAATGCTAATATAAAAGAGGAGTGGACTATACGGGCAGTTTTTGTGGATGTTTTGATAAGTCCTGATATTTTATTTTTCTTCTTTTTGGTATCAATTGTAACTGCTGTGACTACAGCTGCCCAGCTCCTGTGAAATAAGCAGATTCAAACCCTGTGAAATAAGCAGATTCAAAGCCTTTCCAAAGCTACAGGGAGATAAGGGCTCATTAGAGACTAGTTTAATTATTACAATTCCTCTATGTTATTCGATTACCAAGTAGTATGGCAGGTGTACCAAGTAGTAAGAGTGTGTAAAGTGCTTCAGTCTTCTTAGTGTTTTTAGTTTTCACTGTATACCCTAATGACCATTAAGTGGTGTGAAGAATCCATTAGATGCATAATCTGGTGAGCTGTAGCTCCACTAATTTGGTTCCTTGTGAAAAGGATTTTTTAATTAAATCCAGCAATTGCTTGGATAAAAGTATTCTCCCAACTCCCGAACCATCTTGAATTTAATCATCTTTAAACACAGGCTATATAGGATACCATTATTATTATTTTACTTATGTCTCAATGTCTTCTTTTCTATGCAGGCTCCATCACCTCCTGGGTGGTCATATTTATTCTTCCCATCAACAGCGCCCTGAACCCAATCCTATACACGCTGACCACGCGGCCTTTCAAAGAGACCATACTGCAGGTGTGGGCTAACTACAGGCAGAGGAGGTCTCTGCTCAACGGTAACTCAGCCCATCATCCGTCGCTCACCTGGCAGGAAATGTGGCCCCTGCAGGAGAACAGGCAAGGACAGTGCCACGGGGGACCCACTGCAAAGGTCACCCCTGTGGACAATACTAATGAAGCATACGATGTCATGCTCAGCACGTGAAAAACAGCAACAAGAAAAGCAGCAAAGAGTGCTGTCAGAATGCTCACAGAGACAAACAAAGCGCCACACAAACACACACACACACACACACCACAACACTTACATACACACAAATGAACTCATCTAGTGTGTCAAACAGAAGATCTACATGGATAGGTTTGTAATACCATCAAAGAGTCACCTCAACTGATTGAATGGTTCAGGTTCATTCATCTCAGAACTGTTGTTGTTGTTGTTGTTGTTGTTGTACAGCCTTTTGAAGAATGTGTTTTTGTGAATTTGGGCTATAATACATTTTGATCAATATGATTAATTTTAACCTGAAATATAAAATGTTTTAACCTGCACAGTGAAATCTAAACCTGAAAGAAAAAATCCAGGTTTTAAGGGGACAGTCCTTGATTTGTGTCCAGATTTCTCTTTTGTGGTTAAATAACATTAAAATGTATAAGTGCTGGAAATTCAACTATTTCCCAAAGTGCAGCCATCACAGCAACAGAGTAGGTAATTGTTATAACTAATAACTCCTATTGAGTAAGTACAGTACCTTTATTACCAATCCCTCTGGGCTACTGTGACAAAGGCTCAAGTATGTTGTTGTTGAGTGCAGGAGTACTATTCTTAGTATTTGGAGTGGTGTTACCGATTTTTTTTTACCTCAAGATCCATTTACCATCTTTTCACAGACCCTTAAGGTACAACAAAATGTGTGTTATTTTTGTAAAAAAAAATATGAGTTGCTCAAATACTACTAACCATATAGTAGCAGAATTATGTATATAAGGTATGGGCAAAAAAAAATATCATGGTATCATAATGTTTGCATTTACATTTGCATTTGGTGTTGCAGATTTTGTAAACCCAGGAACCCAGAGTCACTGCGGTACTTGTGCACTGATACCGGTATTGCAAAGGGATTGCATTGGAGGGACATTTTCCCTGTAGTGGTTAAAAAATGGAACCATTACCAGGCTTGATTACCTCAAACACAGTAGACAAACATTTCTACACTGCACCGAAAATTAACAATAACTGCATTTATTTTTTCAAGTTTTTATCCAGACTCTGAGTAATGCTGTCTTATTGGGACAAATGTAAATATTGCATCTAGTGGCTTTGATACATGTAATCATGTGCCTTTTTGAAGAATAAACAAACAAAATAATGCATAGATTCAGGTTTTTTGTTTTGTAAGGTCAGTCACTGGGCAATGCTTCTGAAGCACTTGGGAGGATGACTCAATACCATTTTGCTCTTTTTAAGAGTAAATGGGCACATCAGATATAATTTCATGCTGTACTTTACTAATTGTATCTAATTGAAAACAAACACTGGTAAATTGCAACCTTCTCGCAACAAAGAATATATTTATACCAGGGCAACAAATAATATTTTTAAGTCAACTATGTAGGGATTGTATTCACTTTTTTGTCAGAATTTTGTCAAATATGTATATTTTTCTCTATTAACTGGGGGAAATATTGGATGTTATGTATGAGAGATAAGTCCATTATGTTCAACTAATTAATTATGTACCTAATTTCGGCAGGTATAAACAGACCATTTGGCGAGTGGGTTGCAGCTACATAGACAGCTGTATTATAGATCATGCTATACACATCCTGTCTAGAAATTCCCCAGCTGGTCTGAGGAATTGAGCATGGACTCAGCTTCATCTCACCAACGATACACCTCGCTGACAATTCTTTACACTGTGTTCTGTACAGTGAAGACATTGGTACCTCCTGTGCATACATGTTCATTATACTACTAATTCCTGCGGAAATTGACTTTTTCAGATATTGTAAATGTACAAAATATGAATGTTCTGGCACCTGAGCGCGTAGCGATGCACACATCACCAGACAGCTAAACACCTTTCCCACAAAACTTGAAGACAGGATCAATAATGAAGGACCGTTAAGGATGTTGTCGACATGCACTTGTATGCCCATTTATTGAAGGTTGTTGAACAAGTTGTTTGTAGCAGGTTTAGAAGTGTGAAACTGAACCAATATGCAAATTGGTTATAAAATGTACTTAAAAAGTTATGAAATACAATTAAATATTAACATAAATAATTATGTAAGACATGTATGAATTAAGTTACTCACAAACAAAGCTTCTCCAAGGCTTACACGGATGGATGACGTGAGATGACAAAAGAGATGGATAAAATACCTAATACAAACTGAAAACGTGTAACGTAACAATGAATGTATAGTAAACATGCTTAAAAAAAGAGGAGAATTTATTATTTATTAAGTCAATGACTTGTAAATACGTTGTATATTGTTTGTTTTTCCATTACATAAGAGGACAGAGAAACCAGCAGTTTGTCTGAGATAAAATAAGGCAAATTCCGCAGGCTTACATTCAATATTGATTGAAAAAGTCGTTTAACAAGTGTTGTCATATAATTTGTTGTATTGGCTTGTTTCCCACAATAATTTACTTACAAATGTGTTTTTTGTATTCTTGTTTGTCTTGGGTGAAATGTGGTCAATAAATATGTAGCCTAGTACCATGCCTCATCTGCTTATGAAAATGTGATGTTATTTATATTATTAATGACATTATTTGGATGTTTAAATGGACACAAAAATGCATTTTACATTCAAAATCATAATTGTATTAAATGCATTAGGTTACTTTCACATTATCCTACTAAACGATATTTACTCAATAGCTGTAAACAGCTGGTGGCATAGGCTACATTTCCCATTAGGCTACGTTCACAAACCATAAAACACTCAATTTGGTTTTCAATTAGCCTAGCTAAAAGGGTTTAATTTTTAGGAAAACAAAAATAGGATGTTTTAGGACTACACAGCGATGTGGAGGCCTGGAACAACACTACAATGCATGGTCTCTTCACTTCACCCTCAGATTTACCATTAAGCGGCCAGAGAGTGAAGTGTAGAGATCTGCGTTTACGCAGTTAACTAGCTGTTCAGGTCCACAAACGCCGCAGCAGCAGCGCAGCTTTGAGGCTCTCCAATGTGTGTGTTATGAGACGTGGTTTTGTAAGGTATCTACACGAGCTCTGCACTGGCAGTGGAGCCACTACCGACTCTTCGTGGCAGATTAAAGACAGAAAAAACCGCAGTCTTGCTAGTGAGCAATAATACATTAGCTGACTCATAATGTTTCCAGCTAGCAGGTACTCAAGTAAAGGTATGTCGGTTAATGACTGGTTAACTAACCCGTTGTGAATTTGTCTCAGGTACTAAACACTGACTGTATGAGGTACTAACTTACTTTCTCGACAGCTGTGTCGGCTGTCTACATGCGTAACTACAGCCACATAGGCTGGTGAAACATTTTCCTTGCGCCTGACTTTGAATTCACAAATACAAGCGAGTCAAAACAGTTCATGCTAATCAATGTTAGCGTCAAGCTAAAAATGTAGGTGAAAGTTGAACCAATATATCGGTCACTTGAACAATGTCCTTGTCCTGGGTTATATACCTAATTTTGCCTTTTCGGAAATGTGCTGGTGTTGTTAGGACATTATTATTGTTTTGAAAGTTATCAAACATCTATACTGTCTAACATGAATGTTTACTCGCAGCCTTGGGCTTTACATTTAGCGTAGCTACACAAAGCTAACTTTGCTAGCTATTATGAGGCTACTGCTGCAACTTAGCATGACAGCTGCTTGGCGTCGACACTGGCAACAACAATAGTTGTTTTGCTCTGTGTTTGTCTTGTGTTTATTCTGCAACCTGCATTATGCTTTATGTATTTGTCGGTAGTCCAATGCATTTTCATTTAGGAACCAGATCCGTCTCAACTACACCAGTGAGCACACATTTGTGTACACAGCAACAGTGCCCACTGACTGGGAGCGACTGTTTCTCTTTCAGCCCACAGGTGTATCAGGGCGCTGAAGACGGTACAGACAGAGTGCGCTGCACCTCAACTGTACACAACAATACATAGACGGTCATGCTCTTCTGTGTCAACCCCGCGCATCACAACACACTACACCATCCATCCTCGAGAGAAAGATTCAAGATGGGAAGGTAAGACAATGTTATTTAGAGTAACTTTACATTTTTAAAAATATGTTTTATAAGTAGTGTTATCCTGGTTTTGGCCACATTTGGGATATAATGTTTGAACATTTGAAGAAGAGAACCCCAGTTTTAATTTTCATACAACTGTATGATTTATTATCCAGGGTATTCTTTTGTATCTTGTAATTTTTCCCACATGATAAAGCTCGCAGTGCCGACTTGTGTTATGCCTGCAATACATTACCAAAGCTATGTTAACACGTCTGACAACTGAAACCAAGAGAGTACAAACTCCATTACACATTTCCTATTATATTTAGTAATAAGACCAATGGTGTTTTGTAATAACCATAGAAGAATACATTTTTGTGTTCTGCGTCAGGAAGATTGAAGAGGATTGATCCAAGCTCGCCTCCCCAACACATGAGGAAAGCTGATCTGGCATTTACCTAATTTAGTTCAGAGGTTCATGTTGGCAATTTAGCTATTTTTTTATTTGCCTATTTTTGGGGGACAACTTAGTTTCAGCTACTAAGTATCTTTGCATCTTGAATTCAAGTTTGAGAAGACACAAATACAAATCACATACCGTACTTTCCGTACTATATGCCGCACTGGACAATAAGCCTCAGGTGTTATAATGTTTAATTACCATATGTAAGAGTTCGTGCACAGAGGGGATTGTCGGGAAAGAGATGGCAGCTTGAGGAAGCTCCCACATTTCAACAAACAAGTTGCATATTTGCATAACGTACGTAAGTGTTACCATTTTGTGCAATAGTAGCTATTAGGGATGGGCACGAGTGTTTTCGCTACTCGTGTGATCGCTTGCATTCCTCGAGGATCAATCGATTCCTCGTTAAACTTTTTTCTATTTTTAGGACGCAACGCATCTGTCTACAGAACAACGGTTGACCGCAATAAAGCGCTCAATGCTTATGTCAAACAGTCACAGTTGCCATATAATATTAAGGATTTATTTTCCACAAGTTTAAAACACATTTTCCTAACTGGAAGTAATTAAATAAGCGGGCCACAATTTAAACCGATCGAGTAGGTTTGCGGTGGAGAGAGAAAAAAGAGAGAGAAAAAAAGCATGGGCTGTAGTTGGCTAACATTCAAAATAGACATTTAAAATAAGAAGGGCAGCAAATACAATAAAATTATTGTCCTACAATTTAAACACATAGATAGGCTAAATAACTCACCAAAGCAGTAGAAGTAGTAGGCTACCGCGTAATGCTCACTCCTGTCCGTGACTAATTACCGCGACTAATTCCTCGTTAACGGAACGTTACACCGTCGGCTTTTGAATCTCAATCCTATATTCCATAATAAAGGCTTCTTAAATGTCGTTTGCTCGAATGTGCCCGAAGTCAGCCTGGCTTCTTTAGGCCGACGTGACTTTCCAAGTTTTCCAGCACCGCATTCAGCTCCGCGGTGCTGTGGAGACCACACACTGGCTGCGCTGCACGGAGGTGGCAGTTATTTGCGGTTTCTGTTTGACACAACGCTTAGTTTATTTAACTTGGATCAAAATATTTAATTTTGTTAAACTGTATATCCGTTTTGTACACGTATATAACATTTTAAAATAGGGGCGGCCCGCCGGCCGGCCTAAAGGCTACAAACACTAAAAAAAACAAAAAACGATTTTCCTCATCCACCAATCGAGATCATTTGAAACGAGGAGTACTCGATTACTAACGCCCATCCCCAGTAGCTACAGAATATATACTGTGCTGTGTAATAACAGGGTCGAAAAACGGGGAAAAAGTCGCGGCTTGTAGGCCGAAAAGTACGGTAGTTTGTTTAGGTTTGGCTAATAGAACCCTGCTTACCATATCAGTGTTGGTGCAAAGCTTAGCCAACTTTGAATTGCTGCGATTAGCCTAACCACAATGCAGTGCTTCTGTTCCCCCTCAATAGTTATTTTTCATTGTCCTTTTTCCAGGGATGGAAATGGAGAGGTTTGCCGATGAAGCAGATGTGGTGATAGTAGGTGGGGGCCCTGCTGGTCTCTCAGCAGCTATTCGTTTGAAGCAGTTAGCCAACGAACAAGAGAAGGAGCTGCGGGTGTGCCTTGTGGAGAAGGCTTCTCAGATTGGAGCGCACACGCTGTCAGGAGCCTGTCTGGAACCCACTGCCCTCAACGAGCTCTTCCCTGACTGGAAGGAACGAGGGGTGAGTGTCTTAGTCAACATTTATTTTTTTCTGTACCTACAAAGATGCCCTTCCTTTATAAGAGTGGTTACATTAGAGTGGTGTATTATAAAGCCAAAACCACAGCTTTCATTGCGTGAGCTTGCTTGAGAAAAACCTTAACGCCCAGAGATAATGGGTATCACAAAAGTGGTTATCGACTGACGTACTAACCTAGGTTTTTTTTCATCTGGCTCTGTGCACATCCCCATTTGGCACGTCATTTGAGCCTGCTCCTGCACAAAATGGGCCGATCTTGTGCCACCTACTTTAGTAAAGAGGAACGGGTTTTCATAATTTAAAGCTATGAGGGATAATAATAATTGCAGCTGCAAGTAAGGCGAGAGAGGGATGCAGTCAGAAAACTGCCAATGGTGTAATTTCGACAATTTAAATATTTAGTTTATAAGGTATGTTGAAATCCTTAGCTTTTGGCCCATTCAATGTGAAATAAATGTTTTTGATTGAATATTATCTACCGGATTTGTACAGAGTCTGGAAAGTTTAGAAAAGCTTGATTTAAAATCTTTGTGTTTTCAAATTTGGAAATGTGCTTGAAAATGAATGTATCTATACACGCAAATCCCTCTGAGGTCAAACTCTCACCAACAACATTTTGTTCTGACCTCCAGGCACCCCTGAACACCCCAGTGACTGAAGATATTTTCAGCATTTTAACAGAGAAACGCAGAATCCCTGTTCCCATTTTGCCAGGTAAATGCCTTTTTACTGCTATTTGAACAAACTATTGTACTGCTCTCTCACAAGCTGACACACTATTGGTCTGGCAATTACCGGTTCAGCCCTTCAGAGAGGTTGTTTTATTGAGGTTCCGATGGTTTCAGTCACAGATCAGAAATACATTTGAAACTAGAAAATCAGTTTCTGAAGAAATTGGCGGTATGAATGCTGATACTGAAAAGCTGACGCTAAACTACATGAATAGGATTGATTAGTTGAAAAATACAACATATGAATATGTTTGAATGGTGATTCTAGCTGAAATTATTAATTTATTAGCAGCTCACTGACTCAGACAAAATCACAATAAAGAACCCTGTATATACCGTACTTTTCGGCCTACAAGCCGCGACTTTTTCCCCGTTTTTCGACCCTGTTATTACACAGCACAGTATATATTCTGTAGCTACTGGGGATGGGCGTTAGTAATCGAGTACTCCTCGTTTCAAATGATCTCGATTGGTGGATGAGGAAAATCGTTTTTTGTTTTTTTTAGTGTTTGTAGCCTTTAGGCCGGCCGGCGGGCCGCCCCTATTTTAAAATGTTATATACGTGTACAAAACGGATATACAGTTTAACAAAATTAAATATTTTGATCCAAGTTAAATAAACTAAGCGTTGTGTCAAACAGAAACCGCAAATAACTGCCACCTCCGTGCAGCGCAGCCAGTGTGTGGTCTCCACAGCACCGCGGAGCTGAATGCGGTGCTGGAAAACTTGGAAAGTCACGTCGGCCTAAAGAAGCCAGGCTGACTTCGGGCACATTCGAGCAAACGACATTTAAGAAGCCTTTATTATGGAATATAGGATTGAGATTCAAAAGCCGACGGTGTAACGTTCCGTTAACGAGGAATTAGTCGCGGTAATTAGTCACGGACAGGAGTGAGCATTACGCGGTAGCCTACTACTTCTACTGCTTTGGTGAGTTATTTAGCCTATCTATGTGTTTAAATTGTAGGACAATAATTTTATTGTATTTGCTGCCCTTCTTATTTTAAATGTCTATTTTGAATGTTAGCCAACTACAGCCCATGCTTTTTCTCTCTCTCTTTTTTCTCTCTCCACCGCAAACCTACTCGATCGGTTTAAATTGTGGCCCGCTTATTTAATTACTTCCAGTTAGGAAAATGTGTTTTAAACTTGTGGAAAATAAATCCTTAATATTATATGGCAACTGTGACTGTTTGACATAAGCATTGAGCGCTTTATTGCGGTCAACCGTTGTTCTGTAGACAGATGCGTTGCGTCCTAAAAATAGAAAAAAGTTTAACGAGGAATCGATTGATCCTCGAGGAATGCAAGCGATCACACGAGTAGCGAAAACACTCGTGCCCATCCCTAATAGCTACTATTGCACAAAATGGTAACACTTACGTACGTTATGCAAATATGCAACTTGTTTGTTGAAATGTGGGAGCTTCCTCAAGCTGCCATCTCTTTCCCGACAATCCCCTCTGTGCACGAACTCTTACATATGGTAATTAAACATTATAACACCTGAGGCTTATTGTCCAGTGCGGCATATAGTACGGAAAGTACGGTATATAAAGTCAAAATTAATACTGATTACCTGTTTAATAATATGATTGGTTATAATTGATCCAAACAAATTTGCAAGGTAGGGCTGTTCGATTATGGCAAAAATCATCATCGTCTAGATTATATTGATTGATATTGTAATAACGATTATTAAGGACAATTATTTATTGATTTAAGAACATCATGAATTTATTTAACTTTAACAAGGTTGTTTCTTTTAACACCATGACTTTGGACTTTACATATAGGCCTAATTAAACTGAAAACAAGGCAAATACAAAGAAATAGGCCCGAGTGAATTAAAAAAATATTATTATTATTATAAAATAAATATGTCCAAATAAAAAATAAAACGTTGTTAATGGTGTTGGTAGGACACTTCTTTTGTTAACAGGGATATGAGGGCATCTGTTATTTCTTTATATCTCATGGAGTTGGTTGGATAGGCAAGTTGCATTGACCGCTGTGGATACAGGAGTCCAGGAGCTTTAACTTCCTGAGTTTTTTATTCCTCTGTCACAGACCGCTGTGAGTGGACTTGAAGTGATGTTTAAAATATGAGTTGTGTTGTTTTAAGGTGCAGTTACGGTCGCGTATGCCTCTTCATCTTTTCACGGCCGCGTGTCACGTGACTCGCATGTCAACACGTGACATAGGCTTTTTCTCTAATAAAATATTAGAGAAGGTTATTCATCTGTTGATTGTCTTTAATGATCATCACCAAAGTAGGAATTCATTAGCAAACTCTGTGCAGCAAACTCAGATGTATATATATATTTTTGAAAATCACGCATGGAAATGTACATAAAAAAATTGTTGCATCGATAATCGGTTTAGAATCGAATCGTTGACCACTGAATCGGAATCGAATCGTGAGGTGCCAAGAGATTCCCAACCCTAGGTTACACTAGCAATTTACTTCTGTATGATGTATCATGTTTTCTTTATAAAGGGGAACTGCTGTATACAGCAATTCTTTCAGAGATTATGGTATAATTACTGGCATTTAATATAGCATTTCATTTTCTGAATGCCTGTAGGTCTGCCCATGGGGAACCATGGAAACTATATTGTGAGGCTGGGTAACTTTGTACGCTGGCTGGGGGAGCAGGCAGAGGAGCTTGGAGTGGAGCTGTATCCTGGTTATGCTGCTGCAGAGGTGAGCTCACCTTTTCATTTCTTTGATGTGCTTTATATGTCCTCAAAGTGTCTGGGATAGTGTTTCCTCACTTCCTGTTATACTGTTCTATGGGTCCATGCTTTATTAACTCCTGTTGTATTCAGTTTTTTTTATTGAGTTCTGATGTCTGTCTGTGGATTTGGGGGGCGGGTGTATTATTTTTCTATCTTTGTTCAGTCATTTAAAATGACAATCTCAGCTCAAAGTGTTAACGTAATTTCTCTACTACTCTTGTCAAGGTTTTGTTTCATGAAGATGGAAGTGTAAAAGGAATTGCAACCAATGATGTAGGCATCGCCAAGGATGGCTCACCGAAGGTATTGTGCATTGAAAGAAAAATGTAGTATCATATTGCAGTCCCTTTTGAGCTCTGCAGCCCATTTCATGGTTTAATGAATGCAAAACAATACAATAAAAATACAGGCTCTTGGTATACTGTATGTAGTAACACTTAACACATGAATAGCTTGGATATAGTTGTTTAAACCAATTTCTATGTGTGCTGCATGTGTGTGATGTGTTTTGGTAATCATTTGAGTGCCTGTGGGAGTGTGGGCTTACGTAGGCAATCACGCTGGTGACTTAGCCTGCATATAGGGGTCATGACTCACGGGCAGGTGAACAGCAGGGTTTTTAGACCAGGGGAAGGCACACAGTTCTTCAATCGTGCGTGTGTGGAGCATCTGTTTGATGGTTCTGTCTTAGTCAACAGTTTTTCTTTTGTTTCTCGTTAACAAGCTCATCTTTAAATCTCAGTGATACATTGCACCTGTCTTTTCTTGTAGATTCTAAATAAAATGATGAACGCATTCTCCACCACACGTTTTAAATTGTTTTCCTTAATCTGGCTTTTTTGTTGATCGATTACCACAGACATAAAAGCAACACAAAACAGGTGCACGAGTAAGTCAGTTTTATTTATATAGCACCTTTCAAAGCCTAGGTTACAATGTGCCTAACAAGGACACATGAGTACAATAAAAAAGGAAACAAAAAATACATTACAGGCAATACTGTAGAAGTAACCCCCCACAATTTGGTAAAAAGATAGATCTTGACTTGTGTTTTATAACACCCTAAAGAGATTGCTGATCTGGCTCCCAGTGGAAGAGAGTTTTGTTTTCTTTATTTAAAAGGGACAGCGCACATTAATAAACATGAGCACCAAAGTTCAACATGTAAATGTGCCAGATTTAGCCATGCAGGCTAATTTTCACCTGTAGTCCCTGGCAGGTAGAAAAGAAAAAAATAAACGTAAAAAAAAAACCGAAAGATACAAAAATACAACACATAAGCACAAAAACTAAATGACACAAGCAGAGACAAGTACAATGACACAATCACTTTTCCAGCACATAAGAGGTTGGTGATGCGCGAAAAATATGAAGCATACAGAAACAGATAAAAGTGCATGAACATATAGCCCCTTGTGTTTTTAAGTTTTGAACACTTGTCTTTTGGCATTAATCACGAAAACTACCATTAACAAGTCTCCTTTTTTCCATAATTGAAAGATTAATGGATAAAAGTGTCTGTTTCAAAAAGAAAACTGTTGACTAAGACAGAACCATCAAACAACATAGAGTATCTTACATACATTTATTGTATATCAGGACAATATCTAGGCCGTATTATGGTTGCTATCCTGCACATTTGTCAAAGCAATGTAATGATTTGTTACATAGCCAACGTCACTATTCTTAATATTGTATTCAGTTGCTTCTCATTCATGAATATTATTTATGGGACCTGTTCTTCTTTTGCTTCAGGATGTTTTTGAAAGAGGAATGGAGCTCCATGCTAAAGTCACGTTGTTTGGAGAAGGTTGTCACGGACATTTGGCCAAGCAGCTCTACAAGCAATTCAACCTGCGTGAGAACTGCCAGCCCCAGACCTACGCCATTGGCCTGAAGGAGGTAAATGAACACATGCAGTCCACATCAAACCAATGCTTTTTGTGTCATAAAATAGTTTGGTTTAATCTGGTTTGATTGATCGTCTGTAATGAGTAAAGTTGAAAAATATGAAAGCTGTGCAATATAAAGGACATGATGTTCAACATTTCCACCACTCAGCAACTGTAGTATACAAATCACTGTTATTATTATTTTTTTAGGTGTGGGCAATTGATGAGAAGAAATGGAGGCCAGGCAGAGTGGAGCATTCTGTGGGCTGGCCCCTAAACAGGAATACATATGGAGGTTCCTTCCTTTATCACCTGAATGAAGGAGAGCCACTTGTGGCCTTGGGCTTTGTGGTGAGTGGCTCTGTTTACATTAGGATGGATGTCATGCAGGCAGCAGCATTACACTCTGAATACATATTTGAATGAAGTATTTCTGTATTGTTGCATGTGTTGTAAGCTCACTAGACTGAAGTGCAAATGCAACACCTACACAAGAATATATGGATTTGCATAAACTAAAACAACACCTTACCCTCTTCCACTTTGTATTAGTACCAGGTTTGAGTAGATATATATATTTTTTTGTTTTTTGTTGAAAAGACTCAGTTGAAAACAGCTATTTTTCCCCCGCCTCTTCAGGTTGGTCTAGACTACAGCAACCCTTACCTGAGCCCCTTCAGGGAGTTCCAGCGCTGGAAGCATCATCCCTTTGTAGCTCCCACACTGGAGGGAGGCCAAAGGATCGGATATGGAGCCAGGGCGCTGAATGAGGGAGGAATACAGGTATACGTCTACATTACTTATTTTCTATAATCAATAAGTGATTCTTGCTTGGCGAAGCACTTTTTTATAGATCTTGAAATAAGACAGGCAACAAGTGGAACCCTGACTCTATTCTAAATGTCAAAAGATTGATTGTCCCTGGAGAAATCTCAAAGATGTACTTAGAGTTTGAACTGTTTAATACAGGGATTAGGATTCCCTTAACTAGCCAGTTTCCCTACAGGGATTGTTTAAATGTATTCCTTTTATTTCATGTTTAATCAAAGCCATCCACAGATGTCTAAATATGCTCATCAAACAAGTTAATGTAATTACACCAGCTTTCAGTGTAATTTTATTAGCAATGTTATAACATTATCAATGTTACTTATCAAATAATACTGACACTTCTGATAAAAGGATAGATAACATAATTGAATCAGTCTGATATGCAATTTCACTCTTCGTGGGCAAATATCATAGATTAGAAAGATTGTATTAATAGCCAGGCATCACAATGTCTTTCAAACATAGAAGAGATTTTACATTAAAATAAGGAAGTTCCGTTGTTTTAAAGGTTATTATTGCATTTTATTATTTGACGAGAAATTGAATGTAGCCACATGTGAAACTTTAAATAAAAGCAAGGTGTCGTATGTTATGATTACATCTTAGTGCAATAATTTGCTTCAGTGTAGTGCATTGTTTTTATGTTTTTTTACTAACAATTGCATCCACCAGTGTCAGAGTTGGTTGTGGAAACATGTTTTTTTATATTTACAAGTAAAAACAACCACTGTTAATTTTTATTATTGAAAGGTCAGTTGAGATAGTTGTAATATGTGATATCATGACAGACTTATTTTCTTTGTGGCCTATAATATCCCGTAGAAATATGGATATAGTGATGAAGGCATATTTGCTCAGGATACTACATCCCATTGGACAGCAACCAAGTGATTGCAAGTTTGAAGTTTAGGTCTCAGAAAGTAGAACAACGGAACAGTTTTTAAAATTGGCTTGACATCTCGCCTCTACCAGTCTCTGCCAGAGCTGACTTTCCCTGGAGGGATGCTGATAGGCTGCAGTCCTGGCTTCATGAACGTCCCAAAGATCAAAGGCACACACACAGCCATGAAGAGTGGCATGCTGGCTGCGGAGGCCATTTTCCCCAAAGTCACTGCAGAGAGCCTGGAGTCCGCCACCGCAGGTACAGAATTTAAGACCCATTTATAATCACGATAGAAGCACCAGGAGCTGTTTGCATTTCATTCGGGTTAATCCATGACAGGGCATGTGTCAATAAAGTTTGCCAAGCTAAAATCAGAACACGTGCTATACAGGGTGTTCACCAAATAAAGTGAAAGTGTAACTCATTGCAAAAGCTATTAGTAAGTCAAACAATCTCAAAGCACTGCAGCAAGGCTAGGCTGAATCAGGATAAATGTCAGGCAGCAACATTTGTCAGATATAGAAGTTCAGACAATAAAGTTTTCTCAGCTGGCTTTGAAAATCATATTAAAAGAAGGCCCAAAGGAGACCCATTCTTGCAGGTGTATCCATCAAAAAACTGCAATCTCAATGAAAATGTCACTGGGAACCATCTCAAGAACCACGACAAACCTGCAATTTTTTTTCATAAAAGGTGAAGTAGGCGGTTTATTTATGTTAATATAAGTGTTAAATCGCTCTTTATTCATACAGTGATCACTTACATAATGTGCGCATTTCATAAAGCCGATCTCTCAGTCAGCTGCTCTGCATGTAATAAGCAAATAAACTTTTCGGGGGATCCCGAAATTAATATCCAATCACAAGAGAGAACGCTACAAACCGAAACCCGTCTCACTCATGGTCTCACTACCTTAGCGACACATGGATGAATGTTCATGCGCCTACAATGGCGGAGCAGGTAAAAATCCTTCCCAATGTCTGTGTTGATGGTTTTTATCATGTTTTATCACACTTATGGATCTGAGATGATGCTAGATAACTCGCTGCTTGAAGACCGCAGTGCGTTAATGTGGTGACGTAGGGACGAGCGAGGGGACTGCTAACTGCAGTAACTGACAGGAAGAATGCGCGTTTTAAACGAATAATAAAGTACCCACTCCGGTCATGTCTGCCACATGTTAATTTGTACCACTCAAACTACATATCAGCAGAGTTTGACCTGAAACCAGTTTGTAGTTTATAAGAAATGTCCCCTGACATAACCTATGAAATGTTTTTAAAGGAACTATTTCTTCCATGGGAGAATGATACATTTTATATTCATGTAAAAAAATGTGGCAACAGCTGGGCAGAACTGAAATAACAATCTTTAAAGAAGAAATCTTGATTTGTTTTTTTAAATCTCTTCCAGGACTGCACGTACCTGAGTACGCTGAGAGCTTGAAGAATTCGTGGATTTGGGAAGAGCTGTATAAAGTGAGAAACATCAGGCCGTCCTTCCACAATTACTTTGGCCTGTACGGCGGCATGGCCTACACTGGGGTCTTCTACTGGATCTTCAGAGGAAAAGAGCCGTGGACCCTCAAACACTGTGGTAAGTATCGGGGAGAATATTCACTGTACAGTTTGCTGATACCTTGAACAGTTGTTTGTTTGTTGACTTTGAGCTGATATTTTTAAAGCAACAAAAGTGCTGAGTCCAACTGTAAGTGGATGAATTTTAGATTTAAAAAATAATAATCATGTGGCACCAACAAGCTACTGTGAAGTTAATGTTAGTTAGAGAGATATGTTGTAGTGTCCATGACCCCAGTTGAATGTATAAAGAATATTACATGTGCAGTGGTCAGCCGCACACAATGCCAGTCATTACTTTCTAGGGGAGGTTTTTCTCAGCAGAGAAAATCAACATTTCCTGACCTGCCGTGCCCTTATCTGCTTTAGGCCTTGATGCCGACCAGCTGAAACCGGCTAAAGATTGTACACCCATTGATTATCCCAAGCCGGACGGGAAGTTGAGCTTTGACCTGCTCTCGTCTGTGGCCCTGAGCGGCACCAACCACGAGGGGGACCAGCCTGCCCATCTGACCCTAAAGAATGACAGTATCCCTGTGGAAAGGAACCTGGGCATATATGATGGGCCTGAGCAACGCTTCTGCCCCGCAGGTAACATACCGGCATGGCCTCGAAAGAGCACACATTCCATTACAATCCATCAGGGTGCAGACAGCAATTAACCTTTTCCACATACTAGATTCAGACAGTCAGTTCTCTGCAAGTTGCATGTGAATTCCAGACTTGTTAACATACATCGCATGGTGGAGTTGGTTATTCTGGAGCACTCTTGTTGTCAAAATCACTTTTAGTCAAAATCAGTGAATATCTCCTCACAATCGGCTACCTTTCCATACTGTGTGTGCACTTAAAACAAATCTGGTGTTAATACACAGCATAAGATCTGTAGAATTTCAGCACACACACAGTACTGACAGGTGGCGGATCATGAGGAGATATGAAATTATTCTAACAAATAGTTATTTTGACAAGCATTCTCCAGAATATTTGACTCCACCTTTTAACTTAATATTGTGTACTAGTTAAGATTTTGGAAGGGTTTCATCAGATCTAATTAGTAACTAAATATTAAATTTACTTCCTCTCAAAAGTCATATTTTAAGCTAAAATGCTAATCATTCTTTGTTTCCAGCATCTTAAAATTGATTGCCTATCTTTTTTTTTTAGGAACCACAAGGCGATATAACAATTTGCAGACCTGTATCTAATCTAATCCCTGTGCACTTAAAATGGTTGTTTATGCTAGTTGTTAATTCAGATAATGGTGTCCATACCAGCTACGAAGGGTAGCAATTAACGTCAAAGACTTTCTATTCACAATTGATTTTACAATTTGTAAAAACAAAATGTTTATCGCAACGTGCCAGTCAATTCTTCACATTGTTTCTTTTGTCTATCTAACATTCCAAAACCAACCAATATTTTATTTACTCTTATACGGACAACAGCAGCAAATCCACACATTTGAGAAGCTGGAACCAGCAACTGTTTGGTATTACCGCTTGATCAGAGACTTAATTAAATTGTTGTCTAGAGTCATGTCGCTTGAAGGGAATGTATAGCATCCAATTTATGACTTTAATTATTTGGAAAAGAAAAAATTTCAGTAGTATTCTCAAATAACTGAACTCTAACAGGGAATTCTTTGTAACTAAATAAAATAGTCTGTGCAAATGAAAAAAGGTTTTGCTGTAGAAAAGCGTTGCAAAACTGTTAAACCTTGTATGAGTGCTTTTTGGTTTACAAACGGCCTTCAGATAAACCAAAAAAAAAGTGTTGGAAATATTTAATACAATATACAAAACTGTGAGGCTATTACGAGCGTGAAGTGTCTGTATTGAGCCAGGCAGACTGTGCAGTCACGGGTTATCGATCTTGTATATTTCATATCTTGTGCAGCAGTTGTGATTGAAAAACTACATACCATATTCCATAACTCAGAAACCAGCTCCCTATGAATCATCTTGGAACTTGTTTACGTCATTAGCTGCGCTCAGGGACCATGAAGGTGCCCAAAATAGCCGAGTGCTTTGTGGCCCACAGAGATAAGCTGCAACAAAGAATGGGGGAGATTGGATAAAGCAAGACTGCATTACTAAAGAAACTCTGTGCACACTGCATCTTTGGATTATCAAGCTTAATCAATTTCACAAGTAGTTACCTGGGCGCAGCATTGTTGGCTGGTACGAAACAGATAATGTAATTTGCAAAAACAAAATGCTGAGTGCTGTATACTTCTAGCACTAAAAGATGCAACCTTTAGCGTCTAAAGGATAGATTAAATGTTTTTCAAACTGTTAATGACAGTAACCCATAGTATGTCACCTACAGATTTCTGTGGCATTTTAATTGAAAATCCTTGACACTGTATAAAGGCTTTTATTTATCGTCACTTTACAACTTATGCCATAAACACGATCCTGCAGAACCTGTTACCTGTTGTAGAAAAGCTACTAAAGCTTTGCTTTCACTGGACGTCTATAGATTTCTGTTGAAAAGATAACTGAGTATTCCACAGAACTCAGCTCTACTTTTCCACTTGCGTTGCTGCTGAAAATAATTTACAAAAGCATTGATTTCTTCTCAGTAATATGTATATATGTATGCAACTACTCCAAAATAAAATCTGTCAAAGCTCACAGAATGCATGGTTTATTATCCTTAAGCAAACACATATTTACCTGTAATGTGGGCATCCTAAGCAGAAAACATAACCCTTCACTGGTTGAGTGGTTTTTCAAGCGGTAAACAAAGTACTTACTACCTATTCATGGCTTTATGAAGGATTCACTGAAATGTATACTTTGAGAGGAAATCATGTGTATCAAAGTTCAAACCCTCAATAGCTGGATCTCGATTCAGGGGTTGCAGCCTACGCAGGCTGCATTTGAAGACCGATTGCGTCATAGCGGCGCGCAAAGGCTTGTTCCATTTGCAACGATTTGCAAGGCTCCTTCATATGCGGCCGAGAAATGCAGCCTTCGTTTCACGGTTTTGAAGGCTGCAACAGATGGATCCTTCGCGGCCCAACATATCCCAAGATTCATTGCGTTTTTTTCAGAGATGGCATAAAATAAAATAAAAAATAACAACAGCAACGTGTTGCTCCATCTTCTTAACTTTTATCTTCCTTTCTTTTTTTCTTGTACTTTTTTTTCTTTTCATCTAGTAGGCAACTACTTTTTCTTTTTTCCTCCGTTGACAAGGCTGTCTCCGTTGGCAGCAATCAGGGTTGCTAGGCAGCACAGGAGCGGCGAGTCGTCACGCAAACCGGAAATGCCCGTAAACGGAGACCTGCGGAGACCGTCTCGTTTAACAACGCTCGTTCGGCCTTCACAGGCTATAGCCTTCATAGACCGCGTAGACCGCGTCCTACCAAGGACGTGGTCTCTGGATTGGGATCCAGCTGGAATCTTCAAAGCAGCATGTTGTGATTGAAGCTAGAACTTACTGATTTCCCTGAGCTATTGGTGCCAAACGAGTTTATCAATAAGGTATGATAGAGGAGCCTTTGATTATACGCTGCAGACTTATTTGTGCCATACATTACATTATGCTCGTTTTTCGGGGTAAGAAAAATAAAATCTTAAATCTAGAGATTCTAACTTGAAACTTTTTTTCTCTCCCAGGTGTGTACGAGTATGTTCCCTTGGAAACTGGAGATGGGATGAGATTGCAGATTAACGCTCAGAACTGTGTCCACTGTAAGACCTGTGATATCAAGGACCCGAGCCAAAACATCAACTGGGTTGTGCCTGAAGGTGGCGGTGGACCAGCCTATAATGGCATGTGAATGTATGTTTTTTTTTTTAGGTTTTTCACTGTCTCTAAAGATAGCCATGGAGAATCATACATTCAGGGTTACAGTACCTGTGCCTCAGTATGGGTCGGAAAAGAACTAGAGCTGTTCTTAAGGGAAACGGTAATGACAATACAGTGGAGTATAACCTGGGCAACCCGTGCATAATGCGGGACCATATTAAAACAAGTCACAATTTGCATTTGTTTTTGCATCACTGCTTTACAATCGACATTATGGGCATTTAAAATTACTTCAACGACTGTAATAGTTAATATATTTCCTCAAAATCTTCTGTAATTGAACAAGTTTCTCATTAAGGTTTATTGCAGATTTACTTATATTTGATCTGCACAGTAATGTGTATCATCATTAGATATTGGTAGTAAAGTAATTAATAAAGAACACTTGACTGATCTCATTTTGCTTTTATTGATCTCTAAAAAAACAAATAAAAACAAATTGATGGTACTGTTTGTGGCCAAGGGCACTGTATCAAAATACCTACTGTGAAACGATACAACATACACAACAATGCATTGCTGAATTACTTCAAAAACCCCAGAACAAAGAGCAGTGTTAAGAAAACCCAGTTCTTCAGAGCAGTGGAGTCAGCCATGCTTTAGACTTACGCTCAAACTATTTGTTACAGTGAAGATGAAGACACTTGTCAGAATAATGACAGATCAAAGCTTACAACAGTTATTCCCTTGTAAGAATACATACATTGAGAAAATGTGCCCGCTGAAAAAACCTGCCAAATGAAATTACCGAACATTTTCACCAGGTTACAGGAACATTATCTGAGCAGGTGAACAGTAGAGATGACCTTAAATATTGATCATGTTATTCACAACAATGAATTGCATCATAAAGTGAGATTTTCACACAAACATTTTGGCATAGATTTTCTTTTCTTTCTCCTTCTCCTCGTGGATTTTTAGCTGCACTCTCTTCATCTCATTGCTGACAGCTGGCAAAAGAAAACACTTTGAATTAGCTCCACCAGTAAATAAATGCAACTGCTACCTTGAAAGCAGAGCTTTCCGACATTGTTTTAAGCCCATGTTTGTCCACTGGATTTCTCCCTGCTCACAAAGGAACACTTAAGATGCACACAGCTCAAACAGAACTCATTTTGAGTGAATAAAATGACTACAGACTGAATTAACAATTATTTCAACTATACTGCAAATGAGCAGCTGTTATATTCATGATTGCGCAAATTCCAACAATCTGTTAATACCAACCTTTGTTTCATTAGCAATTGATACGGGAGGACTTTTTTCGGTCATTGGCTATTTTTCTTCATGCACATGTATAAGCATGCAATGTCACAGTCAAACTAAATATGCTAATGTGGGATAAAGAGGTTAATATCAGCTGCCTATCCTAGCATGGGAGAAGGCAGAACAAACAGATACTATATTCAAGACAAATTACCCACCTTTGTCCTCCGGAGCTTTTTCCTGAGCTTTCTTCAGATCAACCTGAGTAAAGATGAGCAGAAAACAACTTGATAAATGGACAGATAAGAGTGAAAACAAATAATTAATGTGTACAGAATATCATACACAAGGCTGTCAATCCTTCATATTTTAGAGAGGCTAGTGTCGACCTTACCATGGCTTTGCTGTATTCCTTTAACCCCTGCCAGGCCTGGGCCCTGCGGAAAAGGGCCTTAGTGTTCGCCTCGTTCAGCTCTAGAGCCTGAAAGACACAACACAAATACACGTATGTGAGGACATTCTATCCTCTTCGAATGATTTATTAAAGTTTTAGATATTATATTGTGAAAAGGTTTATTTTGTATGTACCCAATATATTCCCTCTACCACTGATCAGGTAGGGTGGGTCCAAACAAGAATGTATTCAAATGCATCTCCACCTTTGTATAAAAGCGTAGGTGTTTAACAACACCAGCGACCAAGCACGTGCCGGCGGCGCTTGCATCTGTCTAGGAAGTGAGTGACTGCATCCATGAAGAGAGACCGCAGATGCATTTCGTAAAGGTAATATATTTAAATGTGACTATGTAAGATTTATAATGGCAATATGACGGTGGTGAAGCAGATTTAACTTTGATTTAGTACCGCTCAGAAACACAGGATGTTCGGCTCTGCCTGCCATAAATCGTTTTGTCTCGAGTTCACCGGAAAAATTGGGCACATGCAAATGTGGATGTAAGTAAAAGATATATAGTATAATCCAATTTGGGGAAACTGGCATACATAGAGGCCTATTTATCTTATGTAACTCTCAGCAATAAGACGATAGGTATATATCTCAAAATTTTCAATTAGTTGTATAATTGTTAAGTGAATTCCTAGCATTGGTAGCCTGTGTGGCAAACAAGCTGTACACTTTGACAGATGAGCTCTACAGAGGGAGGTGTTGCCAAACGTACCTCGTTACAGCTGTCCACAGCCTCCTGCCACTCCTGCATCTTCAGCTTACATGCTGCTGTGTTGAGGAAGCAGCTGAGAGCTGTGGGCTCAAGCTTCTGCTGTGCTGCCTCCTCCAGATGATCCCCACTCACCTCCAAATACCTGCACAAAGAAACATCAGGCTTTACAAGTATTCCTAAAGGGTGGTTAACAGAATCATGTCTCTGTGGTGCATAATGAAGGTAACCTGCAACATTGGTTACATGGTATATTGGTTATCCAATAAGCATCTGCCTGCTAAAAGACATTGTTGCTTATAATCAGTCATTAAGTGTTTTTGCTCACTTCTCCTCCAGTTTCTTCTTCCTATATAAATGTATAAGTGTGACCATACTGTACATGTATGTCCCTAATGAGAGGCACTGCCAAAGAAAACAAGTGTGTGGTACACCTATTTCTGTGTAGAGAATATATACTATATTTTTAATTTTTAGAACAAATTCCAGAAAAAAGCAACAATAAATTATTCTTCCTAAAAGGTCGTATTCCTCTAAGTATACACCACAGCAGGCATCACATGGCCATTGCCATTGGATTAAGTTTCATTTGGATGTTTTTTTTTAAGTGTTCTTCTCATATCTATCACTTTTTCTTAACTAAAGGCAGATTGTGACTAACAGTAATGAACAGACTAACTTACATAGGGATGCTGTACATTACCTGAGGGCTTTGCTATATTTGTTGGCTGCAGCTTTCCATTCTTGATTCTTAAAAAGACTGTTTCCAATATTCTTTACATCTTCAGCAACAGACAGAATTTTGTCGACCTGAAAGCAAGTACAGCAGAAAATTACACTCGATACCTCTTTTTGATATTATTCCATCAATTTGACCATAATTTCAATTACTTATAATAACACTGTGCTCAGAGTACACAGGAGACATTGCCAGAAGCAAGAAACCTTATAGTTAAGACAAACTACTGCTATCTTCTAAACTACTTTATTTCAACATAAAATGTAAGGTAAGACAGACACAGCAGATCCACTTGGTTCCTGGTTGCTTGGAAGAGTCCTGGGGCCTCATTTATAAACGTGGCGTACGCCCAGAAGAGGGCGCACGCCAATTTCTACGCAAACATTGGGATTTATAAAAAGCAAATTTGACGGGAAGATGTGCGGTCCTCCACGCAAACTCTGACCCATGTGTACGCACAGAAAGTGGAGAAAGGAGAAACGGCGACTCCGTCGGCACATGTATGAAGTGCGAGAACGAATGTGTTTGTGTAAAATGAATCCAGATATAGGCCTATTATAAGCCATGTAGGTCTATCATATAGGGAGTTCCTTTGCAAAACGGATGAAGCCATTCTTACAACTAATAAAAAAATGCCTCCACGGATTTTTCCATGGAATGATACCAACAAAAAACAAAACTAATTAGGATCTTAAATAGCCTACAAACGGAGATATGAGTGCAAATTAAAAAAAAAAAACGTTTGAATAAGCTCTGCATGTTATTGGATTCATTCTGATAATATTGAGGTGGAATACAACCTATTACTTTTACACTGACGCTGTTCTCGATGCCTCAGGCAGACAGGAGTGCACAGTTTCATACACTAATCATAAGCCTACTGTACATCACATACTGTGCTAATTTTTCGCGGTTTTTAGTCCGTTTTATCTATGTGTTTTTCTTTGTGTTTAAGCACGTCGTAACTGTGTTTTGAAAGGGACTGTGAAGTTTATTATTAACCTTCCGCCGCCCGTCACTGCACCGGGATGAATTCTCCGAATCTATATCTCATGGGGGGTCTCAGTGTCCCCCGCTCGTGGTACAAACACTGCTGTGTGAGGATATGCACTTTTTTGCGTCCACTTTTATGTCGGATCGCTTCTTTTTATTTCGACCACAGCGTTCACAGAGATCGCTACAGGCTGCACTCTGACGCCTTTACCCTCACACTGTGCCACCAAACTAAATTTTCCCTGGTCGCCATTTCTCCAACGGGTACTTCGGCGTGACCGCAGTGATCCACACTGTGTGGAGTCTATTTTTCCATTTTCCTTTCAGTCGGCGATTGCCACTACCGCCTTCATGCACTCAGTAAATTATATTAATTTGGGCGTGTCAATGACTATGTATGGGTAAATATGGGCGTTACGTGAAGCCCGCAAAGGCTGCGCCACATTTAGAGTCGATTGTGATTTATAAAGGGAAACAGGCGTAGGACGTGAGTGCGCACTGTTTTATAAATCAGAATATTATTGTTCGCACGTACATCCTACATTTCTTCCGTACGCTAGCTTCCACGTGAATCCCACGCAAAGCTTTATAAATGAGGCCCCTGGTGACCTATCCTGACAGGAAAGGACTGGTGCGTTCCGCACGAGTAAAAACTAAAACCAGCCCACTGGATAGACCAGTAACAACTTTGCTTGCTTCAAGAAGCCGCAAATTAAAATAATATATTATTCAGAGAATCTCTGTTTTTTGTATAGAATTTGGTTTACATTTGTGAAATTATTGGCTCCATTTTTTGAGTTTTACTTTGAATTGTTCATGCCCTCCTGTCACTCTCAATTAGGGGCCGGTGTGTTGGAGCCAAATTGCTGTTTACGTTTGTTTTGTTTTGTTTATTTAATTAATTATAAAGAGGTGGGGCCTTGGTGTCTGCATAGGGTGGATAGCATAAATACCTGGCAACCTGGGATTAGATTCAGGTGTGTAATGGGGAAGGCCACACAGTTTTTGACCGTGCTTGTGCTCGTGCAAATGTTTGTATAGTGAAAAAGCCTATTTTGTGTTTATCTGAAAGAACAATAACCCTTGGAACAGTTTGTTTTTTTGTAGTCAATAAAAGGATTGACATATCCGACAATACGGCATCTTCTGGACATTGCATTAATTCACACACGCGTCAGACTTCCGTCTAACCCTTACCCCTTGGTAATGCTACAGGAAAAGCCATTACAGTAAGGCTGTGTCTTGATTCAGGGGTTGCGGTCTTGGAACCGGCCTCGTAGGCTGCATTTGAAGACCGATTGCGTCATAGCGGCGCGCAAAGGCTGTCCCATTTGCAAGGCTCCTTGCAAGGCTCCTCATATGCGGTCGTGAAATGCAGCCTTCGTTTCACGGTTTTGAAGCAGTTTTGAAGGCTGCATCAGATGTATCCTTCGTGGCCCAACATATCCCAAGATTCATTGCGTTTTTTTCAGAGATTGCATAAAATAAAATAAAAAATAACAAAACAGCAACGTGTTGCTCCATCTTCTTAACTTTTATCTTCCTTTCTTTTTTTCTTGTACTTTTTTTTCTTTTCGTCTGGTAGACAACTTATTTTTCTTTTTTCCTCCGCTGACAGGGCTGTCTCCGTTGGCAGCAATCAGGGTTGCTAGGCAGCACAGGAGCGGCGAGTCGTCACGCAAGGTAACGGCTTGTTACGTAAACCGGAAATGCTCGTAAACGGAGACCTGCGGAGACCGTCTCGTTTAACAAGGCTCGTTGGCCTTAAAACCGGCCTTAAAATCGGCCTTCATAGGCTATAGCCTTCATAGACCGCGAGACTGCGTCCTACCAAGTGCGTGGTCTCTGAATCAAGACACAGCCTAAGTGTTTGCTATGCTACACACGTCCTGAATCTTGATATCTGACTTTGGATAAGACGCCAAACAGGCACCCTCCCATTTCAAAAAACACCAGCAGCGGTCCTTTAACTGGGGCCCGCAGAGCAGTGTGATGCTATCTCCTGTCCTTAAAGATCAAAGACCTCAGTGATAACTTACATCTTTGAAGTCCAGGTCGGCGTCCTCGGGGAAATCTGGGTGTGCATCACCTGTTCCATCGTTTGGTCCGACACCCATGTCGTCCCCTTCCTTATGTTCACCACAGTCTGCTATGACACATGGCTGCAAAGGTAGACATTAGCAGACGTTTTAGATGGAAAGATTTCATTTGTAGCAAGTTGAGGTATGTGTCATACATGTTGCATTCTTGGTAAAAACCATCACAGAAAAGCTTCAGTTTTTAAAACGTGAAATTAATTTTAAATTGAAGAGGACAACGGTACATTATATTGACATTTACCTTTACAGGGGTGTCCTCCTTGGTCTCAATGGCCTCAAGCGTTTTCATGATTCCCAGCCCCTTTATCAACTGTCCAAAAACCACGTGCTTGCCATCCAAGTGTGGCGTTTCAACAGTAGTGAGGAAGAATTGTGAGCCGTTGGTGTTGGGCCCGGCGTTGGCCATGCTCAGCAGACCTACCTTGTCATGCTAAAACGGAGAAGGAAATAAAACGATTACAGCAGACAAACGATGGCACTTCTCGCATGTGAATTATTGTGTTATTCCAAAACAGAAGTTTGAGGAATTATGGCTTTTACAATAAAAACACAATTGAGACTTTGAGAGGAAAGTTGGAGAAAAAAAACAGTGTTGGAAACGTGATTGATGAAGATACCCCTTTAAACTATTATTGTGGTGGACCCCAGACAATGGAGATCCCGGTGTTGAGCAGTTATACCTTGTAGTGGAAGTTCTCATCCTCAAACTTCTCCCCGTAGATGCTCTCACCCCCAGTGCCATTTTGGTTGGAGAAGTCACCGCCTTGGATCATGAAGTTCTTGATAACTGCCAAAAAAAACATTTTTACAGCCAAATGACTTCTGCAGAGCAACCTGACTGAATGACAGCTCCCCAATGTAAAAGGTAAATATGCAAAGGCCATATTAGCCGAGCTTTAGTACGTTTAGTTACCTTGCATTTCTGCCCTAATGAAATGCAAGGTATATTATGAATGTTCACACATTTCCACAAGCATCCAATTGATTGTTTCAAGGAAACTTGTGTTTGTTCAACTGAAACATAATACTGATCATCTTTTTCTGATCCTCCCAAAACGTCAATCACATTATAATGTATATGTGAAGGCTGTTTACCTCTGTGGAAAGGGCATCCTTTGAAGTGCAGCGGCTTCCCAGTGGATTTTCCAGTGCCTTTCTCTCCAGTGCACAGCGCCCGGAAGTTTTCAGCAGTCTTTGGGGTGATGTCAGCAAACAGCTCCAAGACTATTCTTCCAGCTATGGGCAGAAAACACTTTCTGGTTTATGTTTGGTCACAGATACAATATAAATTCAGTGTTCATGAAAATAGCAGGGAGGATGTTTTCACATACTAAGCATATGCAATTATAGAACAAAATTAAAGAAAGGATAAAGTGGAGCTGGACATTGAGGTATTCAGGAAGCATTATAAATAACCAGGTACAAATCAATCAAGTGGACAGGCTGGGTCGGTCGATGCTGCAGTAATATATTTCGTGTATTCTGTTGTTTTTTTTCTAATGTGTTAGTTTAGCTTAGCTGCCTCTTGAATATTAAATAAACTGTTGAGCAAATATTAAGTGACCTATGATTAACCATTACCACCTGCTATATTATTACTATGAACGCTACGTTACACCGGCACATTTACAAGTGTCATTAGACAACACAGCCACACGTGGCTCAGACAAGAGACATAGTCTCTCTATGTTAAATTTACAAAAATATGACTCACTAAAAACAAAAGCCAAATGCCAATCACCAATACGTACTAGCCGGCGGATTTGTTGGGTGCACGTTTTCTGGCAGCTACTAAATGAGTCCGCTTCTGCAAGTCACTCAAACTAGCTAGGGTTGTGCTAAGCTAAAAAGACTAGCGGTTCAATTGGCTCCTAAAAAGCCGTTTGCTGACAGTAATAACAAAATATCCTAACCTCTTTCTCCTCCAATATCTACATCGAAGAAGACACGGGGGTTCTCGGGATTTGAAGGCTTGGCAGACGGTGTTGGGTGAGACATATTGAGGACAAGGCGTGTAAGACACAAGCGTCTGCTAACCTAGCTAAACCCGGCCGGCGGATGTTGCACTGGAGTAGGTTGAACGAAGAAGAATCAACTCAATCGCTTCCGGTCATACGTTTCAAAATAAAAATATTCTTTTGAGAATTTATAGCATTTTGTGTATGCTACTATAGCGGCTAAATGCTTATTTTCGTCAGAATCTTTCAGTTGATGATACAAGCGTGAAAATTGGCTCCATTGGTCACTTGACAATAGCATATTCTTTTAAAGACAATTTTCAAGCGTGTATCACAAATTGAAAGAGTGCAGCACTTAGCCACTCCACTAGGGCTATAAGAATAGGAAATACACTTGTTTGAGATTCAAATGTAAAAGGATATCTGACCAGGTGGCAAAATGTTTTGGCCAAAAGGAACTTGGCTACACACACAAAAAAATATATATCCTTTATTTAACCTTGATCAATTGAGGGGTGACCCTCTTTTACAATGACGTAGAGTTATTACAAATACATAATATACAATACAAATACACAGCAGTTTACAAAGAGACTAAACAATTAAAACATTCCGGAAAAAAATGGGTGGAGAAGAACATTGCTTAGCCAAAACAGTTACAGTTTATGTGGGGCAGATTCAAAATAATATGTCTAAATTTGTTAAAATATATTAATGATTTTATTTAAATTTTAAGTTGTAAATTGTTCCAGGAGTCAGGAGCACTGAAGCTAAAAATGGTTTACCAAGCTCAGACTGGGCGTATAGAACATAGGGGAGAACGGGGTAATCTGAGCCACTTTTTACATTTGCTCCCCTCTAAGCGAGCTAAAATTATTTATCACTCAAATTTACACATTTCCCATTAATTCAGGATGTTTCCTAGAAATGGGCATTAGCATAATTTTTTCAAGACAAAGGGCAGTGAAAATATGATTGTTTTAAAAAAAGTTGTCATGTGGCTCACTTTACCCCAGCTGTGGGGTAAACTGATCCACTTACTTTTTCCACTCTGAAACTACCATAACAACACATATTGTAACAGTAAGAATCCTGAAAGCTAGCCACACATTCCAGAACTAATGTCGGACTAGTAAAAGAATGATGGGGTTTGGTCAATTAAACAAAGCAAATTTTCTAAACACTTGAAAGTAACTCTGAACAAAATCAAATACAACATATTATAATTCAAAAGGTTTTAATAAGATTCAAATGAAAGATAGAACCAGTTAGATTAGAACACAGTCTGGGGGTCAGAACACAGGACCCTTAGAGCCAGCTTGTGTCTGGGGGTCAAAGCATAGGAAAATCAGAACCAGCGAGAACAGCCTGGGACTCAGAACACAGGAGAAGACCCAACTGGATTATAACATCAGCCTGTCATACTCTACAACTAGGCCTACTCTACATTCCAGCCCTGAAGGTTACAGGGAAAGATGAGAAGGTGCTCTTTCCGTGTGGTTGTCCCAGGTCGTCTTCATGGTGTATTTCCTTGGCATGATGGCTTTTCTACAATGTGTATGACATTAAAATAAAACATATGTCATGTAATATTACATTAAAATATGTTTAAGACTAAACTTAACTTGTGCCTCATGGTGGGGGAAAGTGAGACAGTGGCTCACTTTCCCCCACAGCATTTGGCTCACTTTCCCCCACCACCACAATTTGAGAAAAAACTACCTCTCTTAGCATTTCAGGCTAATCTTTAGCTAATATCATCACATGGTTTTTATATTTTGGTAGTTCATCAACATGTATGATAGAAGTTTTTCTACATGAATACATTTGCTTTGGCACAACAGTTGATTATGTTGACAGCAAGAAAATGTACTTTTACATGCAAAATACCTATTTTGGTGAAAAAAACATGCTTACCACAGCACCATGAGGTCCTCTCTTTCAGGGCCATGGGGAAATGAGAGGGGCTTGAAAACATATATCTCACATGACCACAAATGTTTTCCGTTGCCTCGGTACAGGGGGTGGCTCACATTACCCGATGCCTCATATTCCCCCATTCTCCCCTATAACATGAGCATGTCAGTGGACAGGGTCAGATAAAGCCCATCTGAAATTTGCAGCATTGTAGTCAAAAAATGGTGTAGCTTTCCGGTCAGGGCTTTATAAATAAAACGTGCCAATGTGCATCATGTCTTAACACCCAACCTTTCTATATAAAACACAATGGTGTGTGTCATAAGCATCTCCTGTGATGAACCTTAAAGCAGAGTGAAAAACAGAGTCCAGGAGTTTAAGTAGACCTACAAATAGAAACATTTCTCTTTGCAAGGTCAATGCCGATATTTCTTATTATTTGTATGTAGGCCTAGATTTTTAAGAATCATCCATGACAAAAGAAGATTGTGAGTTTCCAAAATACAGTATTAGAAAAACTAAACCCTATTTCTATATTTAATATATTTATAATAACTTGAAAACCACCCAAATATGATGCCTTCACATTGAATTCAACTCTGTCATTGGCCTGTCACCACCGTTAGACAGGAAATCTGACAGAGTTGACATCTGACGGTGTTGTCACATTTAATGTTTCTTAAACAAAACAAATAGAGTTTATTTAGTAGCCATTTGGTTTTTCTGTTGATGTTAGGTGCTTGTATGAACTACTTCAGGAAAATAAAATAAAATAACATTTCAAATAACTTATTTTTTTGATTTTAGCACCCTTACATTTAATCCCAGCACCCATACACTTTCTGGAAATCAATTGAAAAAAAAAAAAAAAAATGTATTAAATGAACACATAGGAAACATAGTTTTTTTGGCTAGTCCAGTAAATTCAATACTTGATTTCAAAGTATAATAGAAATAAAAATATGCCAGTTGTTATGCAATAAGGATGTTGTTGTGGTTACCTTTAACCTTAACCATGTCACACAAATGTTGTGTGGAAATTCTCAGTACTTCATTTCTGTAGCTGGAGGGTAAACATTCAGTATTCCAAGGGGTTGGTTGTGAGGAAACAGATGAGAATATTACAGTAATGTTGCACAAAACTGAATGTCTTATTTAAGATGTTCTTCTAATCTTTGCTTTTAATACTCAGAAATATTCTGTCCTCAGATTAAACAGGAGCAAAAGACAACTCCTTGGTACACTAAGGACTTTGGATAATGGACCCAAAGTTGACATTGCTTTGTTTTAAGGGCCACATGCCATAACGGTTGGGAACCATTATATTGCACTGAGAAATACTGATTAAGCTGTTCTTAACTTGGAATTCAAAGATCCCTGAACTAACAGCATTAAAAAGGGATACAATGCTGGTTTATAGAGTTATTTAACTGTGCCCTGTCACTTTGACTGTATGTGACTCAGACTGTCTTGTGAATACATACAGGATTCTGTCCCAACAAAGCTCAAAAACAAAAATTGCCTTTAGGTGGGTGTAGGGTTGCAAAGGGGTGGAAAGTTTCCGGTAAATTACCGGAAAGTTTCCGACAACTTTCCACGGGAACTTTCGCTCGGGAATTTTGGGAATATTCAAAATTGGAAATTATAGGAATTAACTAAATGTTGGTAATTTAAATGATTTTGTTTTCATATCCAAACATAAATCTAAACATTTAAACACTATGTTTGGTCATAGGCAGACATCCATGCAAAATAATACAATTAAAAAACATTGCATTTGAACAGATTTATTTGTAAGAAATAAATCTTAAAAATTGTATGAACAATCAATAATTTCACTGAACAACAAAAAGATGAATGTTGAGTTAAATATTACTCATCTGTCTGACCCCACCCATTCAATAAATAAAGTAAAATGCCCCCCATGTGATGGAGGAATGCACAAAGCATGTAGGGGGCATGGCCTCAGTACCCCTGCAGTAGGATGTGTGCTATGTGCAATTTGCCAAGTGTACTTGCATAAAATCTGGTTGTTTTAGTCAAGATTATGCTAAAATATATTTTCCCCAGCTATATTTAAAATCACAGTTTAAGCCTCTGTAAACCTGGTCTAGTAAAAAACAATATATGATATCAAGTTGGGTGTCTCAATAAACTTTAAAAAAAATCTGATTTGAAATTAATAAACATATTGAAACTTAGTTGAAAAATCTGCTTTTTACAGTCTAGAACGTTTGCCTGGACTGAAATAACATAGTTAGGAGAATTAAGTGCATTTGGGTTGCTTTAACCTTCCTCTCGTGTTGGGGTCGCCACCGACCCGTTTTGGATTTCAAATGCATAAAAGAACCACTTACATTTTGTTTATTGCATCAAGATTTCTTGACTGTCAGGAACCTCTATTTCAACAAAATAAAATAAAAAATAAAAAATTCACTTAATTATAAAATGCTCTGGTGGAAATTATAACACTGGTGGTGTTAGGGTCGTTTTCGACCCGGTTATAGAATAAGATGTAAAAAACAATTACTAGAGCCAAAACTGAAATCATAAGTGCACTGTCAGCCAACACCAAGACAGTCAGCTCCTCTCCCAATCATGTGAGCTCTGGGGCGGTTCACATTTTGACTTTTTTTGCCATTATACCTGCATAAAACCGAAACAAACAGACAGGCATATTCAGACATGTGAGGTCAATTCAGTATAGAGTTAGTGACTTGCAGAGTGCACATATCCTATTTGCAGTATTCAAAAATGAGGAGATATACAGAGAGCAAAGTTCTGGATCATGTTTTTGGTGAAAATGGCCACCTGATTCTAAAAATAAGAGGTGTCAGGTCTGCCGAAGCACTAAGGACAGAAAGATAAACGTATTGAGCTTTACCTGCAAGAAATATTTCTGCAAAGATCACTGAAAGTGTTGCTCTTTGCCACACATCTGAACACACAACCAAACATATTCACACAGAGACTTTTACTCTGTTTTTTGTACTAGTTTTGGAACTAGTAATTGATTTCGATTGGTTTGATTTGTTGATTGGTTGTTGTTTATTTGACCTTACAAATCTATATTTTGTGTTGTGACTTGTTCTGGTTTTCATTGTGTGTTTGTATAATGCTGAAATAAAAGTTTTTTTGCTGTTTTCTGAAATAAATATATATGGGTTGTAATTGACCAGTAACACCATAGATGTTAAAAAGGTCAATAATATTAATATGAAAAAATAAATAAAACTAATTTAGTTAAGAAATGTGTTCTCATACCCCTCAGTAATAATCAGGTAACACAACAACCAAATATTTATTTATTTGATTCTCTTGAGGTTCATTTTACCATTTTTTTTATTGAAATTGAGGCGCATACTGACAAAAAAAAAGGCCCAGCCTCCTACACCAAAAATATTAAAGACAATATTTTCATGGATAAGGAAGCCTAACAAGGTAACCAAGAGATGAGAAACAAACTGGATGATAGATAATTGTTTTTAGTGTTTTTTACAGCGGATTTCAGACACGGGTCGAAACTGACCCGCTAACACCATGGATGGTAACAGAAAGTTAACACAGGAGGAAGGTTACATTTTGTAAATTCCCGTTTATTCCCGTTAATTCCCAAAATTCCCGTTAATTCCCATGGAAAGTTTCCAACTTTGAAAATTCCCGGAATTTTGCAACCCTAGGTGGGTGTCAGATTATAGGCAGCCTGTGCTAAAGATTGCCAGAAAATTGCGGCTGACCTCTAGAAATGGATTTCTGAGTGGCTCATTAAATGGAAATTGGTTGTTCTTCTTGTGATACACAATAAGTGCAGTTATCTGCAACAGACAATAGGACATGATTGCTTTAGCCTTAGGGATGGATCTCCAGGTGTTACTCAGATAGGAATCAAACGTTTGTATCTGTGACCATGTAGTAATGGAGTGGGACCTGACAAACTAGGCTATACCAACTTGGTTCGTTTTGGAGAGAATCAGTGCCATAACTGACATATTGGATTGCTTCAAGCAGGTTGTAAACACTTTGACAAAAAGACAATTCAAGCCGTGTTGTCAAGGATTATATTTTCGGATGCAATCTAGAATCCCGATGTGAATTACAATGATTATATTTGATAAACTGTAAATTGAGTCATGAACCCACCATGAACTTTTATTTTTATATACTTTTATATATTGTCCAAAAGTGTCCAAAAGTTTGGACACGCTCAATGCGTTTCCTTTATTTTTATGACTAGTTACAATCTAGATTCTCACTGAAGGCATCAAACTTTGAATGAACACATGTGGAATTCTTTGCTAAACCATTTCAGGTGACTCCCTAATGAAGTTCATTGAGAGAGCACCAAGGGTTTGTAGCGCTGTCAAAAAAGCAAAGGGTGCCTACTTTGAGGAATCTAAAATATAAGACCTATTTAAGAGTCATTTCACACTTTTTTGTTAAGTACATAATTCCATATGTCCCTTCAAAGTTTTGATGCCTTCAGTGAGAATCTACAACGTAAATAGTCGTGAAAATAAAGAAAACGCATTGAATGAAAAGGTGTGTCCAAACTTTTGGCCTGTATATATATATATATATATATATATATATGTATATATATATATATATGTTGGCATTTTTCATGCTCTATTGATAGTTTGGAAGAGACAGAGGTGAAATGGGGCAGAGAGGGGAGTGACATGCAGAGAAAGACCGCGGGTGGGAATCAAACCCGGGTCTGCTGCTGCGGCCCAGGGGGGGACGCCCTACCAACTGAGCTAAGGGCACCCACCCCCCCACCATGAACTTTCACAGATATGTTGTGCAAGATAAAAACAATCTTAGATTATGCTTGATACAAATAAAAAAACTGTGTGAAATTCTCCTCAATCTTTCTTGCTGGAAGGTAGGAACAGATGAAAATGTTCAACAGTCAACACGTTACAGGGATTAAAACATGTTTAATCAAACATGTTCTCCAGCTGCTGTGATTCGTAGGATGCCATCTGCTGTTAGCTCTGACTGTCTCTGTCAAACTTGGTGTTGACTTGGTGGGAGTCATCTGTCATGCTCTTTCTGTGAGGAAACAAAATAGTCAGCCATCAGTGGCTGCTGAGAGACGGTTCTAGCTTTATTAAAGGCGGAGTCAGCGTTTGTGGAGAACGCTTGTCATCAAAATCGCTTTTTCTCAAAATCAGTGAATATCTCCTCACAATCCTCTACCTGTCCAGACTGTGTGGGCTGAAGAAAATCCAGGTAAATACTCAGCCTAGACTCTTTGTTTACGTACCAGTGTACAGACCCTAGGCTGTGTATTAACACCAGACTTTTTTTCCAATGCACACACAGTATACAGATCGTGAGGAGATATTCTCTGATATTGACAACAAGTGATTTTGACAACATGCATTCTCCAGAATCGTTGTTGACTCCACCTTTTAATTTCGGGAAACTCATTAGTAATTTTTTTCAGATACTTATTTTACTGTACTAGACTGGCCGGGAGGCTTGAAAGCCTGGGAATTGAGTTGTTTGCAGTATTATTTGTGTCCCCGCTGATGAATCTGTATCAATACAGAAGTGGACCGCTGCTACTTCCCAGACTACCAGCTTTAAGAAAATCATTATTCTGACTATTCTGTTATCTTCGTAACATCTGTCCGGTGTTTGCCTGCAGTAGCTTTTTGTCTGCCCTATAACAGCAGCTTGTGGTGCTGCATATACCTATCAGAACATCTCTCTCTCTCTCTCTCTCTCTCTCTCTCTCTCTCTCTCTCTCTCTCTCTCTCTCTCTCTCTCTCTCTCTCTCTCTCTCTCTCTCTGAGCCTTGTTAGTACATCCTCACATTGTATTGGGCTTATTAAAGTTATCCACTGTATACTATGCTTTAAGCATTTTATACCTTAGGGACATCTCCTAATGGAAGTCTAGTTTTCGCCCCTGTAAGAACTTCTATTCTCTTGTGTTTGAGTCCAAGGTTTTCACTGTACCCACATGTTAAGTTGTGATGCACCTAGTATTACAGTATGAGCTATTGTGTGCAGACTGCAGACTGAATGAGTATAGAAGTGTTCAGTTATGAAACTCAGAGGGATTGCAGGCCTAATACCAAACCATTTCAACCCTTTTGTGTCCATTTAATAACCGAAACGACAATTTCCTGAAACATTGCAGTTCCTTTGTTAGAACTTTCCCAACCTTGGAACATCCTTCTATTGTATTTAGACAGTTCCTTACTAAAATCTTAAAAGCTGGCCCAGATATAGCCCGAGGTGTCTATGTCCTACTAAGCTTTTTCATGCTTTTGTGTCTGTTCTGTGCCTTGCTGCTTTTTTCTGTGTGTTACCAATTAGTTTCCTTGCTTTTGACACACAGGTTTTTTCAGGAACACCTGTATGTCACTGAGACAATGACATAGATTAATGTGCGCTCTCCCTACAAAAAATATAAAAATCCATAACCTCACCATCCAGCAACATGAGGCTGCAATATTCATCAGCCTCTACTTGAGGGATGTAAAAAGGGCTATAGCTTAAACCTGCAGTGTGTAGAATTTTGGGTTTTATTTCCTAGCAGACTTTGTAGAAACTAATGATAATATCCATAATTACGTTTAATTTAGTGCATAATAGCTGACTTTTTTTTAGAATGTATTATTTTTTCCCTTAGAAAGGGTCTCATATATGTCCATATTTATCCATACCTTGGACCAAAGCATCGGCGCCGCCATGTTGGAAGCGTCATGGTTGGAATGTCATCAGGTGCATTGTTTAGAATTTAGAATTGTTCTTGTCCTTGAAGGCCACTGTAGCTTCTGTTATTATTCCAAAGATGGTGGGGTTACCCAGGGAACGTTGCATTCTAGAACTTTCTAGAATTTTCTAGAACTTTTTTGATGATGTCATATTACACACTGCACCTTTAAGTACCATCAAGGGCACATGTCACAGACATTTAATGAAATTAAGAGGCAACATCCATGTGTAGTTTCTTTGAGGCTACATGTGTGATATTTCTGATTAAAGATCTGAGGATTTGAATGTCCCAGTGAAAAAGCTGAATGATAAAATGGTTTGGTTGAGTGGCCATTTAAAAAACGTCTTTGATGGGTGGTGTTTTGCTGACAAAATCCTCTCGTGAACTCAGTATTTTTTCTAATTCTGCCGGAGATTGAAAGCACCTGCATTACTCACATCTTTCCATTCACTTGATCTGTAGTCGCCATCTCTAAACTCTAACTACCAGCGGGGCACTCTCAGGATTGGCCTTTCATCATGGTGCCATCCTCGAAGGCCATGTTATTACTGACATTCTAAAGGGTTTTTTCCCTGTGCAGTGGCCTTTTCAGCAAAGCCAAACTCATTTTGTCAGGATCAGCTCGAGACTCAATCATGTTTAATGGATCTAAAGGGAGAGTCACAATGAAAACACAAAGAAAGCCACCACGTCCCATTTACTTTGTATTGCTTCAAAGGTCGCATATTGTGCTTAAAGGTCACATGTTACGCTTATTTTCAGGTTCAAAATGGTAACCATCAAAAAGTGCATTTTAAATTTAGGATTAGATTAGGATAGACCATTTAGGAATAAGTGCACAGCCATGGTCAGGAAAGCCAAATCCGAATATTACCTTGAATTAATCTCCGACTGCTACTCTAACCCTGCACTATTTTGGAAAGCTGTGAACTATAATAAAAACAATTCTAGCACAGTTCCCACTCAGATCAAATTAAATTGTCACACTCTCAATGATCAAAAAGAGATTGGCTTAGCTTTTAATAAACATTTTGTAGCTGCTGGTCAACTCTTTCAAAATGGAGGTTGTACACCTTCTACAACCAGTAGTAACGTACCGCCTGTCTCTCAAACTCCTATTTTCAGCCTTGATCTTCTTCCCACAAGTGTTGTTGTAGATGCGCTCCTCGCCATCAACCCCAAGAAGTACATGGGAGAGGACAATTTGGACCCGTTTTCAATCAAGCTTTCGACACATATAATATCAAAACAAATAACCCATATTTTTAATCTTTCCATCTCCTCTGGAATAGTTCCTAAAATTTGGAAAAAAGCTCACGTAATTCCTTTACATAAAGGTGGTGACAAAAATAATCTTAATAACTACAGGCCAATTTCCAAACTCCCATGCCTGGCAAAAATTCTAGAATCACTTATTAATAATCAGTTAAAAACATTTCTAACTAGTGCTTCCATTTTGAGCCCATTCCAATCTGGTTTTAGGGCAGGCCACAGTACTGTCTCTGCTGTGACTTTGGTTGTAAACAACATTGTTACAGCATTAGACAAGAAAAAGCACTGTGCAGCACTTTTTATTGATCTTTCAAAGGCCTTTGATACTGTTGACCACCATTTGCTTTTACGGAGGCTGCATGACATTGGCTTTGATCATTCTGCATGTAGCTGGTTTAGGGATTATCTCTCTGATAGACAGCAGTCAGTTAAACTCGGAAGATACCAATCTGAGTTTTTAACTGTTACAAATGGTGTCCCACAAGGCTCAATTTTAGGTCCAGTTCTTTTCACAATTTATATAAATAACATTGTTTCATCGCTAAAAAACTGTCATGCCCATCTATACGCTGACGACACAGTACTGTATTGCATTTCCGATTCGGTGCACCAATCTATTCAGAACCTACAAAGCTCTTTTAACACCCTGCAGGACTGTCTAGTGGACCTCAGGCTGGTTCTAAATACAGACAAAACCAAATATATGTGTTTCTCCAGAGCAAGAACTACAAATTTGAATGATTTTAATATTTTTACAAAGAATGGATTTTTAATTGAAAGAGTCACAGAGTACAAATATCTCGGCATCTGGTTAGATGATAAACTCACTTTTAATTTTCATATAAAAAATCTTGTTCGTCGACTACGACAAAAAATTGGCTATTTTTATAGGAACAAAACCACCTTCCCTTTATTTAGTAGGAAAAGGATTATTGAAGCAGTTTTCATGTCTGTCCTTGATTACGGTGATGTGGTTTACCGGCATGCATCACATTCATGTCTTAAACTCCTGGGGCCTGTTTCAGGTAGCTGGTTTTACATACTCTGGGTTTAATCATACGCTCTGAGTTGGTTAACTCAGAGCGCAGGGTTGATAAGCAACTCTGGGTTTTCGGTTACAGAACAGTGGATCAGCGTTGGGTTAATCAACTCTGAGCGCGTTCACTCTGGGTGGAGCGTGTGCATAAAAGCCATCGTCAATGGATCGCTGATAACATGATTCACATGGAAACAGAAGAAACAAATGCGTGATCCTCCCACTTCTCCACTTCTCAAAAAAAGAAAAAAAAACTTCTCCGCTCCTCCCACTGGAGTTAGAAATATTAACGAATGAGTTTATGGTAGCCTATGGAGAATAATTAACGGGTATATTGTCACATAACTCTGATCTAATCTCCTCGGCAATTCAGAAAAAAACAGAGCAATCATTTCGCTTCCGTATGAGAAGCCATAGTCTATTTTAAAAAGTTACGCATATCAGCAGTAAAGTAATAAAGCTGGCGCGGCACAGCATTTCTGACAGTGTTTTATATTCGCTGTATTTGGGAAGCTGTAGCCTAATAGCCCACTGTGCAGTAAACAGACTGTCGCTTCTTTTAAATGGGGAGTGAAAGACATTAACGTCTGACACATAAGGTGACAGTTTCCATTGAAGAGCCTGATTGATTTATTATCAGATCCATTTTCCTCAAGTGATCACAGTTTAAATTATTATATAATTATTTATATAATTTTTATATTCATATTAGGCTATAATATGAATATAAAAGGGCTCGTCTGTGACTTTAGGATCGCACAAGTGAACAGTAACAATCGCGTGCAGCCGCAGCGTTACATGAATCCACCTGACATAAATCTGTTCAGTGGCACAGACGTTAAAAAGCATACAATACAAATATGTTTATTAATCTGAATGTAGAGCATGTCACGATGTGTAAGGTGGCCGCCTATATGAACGTACCGAGGGCTGAGAACAAGGCTACTGATCAGATAAATGATCGGTCAAACGTAAAATCATCAGGAAATGATAAAAACATCCCGATGGAGATTTCTGTGGAGTGATTTTGCTTCAAACTGTACAGGGACGCGTGTGACAGTGACACTCCTTCTTCAGTCGGAGCTGCAGCGTAAAGTGAAAACAAACTCAGGGTAGGTCTAACCACCTATCCAGCAGGTTAGACCCACGGCGTATGTTGCCGCAGTAACTGACTCTCGGTTGCATTGAACCTGCTACCTGAAACGGAAAACCCAGAGTTTCCACCAACTCAGAGCGAACAAACTCCGGGTTGCCTCAAAACCAGCTACCTGAAACAGGCCCCTGGACTCTGTTTTTCACTCTGCTTTAAGGTTCATCACAGGAGATGCTTATGACACACACCATTGTCTTTTATATGAAAAGGTTGGGTGGTCCTCCCTTAAAGAGAGACGTGACGCACATTGGCATATTTTAATTTACAAAGCCTTGACCGGGAAGCTTCCTCGTTATTTAACTGAATTGCTGCAAATCTCAGATGGGCTTTATCAGACCCGCTCCACTGACATGCTTATGCTTTATGTCCCACAAGCCCGGTCTGAGCTAGGAAAGACAGCTTTTAGCTTCAGTGCCCCTGACTCCTGGAACAACTTACAGCAACAAATTAAACTAAATAACTTCATATCCTTTAACCAATTTAAACAAACTATTTTAAATCTGCCAAACTCTACCTGTAACTGTTTTAATTAGGCTATATCGTACTCTCACCCATTTAATTTTAATTGCTACCACTTAATTTCACCACTGTGTAAATGTTTCAATTGTTTTTCTCTTCACCTGTTGTTGTGTATTTGATGTATTTGCGTTGAATATTGTTAATGTATTGTTGTTTTTCCTTTGAATTTGTTTGAACTCGACGTCATTGAAAATGAGGGTCACCCCTCAATTGGTCTCTCGAGGATAAATAAAAGTCGAGGATAAATAAAAGTTAAATGAAATGAAATGAAAATGAAATAATAGGTGACATTTAAGGTGCATAACATGTATTTTGGCGCCATCCAGTGGTGACAGTTGTAGATTGCAACACTTTTATGTCTACCCCTCACGTTTAGAGAATTTACAGAAGCTACGGTGGCTTTCAAGGACAAGAAGCTAGTAAAGATGACATCATCCACCACTTCTTTACCTCTTTCTACAATATCAAGTGATGACGTTAGGACGTATTTGGTTATTTATTATAAAGTACTTATTCATCGTCTTCCAACCAGTGCATTTTGGATGGACCCCCACTATATTTAAGAACGCATAAGGCCGTTAAGTCTGTCCGTTCGGCGTTCTGTGCTACAGTAGAAACATGGAGGCACGCCCGCTCTTATGTAGATTAAAACAAAAACGCTCATTACAAGGAAACAGCCATTTTTATTTTCAAGCAATTACACAATAATTAAAACATGAATATACTATTATATTCCAATTCTACCAAGTCTGTTCTAAAAAAATCCCTTTACACACTGCACCTTTAACTAAATGGTGTTGTAGCTATATATGAGGGCAATGTGGATCTCATATTGTATTGCCTTGTTGAGGAACTGCAGTAGAAGCGTGAGTAATGCAGTTGATACTTTGGAACAGACACTTTCCAGAGTGTTTGTTTGGGTCCAAATCTGTCTGTTTGATTTCTCATAGCTTGAGGCGGTGTGTGTGCTCCTGCAAAAGTGGAAGTGTTGCATTATAAATGGGGAAGCATGTAACTTCAATGCTGTCACTCAACACTCTGCAAACCTGAGATGTTCTCACTTATCCATTCGATACAGCACACATGTAACATGATTCTGAGGTTCCGAAACAAAGGGCGCTCGACGTGTCCAACGTGAGGGTTTAAAAACACTGTCTTACTGTCGGTCCTGGAACCTTTGAGTCACACGGTCCTCCAACGCTGTCCTTAACTCGGTTTTCTGTTAAAAACAGGAGGACAGAGATCACTTTATATTATCCCTGAAGTGCTGCTTTCTTTCATTTAGACCTGAGAAGAAAACTTGAAAATATTCATTTATTTTAAATCCACAGCATGTAAAATCAATAGATGTCTTATGCCATCACTTATAATCTAACCAATATAAAAACTAAAACCCAACACAATTACTAACCACAACAAAATGGTGCTGTTAAAAATACATATAGAATTAACAAAAATCAATAAATCGAATCCACATACAGATGAGTGATACTCTTTATTCAAACACAACTGCCATTTCTGCATATTGCTTCCATATCCAAACCATCCTCAAGGTCACATTAACTGAATGATGGTGTGGCTACATACTCATTAGCATTAGATGTGCTCAGCGGATTTTGCTCAAACCTTTATCTGCATGTTGCTGTGCAGTGTCCCACTGTTCAGCAGCTGGTTGTACTGCCAGCCCCAGCCAACCTCCCCCACATAGCTCTGCCTGGGCCCAGGAGGAGGGGCATTGGGTGCAGCTCGGCACAAGTAACTGAGGTCACCTGTGGCCTCCGGTGATGAGGCGCCAACACCAATGTACCGGGGGAAATAATTAGATCTGGGCCTGTAGTCTCCAATTCCGTCTGGGCCTTGTGAGAATCAGTGAGAAAAGAAGATAAATATATATATAAGTATCCAACCCAACATGAATCCTTTACCCACAACATAGAGTCAGAACACACACAGATATTAATAAAGAGAAATAAATAAACAGAACATGCATTCTCTCAGTTATAATAACCTAAAGGAAACATACATAATTAATCCTTAGAAAACAAAGCACAAAACCGAGACACAATCTACAATGACTGCCCTCTTTGTTGGGAGAGGGGACTCCTTCAATCAGAAGAAACAGACTATGCACCTTTTACATTTTAAATGAACATTTGATTTTTGACTAACATCTTTTTGCTTCTGAAACAATACAAGTTCCCATCAGGGATGAATAAAATATGATCTATCTATCTATCTATCTATCTATCTATCTATCTATCTATCTATCTATCTATCTATCTATCTATCTATCTATCTATCTATCTATCTATCTATCTATCTATCTATCTATCTATCTATCTATCTATCTATCTATCTATCTATCTATCTATCTATCTATCTATCTATCTATCTATCTATCTACACAAAAGTAACGCTTTACGTTTTCCATTTTATACATGATTGCAGTGTAAGCACACATCTGCACGGACACTGACATGCCCAGATGCATACAAAATACCATACTGCACAATTACACAAATTCACACAGACACATGTAATATGTCAACTTACTTTTAGACCTGTTTATAGTTCCACAATATATCTAATTACAGTTATGTTTGCGTGTACACAGAGCGTATGCTTGGATGTCATATAATTGTTGAACAAAGCTTTGGGGTCTTAAGCATTATCTCACAGGAAACTGGGTTTTAGCAGTCTGACAATACATAGTTTCCCACCGATGTGTGTTTTGGTATAGTGATACCCCTCACAATAATGTAGATACAGCAACAGAGACATCCATTCAAATTCCAAACTTTGACAAATGACAAATACATTTTACTCCCTAGAATTGCACTCAGACACAATTGAAGGTCACATGTCTTTTTGCTTCTCATACCTGTAAAGATCATCCTCTGCCCATGCTGTGGCCCTCCTGCAGCTGCTTCATTTTCTTGAATCATTTCTTCCACTTTTATGTTTAGATTAGTTGCAGGCTCAACACACCTCTATAATAGTCACCCTTGGGTGATAACTTGAGCCCAGCAGCCTGCTCTGTCCATGGGGTCATTGTCGGTTGTCATGCAACCGCTGGTTGTCAAGGCATCAGTGGTTGTGTCCTAGTTGCATTGTAAAAACAGGTGGTGCCTCAGCTAATGAAGCATGGCCACTACACGTCATTTTAAACTACATATTTACAAATCACTTCATGTCTCAATAAGTTAAAATGAAGACAGACATGCCAAAAACATATTATTTTTTTATTAAATATTAATCATCGTAGTCATGGGTATCTATTTTTTTATGGCACAGTTAACAATTCAATTTAATAAACTCCATTGCAAATACAAATACAATAACAGTAACAACTTCACATATATATATATATATATATATATATATATATATATACAGCTCTGGAAAAAATTAAGAGACCACTCCAAATGTTCAGTGTCTCTTGTTTTACAATTTATAGGTTAATGTTTGAGTAGAATGAACATTTTGGTTGTATTCTATAAACTACTGATAACATATCTAACAAACTCACAATAAGAATATTGTCATTAAGAGCATTTTCATTAAGTAATGTAGAGATGAAGATTTAAGAAAATTCCAGACTTACGCACCCATGTTCTCCATAATCTTTTATAATGCTACTGAACATTTATATTTTGTATATTTATTTCATTCCATCCTGATAACATGTTTGAGGATGAAATATATTTAGTAAAATACTTACGTAGAATTTTAGGCACATACTTGAGTAATTCCATTCTGTACTACCAATACGCTTCACTACATTTAAGATGCCAATTTTTGACTTTTTACTCTAGTTTTATTTGACAAAATTAAATTAGTTAGGTAAGTTGCCTCAGTTTCAAAATACATTACCCTCATTAATACTATATAATGTATAATTATGGATCAAGCTATCTAGCAGTACTTGGCTCTTGAAACCGGTAATGACATCCTGCATGTTTGCGTCTAGCCCAACATGTATTACCTTATTGTGACCCTAGATGGCCCCACAGCACCACATTGATCTCCCCCTTCCCCAATCGCCCCCCACTTCTTTGTTAAATGGACTCGCCCATGAGCCGCCCCTTGTCCTTAAATCTCCATCAAGTTAAATAGACATAACAGCAGTCAGACAGGAAATGCAATGGTTTTGCCTTCGAGATAAGATTACAAAATTCCTCGTACTAACATCAAAAAAATCCAAATTAAATTAGCGTATGCAATTAACTGTAGGCTACATTGCAATAACAATAACAAATCAAGCAAACAAATAATATTTCAGCTCTACAGTCACTGAATTAACTCCAAAACAGATATTAAATTAGCCTACCTATGTTTTGACATGCTGTAAAATGTGAATATGCTGCATTATTATTAATATTATTTATTTAATTATTGCATGTCAAGTAGGCTAGTTTAGCAAATAGGCCTGAGCCTATATCGGCCAATGCCGATTTGTATTAGGTGTTATTCATTTATAAGCCTGCAGGCCTATGGGTTTAATCATTTGTTGTTTTCCTCAAGTGGTTGACTGAATTAATTCCGTAGTCAAAAGAGACCCATTTGGTGTGATGTTTTGCACCCTGGTATTGCCACGTGGGGGGTAGGCTACTGAAATAGTAAGAGATAGTAAGAAAACAGCAACATGACTATTTCATTTAGGCTATTTCAGGCTCCTTCTAGAATCTAGGTAGCCTATAGCCTACTGTTACCTCAATCGTCTCTTATTGGGAGGTTTATTTTGAAAACCTTTCAAGGAAGTGTAACTGTTAACATGGCTGACGTTTTACGCTACTGTGTCAGTCACCATGGTGGCATACAACACAGCACAGCGGCGGCGGACCCATCTCCACTTTTCGACCCACTGAAAAATGTTAATAGTAATAGGCCTACAATGAATTTTTCTCAGTGAGCGTACTCGGGCCTAGCTCTCACAATGGACGCCAGGTTATTGTTGACGGGATAACAGTTAGCCGCTTGCTCACTTTATTTGTTTGGTGGCTCCTACATGGAATTTTGTTTCCGTCGCTAGCAGAGAGCCGAAGAGAGACAAGGAATGGCTTTTGACGGAGCTTCAGTAAATGGGCGTTTTTTTCGTTAAGAAAACAACTCCAAGAGACACTTTGAGTCGCGCTTTTATAACAAGTTTTCGCTTGGTGATAACCGGTGGTGGCAGCCGGTCTCGTCTCGGCGGCGGAACGACAGACAGACACCCCGAGGTGACTGCTCGGCTGTCTGGCTCCAGTCGTGGCCTGGCTCCGGGCACTCCCAGCCTATCCGTTAGCGTCAGAGCACAGGCGACAAGAATAAAGCAAGACAGCAGGGGGACTACTTTTTTTTTATATTGAAGCCCTCTGTGGCGCTGGATATTGATACTATTTTTATTAGGATAAGAACTTCAATATCCTCCAGACACGGCGTACTCCAAAACAATGGCGTCTTACGTGGATAACAGCTTTCGGCAGGCTGTGATGATGAATCCGGCTGAGAGGACGCAACAGGTCAGTAGTAATGATTTATAATAGGCCCTACTTATAACTACCAATGGAATTTGTATTCAAAAGTGGTGATTTCCGCTCTGTTTTCAACTCAGTTGCTTACAATAGGCTATAGCATTGCAATATTCCCTACAGTGTAACGTCCTGAAGTGCTACAGAGTAGCAGTGTTTCTGTGTACAACTGTTGCCATTCGGCTTGTCCCAGAACAGTGTTACGTGTGGCTACATCCCGCTAAGCCTCTCTATCAGCAGAGATAATCAAGGCTACTTAACATAACAGGGGCTGCAGCCTTGGTGGGAATCTGACCAACAGATAGCCTCCGTTTCTGCCTTTTGCTTTTCTTCTATTACATTTGATAGGCTACTGGTGCATTTTGCCAACATTGTTTGTTGCTAAGGCGAAACTAGACGTCGAAGAATAGGTTAGAGGTAGAAGGGTTGTTATGAGGCACAGGCTATGGCTAATCCTAACCTAGCCGATAGCCTGTAGGATATAGGCTAATATCCAAAACAGCCCCCCCCCTTTTTTTGGGGTTTTTGGAGATACAATTTAAAGATCATTGCTCCTGAGTTAGGTCTATTGGTGTTATTTTCTTCTTTGCAAATTACCAGTGGCGTAGGCCTTATAATGTTTTGTAATTCATTTATTTGTGCACATTTTTATTAGAGGATTCCTGTGCAAGAAATAAACAGTGCTGCAGTTACATAGAATAAGAAAAATAGATATATATTTTTTTAAATTCGTTTTCTGCTATGTGTAGCCTAATATAACCACTGCATCATAAATAGGCTACCATAGGTTTCTCTTAGAAGTTTGCAGTGCCATGCTATATGTTTTTTTTTCTTCAACATTCAGATCCTGCAGGACGTGGCCACACACACACACACACACACACACACACACACAAATTATAAAAAAATTATAACCACAATGTCGCTAGAGTGGTATCAATGAGAACTTGGCGGAAAGTGGAATTTTTCGTCACAGCAATAAATAATGCTTCCAAGTTAGATGCTAAGGAAGCTGCACACACACACACACACACACACACACACACACACACACACACACACACACACACACACACACACACACACACACACACACACACACACACACACACACACACACACACACACACACACGCACACACAGTGCTTTTAATATCTTCAGACATTACACAGCAGTTATGCTTTACAAATCCAGTTTGGCTGTAAAGATGGTTCTATCATTTCATTTGAGCGCATCCTCTACTGCAAATGGATGCTGCTTCAGCAAAAGGCTTCGCACACAATGGACAATCAATAGGCCACCACTTAAACCAGTGGGCTGCAGTCTGTGGCACAGCCGTCTGCCCGCCTATCTGACATTGAGGAAACAATTATGGTGTCATTGACGGCTTGTTAACTGTATTATAGACCCATGTGGTCTTTGCAGCTTAATGCAGGCTATACTTTGTTGGACAGATGCCATATGGTTATGGAATCAAAGACCATTGCATACATATGTTGGTTGGCATCAGTTGCAGAAATGTTCATCTTAGACAAACTTAGCATTAGTAGTTTTAATTATGCCTAAAAATTATAATACTTTTCTTTATTTACTAATCGGAAAATGTTTTTTTTCTGGATTAACTATTAAATGACTTTATTTTGGCAGTCCATAACACCCATAACCTGCCTCATCCTGCTTATCTGCCTGAAATCATTTACATCAACGTGTCTTTGTCATGATACGTCATCTGAATGCTGTTTCTGATATAGTCTCCGGCCCTGGCAAGGAATATGCGAGGAAAAAATACGCACTTTGGAATTTCTGAGCTGCAAAATAGTCCGATTAAAAGACACACAGACTCGGACAGAATATGTCCATCGAGTATTAAAAATGCCCAGTATGTCTGCTGTGCTGTCCTTCAACACTCAGGAGCCAAATGGTATGAGCCCATGCTGTGTCAGTATGCAAACATTTCATTTGGGAGGCCTTTGAAGTGATGACGAATGAATGGAGAGGGAAACTAGATGGCTATGTTTGAAAACGATTAAATCAGAGGTAAAAGTGTGATTTAGACACTTTTTTTCAACACTTTCTTTTACATGAATAAAACCAGCAAGAAAGTCTGGTTATGTAGAAAAGCAAGATGCATAGTTATACTAATAGCTAAGAATTGGATGGATACAGTGTTTCTGTTGGTCTTCTTTTCAGTACTTTTCCATAGCAGCACCTTTATTTGCGGTGTGCTATTATTCAAGTGTCCGGCGACTGCGGTGGATGACACAGTGTATCCTAATGGGGTTGGCAGGGTCTCTCTGTCTCTGTCAGGATTTTAGCCAACAGTTAGAAGGATCTGTCTCTCTACCGCTAAAGACTGACCAGTGGGGATTTCACCCTCTGCCTTGCTCCATTGTCACATGGCAGGCTAAATAACTGACCACTTGACAGGTGGTGATCACAGTGTGGCTGTGTCAGTTTCCTGTAACTGGAATGTGTTCTTCATTTCGATCCGTGCACACACATTATAATGGAGGCAGGCCCACAGTCAGGAAGGCAGGCATGCAGGAGGAGGGTTTTTGTCAGTTGTGATATGAATTAAGATAACATGACATGGCTATTTGATCTCTAATTTTGTTTTCATGTCGACATTAATAATGTATTGGGAGTACAGTATTCCGTGAAACATGCAATGTCCTTCTGGATAGCAATGTATTGTGTTGTTTGAGTTGAGTTGATTGACATGCAGGGTTTGATTGGGATCCTTTAGTTATCATTAATCAGCATCTAAAATGAGTATAATTTTCTTCCCCTTGGAAGCATCATGTCCAGGCTTTTGTTTAGGTGGTATCAATGGCATACGTGTGTTCGTCGGGTTGTTGTTAAGTTATCTTTAGCTGTCCAAACTGCATTGAACTGAGTGGTCGCTTTTATAATCAAGTACTAGATTGAAATCATACATGTAAGCACATGGACAAGTCACAGTATGTCATATCTTTGCTTTGCTCAGCTCTCCAGTGGTGCTCATAGTTTTGAAGTTGGAATCATGATTGGGGATATGTGTGTTTTTAGATTTAGAAGTGCATGTTCATGTTCAAAATATAAATAATTTTCAAATAAATGTGTTTTGCCTTTTAATAAGAGAACAGAAATGTGAACACACTGTGCTCTCTTGTGGTGTACAAATGAATACATCCATGCTAGCAGATCCATTTGTCTCCAGCAAAGTAGCCGGACAGGATGGACGTCTCACTTGTCCTATAGCCAGGTGGCAAAGCTAAAGGTCACAAACAACAGTCCTCCTCTATTGTGACCCTGCTTCACCGCCTCTACATAGCCACAGGGACAAACTGTCTACTTTACATTATTTCCACATATTCTGGGGGAGCAAAGGAGGTCATTGCAGACTGTACTAGAAGTGACTACGGAGAAAACCAATGCATTCCGGGCATTTAGTTGATATCCTCCTTGACCTCAGTGGCTCGTTATTGCGTGAGCAAAATAAATCCAGATTTTGTGGCTTATTACGCAAACTCTGATACATGGTGAGGAGTTTAATTGCCCAGCTAGAATAACAAACAATCTTTTGTCTGTAGAACAACCATGCCATGATAAAAAAAATGCTAAGTACATAAATAAAAGGGTAAACAATAAATGTTATGGTTAGAACCCTTTTTTTTAAATCATAAAGGGAAAAACAGTATTTTCTTGCGAATGATGCGGAAACTGGACATTACACACTACAGCAGAGAAATCATAGAATATGGCACAGAGCATATGATTCTAAAGATGTGGATGCCCGATTTACACATGAATGAAATGATATGCACATGAGACATGGGATTGTATAATATTAAATAACATAAAAAAATACTAATACAGTAAAATGATGTATGATATGACATGTAATGAATCAGGTCAAGAAAAAATCTGTATACTATTGCAAATACTGTCATTTGCCAAATGTTACCTTAGCCCTAACACATTGAGGAGAACTTGATTATAATGCTGTAGAGGAAGTAGTTGAAAGTGGTTGTAAAATGAGTGATGAGCAGAGAGCGGACCTGTGTCTCTCAGCATCCTGCCCAGTGTGTAAGCAGCAGGAAGAGGAAAAGCGTCAGGATGCTTTTTGAACTCAAACTGGAAGAATGACTCCACACCGAAAACCCCTTGACCCCTCCCTCCCCCCAAGTTGTTTTTATATTAATCAAGCTGGGTGTTGTTCCGAGACTGCCTTCCTATTTTTGTCAGGCTGTCACAACCATGTGAACATATATTTAGAAGGATGTACCACTGTAGGAAGTGTTTCTACTGGACTTGTCATACTGTTATATTTTCCCAAGCAACACAGGGTTTTTTCTAAACCTCCAAAACTCCCATCCATTGGAAGTGAAGTGATGTCACATGTTATTCTTCTGTTAAAAGCGGTGGCTGAGTGTAGGCAGGAGTGGTTACACACACGGCGGCCAGCGCCGGTCATGGTGACGTATTCCCCACAGTTTTTTTAAATGCAGGGGATAATTGCAGGAAGAACAACGCAGCTTCTGATTGGCTTGTTTAAATCATGCTTTTAACTCCACATTAGCGTTTCTTTCATGGTATTGTGATTGCAATAAAGCACACCACTGCCTGCTGGTCAGTGGACCCATACAAGGCATTGATTAATGTATTAAAAGTATTGATTCTTCAATGTTATGAATGTACAGGGACCAGTGAAAAGGTTGAATCATAAATCATACTTATAACCTCTTTTTCGCAGGTATAGCATTTATGGTTCTTTTGGACTTGGTAATTGTAAAATCTCTATCATTACTGACAAGCCAGAAAACACATGCTTTCCAGAAACTGTTCCTTTCTGGAATACACCAGGATGTTTTTGTAGCGTCATGCGCCCATTACCTCCTAAAATCTAATAATCAAGACCAATCCAGTCTAGTTTGTGTTCAAATTCACCACTGATATTGTAGTTAGAAGTTAAATTGTGGCTTTCATCCCATGAAGCATGGTTTAACTCTAGTTGAGCACAAAATCAAGCAAAAGCTCTTCAATGTTGTCCAATGCTTGTCTCTTCCTATGTTTGCACTGATTTTTTTAAATCTGTTTTTATTTACTTTTTACTGATGAACGCTGAGGTAGGTTGTTATATCAATTATATACCTAAAGTATAGATATAGGGTTACACACCTCAGGAACAGTTCATCTGAAACAACTCCAACTCAATGTCTACCAATCAGGATACTATAGTTAGAAGACAATTAACGTGCAGGGCTTAAATAGGCCTATAACACTCGCCAATTTAGTATGTGGTCTATTAGTAAGTTATTGATACCATGCACCCGCCACTTTGTCTGGGGAAAGATTTTGCTCTGCCGCTTTTTCTAGCAAAATAAACTTGTGTACACGGCTCTCTCTACATTAAAAAACACTATCTATAGTTCAGCGCGCAGCGGTTAAGTTACTGTTCAACAAAAGGAGCATTAAGGCTACGACTTCACAGTAAAAGCATTTCACTGGCTAAACATTAACAGCATTTCACCGGACAAACGTGAGTTGACTTTTATTTTGAAGTACGCCTAACAGGAAAAGTAGCCGCTCACAAAGCCCCTTCACTATAAGCATGTCTTCTGTTTTCACGAGTTCAATGCGGTGAAATAAGAGGACAGAAAGCTTGTCATTTACAATACTTGTAACCCCAAGCTTACACCAACCGCTTTATAAACGTTAGTGGCATTCATTTTCGGTTTCAGTAAGGTTTTATGCATCAAATTGTACAGGAAATGCTATTTACTACTACCTTGTACCGGCCAATGCTGGCCTGGCATGCTTACTACATCGATTTCGTCCCGTTTCCTCTGAAAACATGTGCACGGGTGAAGATGTCAGATAAATTGTGTCTGAACCAAAAACGGGAAAACTGTCACGTTTTCACCGTGAGAGTAAATGAATTGTAAGCTTTCCCTTGCCTTTGTCTGCTTTCGATATGATCGCCATTGCACACAAGTGCATAGTTGATTTTCGAGTTGTATCTGTTCTCTTGCAGATTTGGCCTTGTGATCATTGAATGATGCTGGACTATTATAGGGCGGCAAGTCTACAACTAGCAATAATTTATTTTAATTAATTGAAAAAATATAAAATTGAATATAAAAATTACTTTTTGAATCAAGTGGTAGAATTAACTTAGTTATGAGTTATGATATGTGCAATGCTCTAAGAGAAATATAGAATACAATTCCAAATAATAAAAGTGTTTTGACCGTTTTCAAGCTGGATTTCTACTCAGGAGGAGCATGTAAAACGTGTCCATTTTGCCAAGTGTGCAAACCTATAATTCAGCAGAATCATATCAATGTTTATCAAGAGACCCCATGCTGGCTAAACAGTTGCTTATTCTGCATTATTCCCTCTGCTGTTGCGACTATTCTATTCTGATCTTGAATGCTGTAGGCTCACATCACTTTTCCATGTCATGCATACAGTAGTTGCTTTGATCTATTTGGCTGAACTTTCTGTTTTTATAATGTTGGAAAAAAAAACACACCTTTTGTATTTTGACAGAGTGCATGTAATAAACTGCAGATGTAGTGCACACAGTAACACTTCACCTACCGATTTCAAGATTTGTCTGCAATCTTGCGGTTGCACTGACCCAGCATTTCATCTTATCAGATGGTCTGGGATCCTGCACTCATGGTCACACACTGTACATTTGTTGCAACTGAATCTCACACACTTACATTATAACGTCAAAGGCCATGTTTCAGTTCAGCTCCTTATGTTTGCATTCCTTGAGATATTTTTAAAGAAAAGAAAAACAGCAATGGAGTCGAGGCTCCATAAATTCCATTGGCCTTCACACAGCAGAAGGCAATGGACCTCATGCCACTCAGCGACCACAATCTTTACATAACTTAGCCCGAGACCCACTTGGCTGCTTGCAGAGCATAGAGAATAAACCATTCCTGACGTGCAATATGTACATGACTGCTATTGAGTTACGTGTCTTGCTGTGGCTGTCATTAATAGAGACCCATTCTTAAATGGGGATTTTGTAAATTCCAGCATTTGGAAAAAGTGACTCCGACATTACAGAAAATATATATTGCCATGGAAACAAGTTTTGATACTGGAAGTTCAGTAGGCAATCTCTAAATGTGCCTACTGGCTGACACAAAATGTCATTATAGACCACATCACTGACTGTAGTGAATGCGTATGACAACTCAAATGAAGCCAATGATGTATGTTTCACAAAAATCATTTGTGAATCTGTAATGGTTGTCCTCTCGGTGTGAATTTGCTCGTTAGGTGGTTTCCCCCTCAGCACAGTGCTCACTCTGGTGTATTTAATCTGCTGTATAATCCCGCTCTTGTGGAACTGCTCAGACATGAAGTAGATCAGATGGAGAGCTGATTAATTTGTGTGATTAGAGCTCTACAAATCCCCGAATATGGGTTTGGCATGCAGCTAATACTTGTTTACAGTGTTTGTAACAATGGCATTTAAAGATAGTGGCTGCTGCAGGAACAGGTTCAAGATCAGGGAAATGTTTTTTTTTTGTTTTGTTTTTTTGTCGGGGCTGTGATATATAAATCATGTAGTTTTATTTAGGAGATTTAGGGATGAATTGGTCTACACATGCTTGCAGAAATCATGATCGGAGCTCCCTTTGAATGAAGCCTTTAATGTTTGTTTTCCACATATTGAAATAATTATTTTTTCTTTGTCATACTCTTCGTTTGGTGGAACACAAGACTGATCAGTGCTGTCGGTAAACACCTTTTGTTAATTCAATTTAAAGTCAGACCTGCACACTATAATACGTGTCTCCCTCCTGCTTCTATACTGTTGAAACACCAGGTGCAGTAGCATTATGACTCCACTTGCAGCATTTACAACCAGTTGCATTAAACACATGCCTCTAGTGGAATGCTCACCTACTTAAGTTAAAGCTTTCAAATATTCATCAGGGAGGCACTGGTAGCCTTCCTCACTATACGGAGGCTACTCTGCTGCACATGTATCAATCCATACTATTCTACCAATTCCTCACTCTCAACATATTAATATACTTGCAAATATTCTCAAGTTTTCCATCTCCCCTCTGACCTGGATACAATTGCCTTTTCTTGATGGAAAAAATACAATAATTCAATAATAACCTATTCATGATTTTGGTAAATCCCAGCAGCCGTTAAGCCAATCAGATTGAAGCATTGGAATAGTCTCCTTTCTGCATCCTTTCTGTAAATTGTTTGGCTCTATGCAAAGAAATCCACCTCCTTTCAGTGTTTAAGGGGCACTTTACACGTGACAGTTTTCCCGTTTTTAGTTTAAAAAAAAACCCCGTTCAGACGCAATTTATCTGACATCTTCACTCGTACACGTTTTCAGAGGAAACGGGACGAAATCGCTGTTGTAAGCATGCAAGCCAATAGTCAGCGGTGACACTTAGCTTAGTAGATAGCTCTTCCGGTACAATTTGATGCATAACACCTTACTGTAACCGAAAATGAATGCCACTAACGTTCATAAAGCGGTTGGTGTAAGCTTGGGGTTACAAGTATTGTAAATGACAAGCTTTCTGTCCTCTTGTTTCACCGCATTGCACTCGTGAAAACAGAAGACATAGTGAAGAGGCTTCGTGAGTGGCTACCTTCCTGTTAGGCGTACTTCAGAATAAAAGTCAACTCACGTGTGTCCAGTGAAATGCTATTAATGTTTAGCCAGTGAAATGCTTTTACTGTGAAGCCGTAGCCTTACGGGACTACAGATGCAAATTAGCTTAAAGCTATAATCTGGTATAGTGCATCAAATGGCAACATTTATGTTCTAACTGTACATTGTCCCTTTTAAATAAAGATTTTAAATTAATGCTCCTTTTGTTGAACAGTAGCCTAACTTAACCGCTGCGCGCTGATAGTGTTTTTTAATGTAGAGAGAGCCGTGTACCTGGCATATAGAAGTGACACACGTTTATTTTGCTAGAAAAACAGGCAGAGCACACATCTTTCCCCAGCCAAAGTGGCGGGCGGGTGGTCTCAATAACTTACTGCGGTAATCGCTTGGACTAAATTGGCGAGTGTTAGCCTATATTTTAGCCCTGCACGACACTCTCCGCTGATCACAGTGATGGTGCCGTGGAGACACCGTTCATGTTGTCTTCTAACTTTATAACTCGCTTGTGGGTATTTTGGCAGCAAATGTTATAGACTACGCATGTGTGAGGTTGGAGCCGTGACGTCAGCGTTACCAGGGAAAATGGTTTCGGTGTTTACAAGAAACCAAAACCTTTGTGTTTTCCAAAAAAATCCTCCCTGGGAGGTGATCTCAAAAACTTGCGGTTTCATGCGTGCGTTTGCTGTTTTCATGTAAATGATATAGTGCATCCGCGGGAATTTTTCCGTGTTTGCACCGTTTCGTGTTGTCGTGTAAAGTGCCCCTAATACACACCACAGGGAAGAGGAGGGCTGGTGATGTGAGTGCCAAAACATCTTTGACCTGATGGCTCATTTCACATTATTTTGTAAAGACCTCCTAGTCTGTGTCGAGCTGTTGAGGCTTAACACTGCGCTGGATGTGCCTGTGATCCTAATGTGGCTTCATGCAAACTGTGGTTCGTCAACAGATGTGCTGGTGGTAGGCAGGTAATTACTTGCCATGTGAGCTAAAAGAAGTGATTCATTACGACGCCGCCATGAGCAAAAACAGCTGTCTATGCTAATGGGTGCTGTTGTCAAAAGTGAAAACTGCTGCTGCAGCAGTCCTTGAGTTCTGCCAGTGTGAACGTAATAGGCACAGTGGACACAGCCTATAGAAGAAGCTAAAAGAGGGAAAATAACCCCGCACCGCCTTAAAGGAAAGCAATGACAAAGAAAGGGATAAAACCTCCACTCAACAATGTTTTCCTCATTTATAAATCAGTGATTAGGAATACTGTTGTTCCACTTCCTGTGTAGTGGAGCAGATTGGTGTACAATATATGTCTTGTTGAAACCTTATCTTTGTAATTGGTCCCCGCGGGGTTTGTCTAACCTGTGGCCGGTCACGTTTCCAACTGCCCTCGTTGCCCATCAGGGGAAAATGTCCGTTCATTACCCAAGGCCTTCAAAAGTAATCTGATTCTTACTGGAATGTTTGACAGTTTCTCCCCGCTTCCTGCTTTTGGGAAGAAGCGGATAATTATCTTAGCTCGCCAGAACTGAACCACCGGCTAAGTTCTCTTTCTAGTGGGCTTGATCACTTTGGTGCCAGTCTGAGATTATCAGGATGCTTTCTCCTAAACCAGAGACTGTGTGTGTGTGTGTGTGTGTGTGTGTGTGTGTGTGTGTGTGTGTGTGTGTGTGTGTGTGTGTGTGTGTGTGTGTGTGTGTGTGTGTGTGTGTGTGTGTGTGTGTGTGTGTGTGTGTGTGTGTGTGTGTGTGTGTGTGTGTGTGTGTGTGTGTGTGTGTGTGTGTGTGTGTGTGCGTGCAGCTTCCTTAGCATCTAACTTGGAAGCATTATTTATTGCTGTGACGAAAAATTCCACTTTCCGCCAAGTTCTCATTGATACCACTCTAGCGACATTGTGGTAATAATTTTCTCGCACCGTTCAAGCATTAACTTTTCCCTAGATGCCGTGATGTAATTTCCAGCTGGACATTATTTATTAAATGGCATCAGTGTATGTGCCCCTCAGACCTTGGCCGGGCTAATTGACACTTGCCTTGGTTGACCTCAAACAGCCATCCGCTGGCAGACGGAGTTTCCCATATGGCCCTTACATCTCCTTCTCACTTAAACCATTCCTGCTGAGAGCAAACCCTTTTCATTAATCATTCCTGCCATGATTAGAATGCAGATCCCCTTATGTGTTATGTAGCTTTGGTGGAGAAAAGGCCAAGTATCAAAAATAGGCTTACATAATGCTACATTAGCAGTTCCCCTGAGAGGCTAATGCGTCTGCAATCTTCTTATAGCTGTATTAAGTAATGTGGTTGGCTCCTCTGTTTCGTTAATTAGCAAATATTCACAGGAAAGGGTTGTACATTAGACTTCATATTCAAACAAGACCTGTCTGAACTGGTCTAAGCCCCACAATGGGCATGAATCAATCACAGTAACAAATGAGCTTTGCAATATCAGTCGAAATGAAAGAGTCCTTGAGTGCCTTTTTGCAATTGCGTCATACATTGTTAATGGGATTCTGTGTCAGCAGTTGTACAATTGTTGCTGGTCCCTGCTGATTATGTGTGAAGTGAAAATTCAAGCTGATGAATGACGATTCATCCCAAGGACAGACAGTAATTGCTGATGCTAAATAAAATACATTTTCTAAAGTACTAATTTTGTGGCTTGGTGTCAATGGAAATGAGTCCATTGTAACTGACAAGTTCATAAATTGACATTCCTCACATTATTTACATGAATTTAACAGTGGCATGTATTGTGATTTAATCAAAATGCTTGAACATATTGTAATTGTAATTGGAAATGATGCTTTGTTGCTTTGCTGGTTTGTCTTAACCTTTCTGGTGAATTGGCATTCTAAGATATGAAGTGTAGTATAGCCTATTTATTTATTGCTTAGATAACTACCCATTTGATTATGAATTCTCCCTATCTAAGGTAGAAATGCAGGTTGCCATCATGAGTAAAAAGAAAATAAATTCCACTTCAAATGTGATAAAAGTGTTAAATGGGTTAGTTTTTCATGTATTTGTTTTTGAAAGACTATGGTCTTGTCATTTGAAAAATAATTACTTCGATTATTACCATATTATATTATTATGCCAGTTGTGCTATGTTCTGGGGTTTATCTAAATATTCACAATAAGAACTTACTGGCTAAAGAAAAGCTGGTTTTGTGAGTGTTAATTAAATGCAAGACTCGCACAGCATCCTGGATTTGTTGTACTGCCCACAACTTTAGGTACGACTGCCTGCAGCGGTGTTTTTATTGGGCTAAATGAAGACTGTGTATGATTTATAATTGGGGGGAAATATGCAGGCCATTCATGCATGCTTCCCTATAGGCTCTGGTGCTTTGAATCCAGCAGCAAGTGTGTTATGGACCCAGCACAATGACTCCCTGTTGCAAATAGCTTCTACTTGTCAGGAACCATTAAAGTCACACCAATTATTATGCTGTTACACTGGGAATAGCCCTTTTAGCTAAATTCATGTTTCAAATGCAGTTGTTCACATGTGAAGTAGACCTAAACAAAGACTTGTATTATAGCCCAATACCACATGAGTAACAAAATCAGTATGTGAAGTTTAATTTTATAAAATTTTATGAGCATAGAAAGATTTATTACAAACATTAGATAGAAAAAAGAATAGAAAGGACCTAACACTCAACTCCTGTTAGATTGGAGTTTACTGATAAAAAGTATATTGTCACATACCTGTGAAAACCATATGTTACAAAACACCAACATTTTATTGGCTTGGCAAACAATCATGTTTCCAGCTTTGTGACAATATATTTATTAGGAAAATAATATGGGTTTATATGTTTTATTTAGCTGAACAATTCAAAGCCATTGTATGAATAAATAGTAAGCGCAAATTGCAATACATCTACCAAAAAAACTACATTGAATTAAACCAGATCCTAAGGTAAGATCTTAAAGGGATAGTTTGGAATTTAGCCTCAGTGTTCTTTATCATTGGAGACAGTTTTCAACACATTTCATTCAGTCCTTCTAGTTGCAGAGTTTGCTCGTGCTAGGCTAGCGCACATGATTGGGGTCTAATTAGCCTGGTACTAAAACAGTCTTACCCACTCCACAGTACCAGGGTTCGACATAACGTATAGCCCGATGGCCAGGGGCCAGTAAAATCATATGCAGGGCAAGTTGATTGGCCAGTCACTGTCCCGCCCGGGCCAGTGACTGGCCAATCACAGTTCAGTATCTTTTTGTAGACTATATCATGGTTCCTTGAAATGCGCGTTCAGAGTCGTAATGAAAGCAGTGTTTATTTAAGACTCAATATAATAAACCTAATAAAAAATATATTTTTTAATGAAAGGCCAGTGGACAACCGATGCGTGGGCGTTTTGACAGGCGGAGCAACAAGCGGTTGCACTCTCGCTCCGTTGGCAGAGCTGCCTACCGTCCGCCTGCGAGTCGACAAATCAATCGACTTACTCTGCCCCCTTTCTTTCTTCCAACAGCAGAGGTTGAGGTGCAGAAAATGATAACTGCGCTTTTCCTTTATCTGCCGCCGTAATGTTACAGTATTTGCATCCAAGCCCCAATGGTAATACAAATGAGAGGCATTATTTAAACGCTGTGAATGCGTCTGCGGTGATTGTGTCGGTTGTAGACAGAAACGAACGGAGGGACTCCGCTCACTGTACAGTTCCTATAGTCGCGCAGTTTGGCACTGTGTTTTCAGGCTCGAGACATTCAATCAGATCGCGGAAGTCTTTCCCATCGAAATCGCTAACGGGGAGAATATCCCCGGTTATTATTTTAGCCACAAACCACAGTTCATCTGCGCGGCGGCTCACTCGCTGGCGAGATCACACGGTGAAACGCTGCTGTGATCGGACGAAGGCATTGTGTGTTTCTAAGGTGATTTAACGTCATAGTCTTAGACGAGCGTTTAACTTATGCTGCATATTTTGCACTGCATTGTTTTTTTATCAATAGTTTGAAAAAATGGTCCCACACCGGACTCTTATATGTGAAGCTGACACTTCATGGAGAAGTGACACTGCTGCAGCGCGCTCACGACCAGACGCGAACTCACATACACGGTGAAATCTCCCATTAAAAAAACGGCATAACCCACTGATTTTCGGATTTCTATTCTATCTTTAAAGTCAACTTGAGCGCAAGTGGAAAACCGGTCATTCGATCGACACATTCACATCCCTAATGCATATAGAGAAAGTAATAAAAACAGCCTACCACACCACAAAGAATGATCAGACCTTCATCTCTTATTTTTTTTTATGTTTGAACATGACTTCTGCAGGTGAACTATTCATTAAACTGCCCAAATTCAAGAATAAAAACAACCTTCAAACTACTGGACATTAAAATACTGGCCGACTCTTTCAACATACTTTCAGTTGTAGGCTTCTAATTCAATATGTTTGCCTGGTTTTATATTATGTGTATGAGCAATATCAACATTTCATATAATTAACTAAAAGAAAAATAACCAAATCTAAAGGGAATATCTATACTGTTACAGTATAGATATTCCCTTTAGATCTGGTTATCTTTCTTTATTTTTCTAATACAGGTATTATAATTATTGACACTAAATTATGAAGAAAAAAAAGTGTGTGCAGGGCCAGTGAAAATATACAAGGGGCCAGTAAAACTCGGATCCACTGGCCCGGCGGGCCAGTAGGAAAAAAAAGTTATGTTGAACCCTGAGTACACCCGAGGCTTATCAATTATAACGCTAGACTATCGATGTAAATGTCTGTGTTGATAGAATAATGTTAGAAATAAAACCAACCTCGCATTGCATGAATCATCGCATTTTGAGGGACTACTTTCTCAGCAGCAGCGGAATTTTACTTTGCTCCGGCTAGTTGTGTAACCGAATCACTACAACAGAAAGTAAACAGAGCAGCGTGGGACAGAAGTGGAAACGAAGGACTAGGCAACACGGTGGTTCAGTGTGCATTTAGGAATTGTAAAAATAAACCCTATTTCCACCAATTTCCAGTGGCTTGTTGCTGCTGGTTTGGACATAAAAACACCGGTGGAAACTGTTCGCAAACGGAGTATTTGTAACGATAATGTCAGACCGGATGACTTCGAGAAACCCCCGCAATCTAAAGAGCAATAAATCACTGAAAACGAAAGCGGTGCCATCCGTCTTTTCAGATGCACCAACAGCCACTGATGAACAGGTAATAACTTTTGGTAGGCTACACTAGCTAATAAAGCTGGCCCCTTTCATAATGTTAGCCTACTGACAGATTGATGACAACGTTAGTGGAGATTAGTGTTGGATACAACAAATTCCTCATAATCGTCTTCAAAAGCAGACGCATCGCTAAGTCCTCCAAACGTGGCCATATCTTGTTAATTGAATAGGCTAATACAATTCCTTCGTGCACTGTACTCTGTGTCTGTAGCAATGATAGCGGCAGATAAACAAACTATTATAGAGCCTGTAACCTAGGTAATATCAGTCCACCGCTACCGGAGCCTACTACCAGGAATATAACGCTGCTGCTCAGACACAGCAAGCCCCTCAAAAAGGTTGGTTTTATTTCTAACATTATTCTATCAACACAGACATTTACATCTATAGTCTGGCGTTATAATTGATTGGCCTCGGGTGTACTGTGGAGTTGGTAAGACTGTTTTAGTAGCAGGCTAATTAGACCCCAATCCTGTGCGCTAGCCTAGCACGAGCAAACTCTGCAACTAGAAGGACTGAATGAAATGTGTTGAAAACTGTCTCCAATGATAAAGAACACTTAGGCTAACTTGGGAATCAGGTCCTATGTCCAAAATTCCAAACTATCCCTTTAAGAAAATTAAATTAAATAGCGTCAACAATCTAATTTGATTTAACTTTTTTTAAAAGGACTGCAGTATAGACTTGTAGTGCCTTTGGGTGACTTAAGTGATGCCAAGGAAAGGGAAAACGTTAATTTGTGACTGAAGTCCTAAAAGATCACAATGGTCCGCCATGTTTCTTTTGTAAAACATCCTCAGGATATAGCCTGAAATCCCGGTCTGTCTGGAGCTTTGGCCTATTTTAGTCTGAGTGGAGTGAAAGGCCTTGGGTGGGATCATAAGACAACTCTGTAAACAGGAAACTTCCATTCACGACGAGGCTAGCTGGCCACACCAATGTGGTGCATATGCTAAACATGAGAACATTAGGATCAGTTAGAAGCAATGCATCTTTCAAATCATGAGCAGCAGACCTTCTAATGTATCACTACCAATGTCACAGCAGACTTAAATGAACGGTTGCAAATTATTCCAAAGTGGCTCTCACAGCACCTCTATCTCTTCGTAGCTATTGTGACTTTAAATGACTTACAAAGGCAATGCTGCTGGCTCACTCATAGGGAACATGCTGTCCATGGACTAATAGAAGCTCTCTGGAAACACTCCAAACATGAGACCCCCTGGCACTGCCAAGGTTACATTTAAAATGCATTTAGGAATTTAGTGTGGCAGATTGCCAAAGAGAAAACAGTGGGTCAAATTAGTTTAAGTAATATATTTAGTATCAGGCACGTCTCTAATAGATTTAGGTTGATTGTTTTAAGCCGCAGTCTTCTTTCTTATCTTTTAAATCTAGCAGTATTTATTTTTTGTACCATTTGAAATTTGACTTATTGCAGGTACTTATTTTATGCTAATTCAGTATTGCTGTATTTTATAAAGAGCGTTTGATGACATATTGGCATTGTTGGGTAAAATAACTTGTTCTTTGTGTCCCAAGAAATGGAGGGTGAGGTGTTCTGTTACAAAAAAATACAACAATCCCAGAGTGACCCATGCTATCGGGGAACAAATCACGGTGAAACACGCCAACATTACCAAGACATGGTCTTAAACAACAGCACTTATGTTTTTACATGATATTTCTTATTACCAGACACAACTTCAATGTCCCTCTGCCGACCAGGATTGTGTGTGGCGCTGGGGCCCAAAAAAAAACCTAGCTTGTGTGAAAGCAGTTCTTTTAGTGAAAGCGTTTCTTGGATTGTTCCCTAGCAACCAGTGGCCAGAGTCGCGCTGGGATTACTTTATATAGAAGACCATCGGGGAAAGCAGCAGAGATTTAAAAGATTTATTATTGAATTTTATAAATATTTCAGTGGGATTAACAGCTCCACACCGTCTATTGAAACAGACCAAATTGATGCAGTCGGAGAAAAGTATGGCATCCAGGCAGAGTTGGGAACCAGTGTTATTTTTCTTCTGTTGTGGAACTCTGGGGTTTTTTTTTTTTTTGGGGGGGGGGGGGGTTGGGTTTCATTAGTAGCTCTCCTCCTGCCTTTGGCTTTCTATTTGAGTCACGTTAATTGGACAGAAGAAAAGGGGGGAGAAGGCTGGGACCACGCATTAAGGCCACCAAGAATCCATTTGCTCCAGCAAGATTAAAGCACATCCCCTTCCCATTTTATCCACCCTAGCCATTTCTTCTTTATATAATGTTGCGTAACTTTGTGATGATTGCGCTGCACCTCTTTGAGGCCTTTGTTTGAGCGAGATGGAGCGGCTTTCATTTGGCCGGACAGTTGGCTTTGTTCCCGGGTACAGACCTGCTTCGATGAGGTTCAATGACAGAGCTGAGAGATCTCTTTGTTGTCCAGTATCGGTCAGAGTCCACCGTTGAATGCACATTGAGCCTTTGTTGTTGTGGTTAAGGCTGCATTGTTTATGGCAAAACAGGTGAGGGGTTTTTTACCCAGCATATCATAACTATTGATAGAATCTTATGATATTATTTATTAGTTATTCAAATAACTTCAGTGAGTATTGCTGAGTGTAGTGTTTTAGCCAATTTTAAAACTTGTTGAGCTGTCCAGGCCGCGCCTTTTTATTGTTTTGGTTCAAGCCACACATTTCCTTCTTAGGAGTTGGTGGAGACCAAAAGCAGAGCTAAAAGAGAGTGAAAATTTGACACACATTCATCCAGTGCACACAAACTCAATTACTTGTTTCTGCTGCACATGGTGGCCAAAATGATTTATTCCGGGATTCAAGAGTGTCACGAACTTGCTTCGCTTGATAAAGTGAGAGTGGCAGTTGTATCAAAATTTAGCAGACGAACACCAAACAATGACATGTTGGAAACCAGCTGTATGTGAGCCGATGGTAAACTTTATTTTACTCTTCATATGCTTTAAAGACTTTTTATCTAATGAGTTATTGTCCTTTATGACATGTACTCTGGTATTATGTGGTGTGAGTCAGCAAGCATTTTAGTGCTATGTAGTTCACTGCAAGACCTGTAACGGTGTGACTTGACTAATGCTATGACTACATTACAATGACATTGCAAAATGGACTTTCAATTACTGGACAAACTGGCTTGTTTATTTACCCACAAGGACAGCAATGTTCCAAAATTAAGAATCTGTACATTGTGTTGAAAGCAAGAAATAACCCTTTGTTACTTCATGCAGGCATTTGTCATGGTCATACATTTTAGGTGAATCTTTAATATGTTATGTGTTGTACTCTGCAAAATGTAGCTCTTCCTTACTGCCGAGAACAAGCTCTTTCCTGCTTTTCCTCATAAATTATTTCCTCTCTTACCGAGTCACTTGAAGCAACTCTCTTTCCCTAGGTACAGGTAAAATATTTTGTTATGCTGTGGAAATGGTGCTTCTCCATCTTTCTTTAAGGCAGTAGTGTCCCAATATTTACATTATTTGAAATAATTGATATTTGCAACAGTTTGGATGGGTCTGGTTTGTTTAGCATGCAGCCATCCTGAGCTGCAGCAATAAGCTATTCCAGGCGCATTTTTCTAAGGATATGTTTTGAGCATTGTTGCCCTTTTAATGAACATTGGAAATACTAGCTGGAATCGAACTGATGAAGTTGCGATCAGGTGGCATGCGCTGTACCCTATCAGCTACCAAGGCGCTCCTCCTTAACGCATTCTTAACACTGTAAGGTATGTTTTGACATGCCACAATGATATTCTATAGCTGACTCTTTATTTCACACAATCTTTATATTTCTTTTCGAAGAGGTTGCTAGAGTTCTTACTGCACAGTTAAATTTGTGTTGCTGGTCTTATACACAAATACTTCCGATGGAACATCTGTGTAAGTTGGCTGCAACACTGACAACAGTCTATGGGTCTGAAAGGTTACTTAACCCTTGGCATCCCTTTACTGCTAAGCACAATTGGTTGGCTTTCTATGAAACAAGCCCACTGTCTTTTTAGTTTTTAAAGAACATCTTCTTGCACAGCTGACAAATAAAACTCACTATATCTGCTGCTACTTGTGCAGTCTGGCAGGCACCTAATTTGCATGGCTGAAGAGGCATTTTAGTTCCTGCAGGGTTTTAACTGGCTGGCAGCTCAAGTAGGTGCTGTTAAGCTCATTCACATGCCTCCTTCTTGATTCCCTATTCCAGCCAGTCACCGTGTCCACCAGCTGCCTGACCATGGTGGGAATTAAACAGCAGCTCCAAAGTGCTTTTAAATTTTCCCTGTGACAGAGTTGTTCTGCTCCACCGGCCACTTCAGACACCAACCATCATTCAGATGTGTAATTCAACTCTGTCGATTCAATCGAGCTGGTGTGAACGTGGAGGATGGTTGGACATATTAACTGTCTCCCTGTAGACAAAAGAGGAGTCCTATGTTCTGCTTAAACCACATCCAAACAGGTGGCAGTGGAAGTGTCATTGTTTTGTCCAGCACTTGATGCAGCATCCAAGGCAGAGAGGAAGAACGAGATGGGCCATGTGCTCTGCTAGCTTAACCCGTTGAGTTAACACCAAGTGCTTATTGTGAATAAGACCGCTAATTAACTTTGCATATAATGTGCCAACTACATCCACGTGCATCCTTTAAATGTAGTCCTAGTAAAAGCAAAACATAAGGGATTTTTTAACAATTGTTTAAAGATTTTGTCAATGCTCTCATTCTTCATAGGTTAAAAATATTAATAAATATTTTTTTAAATAGCAGGGATCAGCATGGTTCCAGGTTTGATCACTATGGATCCTTTTATTATTTAGGTCTTAAGGAAGAATTTCCCTCCATGTTTTGGTCTCAAGGGAACGAATGTAGTGTTTCAGACGTTATCTCTTGAATTCTGCCAGTGAAGCTATTGTCACATGCTGTGTCTTTGCAAAACGGGCACTCCGACCCCGACGTTTAGTCAGAACACAGCCACAGATAGCGGCGTAGGGACTCTTGTCACCGTGTGACCTTGTTGTAGCTCACAAAGCCTCCACCTGCTTTCTCACACAGGCTAATGGATAAAAATACCGAGCAGATCCCACACTCTCTGTCAATAGAGATTCAAGGACAGCTGCTGGTCACCCTGTTAACACGGGGAATGTACAAACAAAGGCAGGGGGAGTACACACACATGCACACACACACATATGAACACAAACAGAGACGGACATCACACACAGTGGCACCCAGTGGAATGCCATGCATGACCCCGGAGGTGCATGATGGACTCTGTGCACATTTTGGACTAAACTGCCATCGCTGCTGTTTTGAATGCTTCAGGGGGGCTGTCTTTCTCAGTCCCACTTGGCACACTGACACAGACACACTGCGGTGGTTATGCTGAGAAGACAGTATAATGCAATATATTGCCATTAGCAGATACTGCACCGTAGGCAACATGACCCTTCAACCTTCAACAGTGGCCGTCTGACTACCAGTGGTCTGCTTACCTCGTTACAAGGCTACAAGCCGTTTACCTCCTCATACAGCAGCTCTGTCCAATTCATTATGACCCAACACTTATTTTGCAGTCTCCGATGCAACCACATATGCTCTTTAGTAGACAGCCAGACATCCATGAGACTTTTGCTTTTTATCCAAGGCCACATTAAAGTCCAGAACATTGAATCTTTCAAATGCCCCGAAAGCATTGGCAGCCTTTGTGGCCGTTTTTAATGGAATTGACATTTAGCGGTCTTTACTAATGAACTCCTGTTTAGACATGAGGGACAGTTTCCTTTGATGTGCTGTCAGATATAATATGGTTGCTCCTAACAATTACAGTAGGTTGCTTATGGTTAAATATTTTGATTAAACATTTGACCTATGCAAGTCTATTTTATTTATATAGCTCTGAATCACAAATATCAGTTTGCTTCAGGGGACTGCATGTACAGCGCAGGACACCCACTCTCTGTAGACCCTGGATTTTGATAAGAAAGAACTCCCCAGAAACCCCTGTTTAATGGGGAGAAGTGCAATAAAACCTCAGCGGAGGAATCCTCTGAGGTTGTTAATGTAATTGGGAGTGATATTCAATTAATGAAACACCAGCCTAGCCGTTCATCAATTATCCAGAGAGTTTAATGCAATTTTTCTGTCAATCAAGGAATCCAACAATTGGGAGAAAAAAAATTCAGCCCACGTGTGAATAACCAGTCAAAACTATAATAGAAATTGCATCAGTTGTTTATAAAATGTCCAAGGGAGGATTTTTATCGACATATCTCAAATAAAATAAACTTTTAGGCAGTGTATTCACTTTGGACATTCTATAGACCAAACAAATCATTGATTGATGAAGAAAAACAGTGATGATGAAACTAGTCGTTAGTTTGAGCCCAAGTATCTTTTAAGACGGGTTGAGTCCTCCCAGCAGGTATCAGGATTCATGGTCCTCATTGTTGACCCAGATGTCTACTCAACTTGTTATGCTATGTAGTATGTTGTACCTTCCATAGCTTAGCGCATAGCAGTAGGGAGCTGGAGGCACGGCGGAGATGACCTCTTAAGGCCTCGCACGCGTTTGTGTGTGTCTGTTGGTGTGGACACTGAGACATTATCTAGCCGGTGTCATCTGAGGAATGCAAGCCAAGCCTCACCCAGGCCTGACACACAAGACGGCCCTCTCTGCCGTCTCCCGGTAACAAGAGATAGGAATACCGATGCGTCACTGAGCGAGGGGGTCACTAGGCGAAGAAAGGCAGACCTGGCATAGGGCAACACTTCAAGAGGGAATGTTCTGGTTCATGACATGCATAAAAAAAATTAATGGATGCCTGAAATAATATAAATAAATGCATTTACTAATTACAGTTGTAGTTTGCTATAACATGAATAACTCTCTGGTATTAGTTTATTCGGTCACACTTTACAATAAGGGTACAGGGTTCAACATAACTTTTTTTTCCTACTGGCCCGCCGGGCCAGTGGATCCGAGTTTTACTGGCCCCTTGTATATTTTCACTGGCCCTGCACACACTTTTTTTTCTTCATAATTTAGTGTCAATAATTATAATACCTGTAGGCCTATTAGAAAAATAACCAGATCTAAAGGGAATATATATACTGTAACAGTATAGATATTCCCTTTAGATTTGGTTATTTTTCTTTTAGTTAATTATATGAAATGTTGATATTGCTCATACATAATATAAAACCAGGCAAACATATTGAATTAGAAGCCTACAACTGAAAGTATGTTGAAAGAGTGGGCCAGTATTTTAAAGTCCAGTAGTTTGATGGTTGTTTTTATTCTTGAATTTGGGCAGTTTAATGAATAGTTCACCTGCAGAAGTCATGTTCAAACATAAAAAAAAAAATAAGAGATGAAGGTCTGATCATTCTTTGTGGTGTGGTAGGCTGTTTTTATTACTTTCTCATTTCGCATTAGGGATGTGAATGTGTCGACCGAATGACCGGTTTTCCACTTGCGCTCAAGTTGACTTTAAAAATAGAATAGAAAATCAGTGGGTTATGCCGTTTTTTTAATGGGAGATTTCACCGTATATGCGAGTTCACGTCTGGTCGTGAGCGCGCTGCAGGAGTGTCACTTCTCCATGAAGTGTCAGCTTCACATTAGAGTCCGGTGTGGGACCATTTTTTCAAACTATTGATAAAAAACAATGCAGTGCAAAATATGCAGCATACGTTAAACGCTCGTCTAAGACTATGACGTTAAATCACCTTAGAAACACACAATGCCTTCGTCCGATCACAGCAGCGTTTCACCGTGTGATCTCGCCAGCGAGTGAGCCACCGCGCAGATGAATTGTGGTTTGTGGCTAAAATAATAACCGGGGATATTCTCCCCGTTAGCGATTTCAATGGGAAAGACTTCCGCGATCTGATTGAATGTCTCGAGCCTGAAAACACAGTGCCAAACTGCGCGACTATAGGAACTGTACAGTGAGCTGAGTCCCTCCGTTCGTTTCTGTCTACAACCGACACAATCACCGGAGACGCATTCACAGCGTTTAAATAAAGCCTCTCATTTGTATTACCATTGGGGCTTGGATGCAAATACTGTAACATTACGGCGGCAGATAAAGGAAAAGTGCAGTTATAATGTTCTGCACCTCAACCTCTGCTGTGGGAAGAAAGAAAGGGGGCAAAGCAAGTCGATTGATTTGTCGACTCGCAGGCGGACGGTAGGCAGCTCTGCCAACGGAGCGAGAGTGCACCCGCTTGTTGCTCCATCGTCAAAACGCCCACGCATCGTTTTTTCATTAAAAAATATAATTTATATTAGGTTTATTATATTGAGTCTTAAATAAACACTGCTTTCATTCCGACTCTCAACACGCATTTCAATGAACCATGATATAGTCTACAAAAAGATACTGAACTGTGATTGGCCAGTCACTGGCCCGGGCGGGCCAGTGACTGGCCAATCAACTTGCCCTGCATATGATTTTACTGGCCCCGGGCCATCGGGCTATATGTTATGTCGAACCCTGGGGTACATTAATTACTGTTAACAACGGCTTAGTAAATGCTTAATAAGCATTAACTAACTGGTATGCTAATTGATGCTCAACTATGCATTATTTAACTAAATATTGTGAATGCTTAACCAAGCACAAACTAACCGTTAATAAAGCATTAGCAGTTAGTTAATGCTTAATAAGCTTAACTACGCTTAACTAACTGGCAATAGCATTAACTAAGCATTTAACAATGAATTAATGTTCCCTTATTGTAAAGGGTTACCGTATATCCTGCTAACCACTAAATAAGAAACTAACAAAGTACACATGTTTTGCGAAATTCCGATTGGATTTGTTTGATCATGTTATATCACCCTAATGAGCTGTTCTTTGAGAACCGCGTCCTCGTAATGTTTGATCCATCCAACCTTGGAGCAGCCCCAGTGAGGTTCAGAGGCTGAGGGTATGGAGTTAAAAGCTGGCCCCCACAGTGACAAGTGAGCAATTGTTTTCAAACTAGGTCGTCCTCGCTCCCTAGTCGACGGGGGATTAATTTGTGCTTTTCACAGCTATTTTCCGAAACAGAACGACAACAAATCCTCCCCCCGCCCAAAGTGTTGTGATTAGAACGGCCATTCCCCTCTTTGGCTGCCAGGGATCAAGGTCGTAAGCATCTTAGACAAGCGACTGGTGTAATGAACCGACTGGTACATTGAGTCTTCTGAGCGCTAGCTGCGAACCGGAGAGACCACGATAGTCAAGTCAAGATTTCTCTGATGTTATACACTTTATCAGCTCTTCCACCTTCCAATGTCCTGTTCTCATTTGGTTATGGAGTGGGCAAAGCGTTTCAGAATGTGGGTCCTATTCTAGCAGTTACTCATATTTGAACCAACAAATGCCACCACAGATGAAGGAAGGAAGGATCACAATTTGCCAAACTTCCACAGTTTTACAGTGTGATGTTACTCGGTTATGAAAACGTATTCAGACAAGCTCTCTTCATTTTGCCAAGCAGTGCTGACAGAATATGCCTCACAGCAGGCAGCCGCTATGCTATCTCTCGCACTATCTCTGCCTTTCTGTTCTTCTCCCCACTGGCTTGATAAGAAAAGCAGGAGAGTTAGCAGCATACAGCCTCTTTGTGTATAGTAGGCAAACTGATTTAAGATGGGTGTTTATCATTTTTAATGTCAATTTTGGACATTTTATTGACGGTAACAGAAACAATAAAGACATAGATAATGGTAGTGTTAAAACGTAATTCTATCTCTAGATAAATAACAAGCAATTGACTTTGCAACAACACACGTGCATTCCCTCCTGAACATTAAAGAAACTGTCAGATCAAAGCCCCAAAAACAAATGATTGTTGATTCAGACTTAAGGTGCGAACACACTGCACAGCGCGGCGCGGCGGTTGGCCGCGCGAATCGCAGGTTCCGCGCCGCCTGGTCATTTTGGCTCATTTGTGTCCGCCGCCGGCCGCCCCCCGCCGCCCGATGACTCATTGAATGTGCACGCCCAGTTTCTTCCCGCTATTTACATCTCTCTCATCATCGTCGTCATCCTCACTGATTTGTTTTTGTTGGGAGCGTCTCTGAAGTAGGCTATTCTGCCTTCATCATCTCTGCCATCAGCCCTTGTATTGGTCTCACTGCACCTCTCACACATTTCTCCCCGCCACCTGCCACCCAAGCTTCGTAAACACACCCACACATGCACCCACACACACATACACACACAACCCGCCCACACACACACACACACGCACATATGTATCGATGGCCGTGCATATAGGCTACACATTCACGCCGGCATATCAACATGTAGAGAAAACCCAAACAGATTTTCAGATGTTTAGGGAAATGTTTGGAAGTGTCAGTTGTCGTATTTAGTTTTTATTGTCTCTGCATATTCACTCATCTGCAGTACATCTTCCCTGGCTTTCTCTCCTTCTCTCTTCTATAATGTGAGTCTATTCCTTGCTCCTTTTACTAAAAGGTGTCTCATTAAACTGCTGTCATACATTTTATCGATGTGTTGGAACTTTCTCTCTCTCTCTCTCTCTCTCTCTCTCTGTCTTTTCCTTCTTTTTTCCCTTTATCCCTCCTTTCCCGACTGCACCGCCAGCCAGGTTTCACGTGTCTTGTAGCTCAGCAGACTCACCCGAGTGACGTCGGGAGGAGCTCAACGACGGTGATTGGCTATCGCGGGGCGGCCGGCGGCGAAAAGTTCAATATTTTCAACTTCTGCGGCGGCCGCGCCGCCCCATTCGCGCCGCGCCGCCCCTGGCCGCGCCGCGTGATCCGCTCTCCGCCGGCCGCCGGCCGCCGGTTCGCGCGGCAGCGCTCGAAATACATTGACTTTCTATTGAAACTCGCCGCGCGGCGATGTGCAGTGTGTTCGTACCTTTACAGTCCTGGATGTTAGAATACTGGTATCGGGCCATCGGTGAGAAACATCCCTCAACATCCCTACCTGAAACTCCTTTGTTTATCTCCCCCCACACACTGTCCCATTGTATTTGGAAAGGTTGCATCCCCCTTTCCTTTGATGTTTGTCTACAGTGGGTGATAGATGCATTCAGACATCTGCTATCTGCACTCAGCCAGGAGCCACATTAATAAATGGATTTACCATTTGTGCCACAGTGAAAGGGCCCTAACAGAGGAAAGCTTTCTATCTGGCAAACAGAAGCCTTGGGGTAAGGCTGTTAAGAGATAAGAAATGCAAAGGTGTTATAACCAAACCTGTACTTAAGGGTGACCTGGGGCTAGTTCAATTAATGGAATTAAATACGGAGATTACAGCATCTTCACATTTTTTGATAATCAATGTTTTTTTTAGCATTCTCCTGCTTGCATACATCTTTTTTTTTCACTTGATTGTTGACTCAATACCTTTGGGTTTTTGACTGTTAGACGGAAAAATTAAGTAATACAAGGGTGTCAATCTTGGGCATTAGGGAACTGTGATAAGCATTTCTCACGTAAGGCAAACCACATCAATCCATTAAATCCCAAAAAATAATAAAGACTATAGTTACCCAAAGCAATATATTTTAGCTGGAGAACAGTATAAAACCCAATAATTGTTGTGTCACTGTTTGCTTCAAACTCAGTATGCAGCTAAACAAACAGCATTCTTGTTTCGGACACTGATAGGCTACCTTTTCATGGGAAACCACATTTGTTTGGCTATGGCCTTAGGCTCTTAATATTTTCTTGTAAGTCGCAGTGAACACAATGCAGGAAAAAAACATCCCAACTTCCTTCACCTCCCTTTCCCCCCTGCACTGAATGCTTTTGCCACTCAACAGGCTGGCACCCGGCCGACACTGCCTTCTCCCTCTGGGGCATAATATAATGGTTGTACTTCTCGGTCTGCGTCTGTGTGTTTTCGGTCCCCAAACTAGAGGGGGAAAGGCCCACCTATTGTTACATTTGTATCCAGGAGAGGAAATGCCTCCACTTGTTTGGCTGCATTGCGCTGCTACCATCTGTCCAAGGTGTTAAGCGATGACACATTGTGTGTAACATCAAGGAAATAACTGAGGATGTTTACAAAGGGATTTGATTGACGGTATATGTATGAGGAATGTGAGGAATGCCATGGTTGGTTTGGCAAAAACAGCTTTGTGTCGTCCACAAGGTTTTTTTCTATCAAGAACATAATCTTGGTATGTTTTTCCTTCAGCGGGGGCCACCTGTGTTCCTGGAAGGATTACTTTGGAGAATGGAGGACCAGGGATTAGATGGGGTTATCGGTGCAGCCTGGGAGTTTGAGCGTCCCCCCCAAAAGCCAGAAGAAATTTGTAGAAAAAAAGAACATGCTTTGTCTTTATTTAGCACACACAATGAGCATATTTTTGGCGGGATACAGCCTTCATCAATATGTCCTGGTTTCAGCTAACCCACTACTCATGCCCTGATCTCCTTTCTGTTTCTGTTCCAGGAGAAGCTGTTGGTCATGCTTTCAGCCAAAGATATGTATGAACATGAAGCAAGCAGGCATCGCCTAGCGATGCTGACAGCTTAGATCAAACAAGCTGCTTCAAAAGCATATAATTCAAAGGTCCATGAAATGTCTTCCATTTTTTTAACGTGAAATTGTTTTTAAATGAATCACAGGAAGAACAAATACACTCTGTCACCTTCAATGATATGATATTGTGAAGGTTTAGTTGTGATTTTATGTTTCTGTCCATGTCCTAAAGCCGTCATGTATCCCCTCCTTGTGCACTACAGTAGCCTAGTTTGTGGCGAGTGTGTTTGGCTCCATCTAAAAGCATAGCAGACAGAGAAAAAGAGAAAATTGGTCGGAAAATGTTGGGCCCGGGGGAGTGGAAAAGATGGGGTCCTTTCCATTCTTTCCATACAGTCAATCTGAAATATAGACTGAAGCCACAATTGATGGTTTTGCATATTTCGTCCTGTGAGGCTGTGTTTGAGTGGCGCTGTTTTGTTCACTGTGATGTCATTGTGGAAGGGGAAAAAAGAACACCTACAACACTGCCACCTAGTGGTGACCTTCTGTCAGTGTTATTGGGTACTGTGTGCCTTTTTAGAAAGGCATTGTTGTCAAAATGTATCTGTAGATCAAATAATATTTGGAAAATGTTTTTTTTTTTACTATTTATCTATTTTTTTCCATAATATAGCTTACTAGTGAGTGAGTGACTGGTGGTGGTACATGATAAGAAAGAAACCGGGGACCTGTGGTAACACACTTTATTACGTCTAGATGTTCCAGTGATTTGATCTATGTTGTGGCTTTGATACAAAGTTATTTTATGTAGTTGAGACCTGCTTGAGTGAGATTGACTAATCCTGGGGCGAGTTCAACATGCGTTTGAAGTGTTTGAAGTTGGAACAGGAGTAGTTTAAGATTTCTTAGAGGAAGGGATAATGTCACTGGTTTAATATAGTCCAACCAAAACTACTTCTAAATTAGATTCACTAGATGAAGTGTCCATTTATCAGGCAATTCATTTGGTCTTTAAATGATCAGAGAAATAGTTTTTTATAAAGCACGCCACAATAACACAAACAAAGCCTAACTTGACATCTTCAAACTAGTTTTTTTGTTCAACTACTCCAGCAAATAATTGTGTGAGAATTTTGCAGCCAGTTTTAATTTATTTTTGTACTGTAATACAATGAGTTGCCATTTATTGTAATGTCTATTATTAAGTAATTGATGAATGGAGTAATAATCTCAGCTCTACTCTTGCACAGAGTACTACATTCTGACTAATCACAGTTACCTTGATTCTATTTTTCATACAGTTGTAACCTTCTATGAACTGATAGGGGATTCTAAATGGCACTAGCAGGACTTCCATTGAGGCTGCAGCTTTTCATTTGTTCCAGTAGGTGGCAGTATGTGTCTGAACATTGCCTCTGTTGCCCCCTGTGCATGCTGTGTCACTGACCACAGGCACTTTGAACTTGAGGGATTTGGTCAGTGTGTATGGCTGATGTAACAGGAGTCTCATGTCATCTATTTGTTCATGGTTAAGTTTGTTACTGGTTAGTGAAAAGAGATTGTGTGAATGTGGTAATTTTTTTTTTGTAGTTTGTAATGGAAACCTGAATTGAATTTCAATACAGAGCAAACAGGCAGTGCATTTTGGGTGTGTTTCTTATTTGGTAGCTGGTATTTTGACTGTTGTTTTTGCAGGTGAGTTTTATGTGTATGTTTGAAGCATATGATTTGTATTAAAACAACATTCTGATAATCATCACTCCTGTCCTGTCAGACTTTAGACTCACCCGACCTTTAGGTCAAACACTATGGTTTGTGTGTTTTACATGTGATGTGGTCTTACATTGAATATCACAGCAGACTCAAATTCATTTATTTATTCTTGCTGTTGTTGAATTCTGTTGTATGCTTTTTCCGCAATAATTTGATTATGGCACTAACTTTTCTACTGTAGGGCTGCAACTAACGATTATTTTGATAATCGATTAATCTGTCGATTATTTTCTCGATTAATCAATTATTAATCGATTAGTGTTTTGGCCCTTAAATGTCAGACAATGCTGAAAAATTGATACATTTTCCAAAGCCCATGTTGACTTCCTCAAATGTATTTTTATGTCCAAAACACAAAGATATTTCAGTTTACTGTCATACTAGGATTAAAGAAACCAGAAAATATTCACATTTGAGAAGCTGAAATCAGAGAATTTGGAACGATTAATCGGTTATCGAAATAGTTGGCGATTATTTTAATAATCGATTAATGGTTGCAGCTCTATTCTACTGACACAGACAGTGTCTCCACAAAACCAGCACTAACAAAGTGTCATTAAGCTTTTGCAGTCAACATTTCATAAAATGTTCAATACGCGTACGAAACATAACCTGAAGACAGGATGGCCATTCTCTGTCTGTCTGTCTGTGTGTGTGTGTGTGTGTGTGTGTGTGTGTGTGTGTGTGTGTGTGTGTGTGTGTGTGTGTGTGTGTGTGTGTGTGTGTGTGTGTGTGTGTGTGTGTGTGTGTGTGTGTGTGTGTGTGTGTGTGTGTGTGTGTGTGTGTGTGTGTGTGTGTGTGTGTGTGTGTGTGTGTGTGTGTCTGGCCGGGTCTTCTTAACACAGTCTCTGCTGTCCCTCAGCTCTGCTATCGCCACATCTACCTCCAGTTGCCGCCGACAAAGGCATCCCACTAGCTGCAACCAGCACCGCCCCACACACACACACACACACACACACACACACACACACACACACACACACACACACACACACACACAGAGTCAGTGCCCCAGTGTTCACCGATACACAGTGGAGTAGCTGTACTGGCTGCCAGCTCTCGGAGAGGGCCACTTTGTTTCACCTCAGACTTGGATTGGTGCCAAACAATCTGAGAGTTGCTCACTGGGTCACTTGATGAAGCAATTGAATTGGGAGTTTATAGTTGTAGCAGTGTACTTCCTTTATTTTTTCTCTGAGGTGCTTTATTGCCTTCAAATCCAATGCTCAGTCGCACTTCTCACTGTCCTTGTAAACGCTTTTCAGCTGCATGAGAAGCCAGTTTGTCCACTGCAGAATGAATTATCAGTATTTTACGCGTGAATGCCACGACATCATCTTTACTTGGCTGTGTTTGAGTGTGTTTTTGATGACATTGGGATCGTATTGGCCGGGTTCAAACGATTAGTTGATGAAGCAAATAGTTGATAGACTTAACATGTATCGACAGTTCTTATAATTAATTGCTCTTTTAAAAATGTATCAACAGAAATTTGCAATTCTTTCTGCCTTACATATTTGAGTATTTCTCCTCACGATCAGCTCGCCGTACTGTGTGTGCTGAAAAAAAACAGGTGTTAATGCACAGCCTCGGCTCTGTAAACTGGTATGTAATCAAAAGGGCCCACTGTAGCTAGCAACATACCAGTTTGCAGAGCCTAGATTGTGTATAAACACTGCTTATTTTTCAGCGCACATAGAACGGGCGGGTAGCATATCGTGAGGAGATATTCACTGATTTTAACAAAAGGTTATTTTGACGACAGGCATTCTCCAAAATCCGCGACCTTTTAATGGCAGCTCTGCGAAATGCATATTATTGCATACTTAGTGCATAAACAGATTTTGTGGCCAGTATGTGGGATTGCAACAATATACACATGATAATGCCAGTGGTGGTTAGTTAAGGGCGGTTTAAGGTTTCTGTAATAGAGGCAAATATGACATTACACATTGATTTTTTACTTTGTCTCTAACAACACTTTCCCTCTGTTCCTCAGGACCTGGAGATCGTCTACTCTTATCTCCACGGGATGGAGGCCCTGTCCAACCTGCGTGAGCACCAGCTGAGGTTAGTGTCGGCAGCACACACATCCCCTGCTTCTTAATTAACACCACTTAGAGCTTGATATTCCAATCACAGGGAATTTCAAATGCAAATTAAAACACAGCGACAACTCCCAGTGTCTGCTCCATAACAGCTGTAGAGATAGGAGCGGGAAATGAACACTGAGCCGTCAGCCAAACGCTGGTGAGACAATCGTCTGGTTTTGTAATTGAGCATAGTCTGCCCTACAACCACCCTTTGGTTTACTCTCTAAAAATACCTGCTGAAGTCTGTTAAAACGTCAGAGTGATTGAAGTGACTAGACTTGACTATTGGTTAAAAGTGAATTAATGCTCCCATGAATTTGTATCACATTGACCTCTGAGAGTTGTTTCTAATCTTTCCTAAAGAGCACCATGATATACACATGGATGTGTTAGGCTGAAAATGGGGAACTGTGTGATTAAACACAGCCTAACAGCATCTGAAACACCGTTCTTGATAGTGGTAATGGGGGGGGTTGCTTGATATGACAGTCACTAATGCTTTCTAAATCACACAATTGGAAAATAGTGTTACAGAGGTGTGACAGAAGGCAGGGATTGACTATTTGCTGGTTTTCTTTATTCTATGATTGTAACATTAATACACAAACAGTAAAGCAAAAGGCACATTGATGTGGTCCATACGGGACCGTTCTCTCCTTTTTGAAACTGCCTTTTATGATTGAGACTGAAAAGACAATTGTGTATACAAGACCTGATCAAATGTGACTAAACTATACTGATGAGAAGAACACGAGTTCTGCCTCTCCCTTGTTCCCGTGTTTAGCCTTCCAGTCTTTTCTGTGTGGCGTAGGCCTTTCCAAACACTGCATGTCAGAAGTCTGTTCCCAGCATGCCTTGTGTGCATACATGTGGATTATACTGGCGACGGAACAATGTAGCAGTACATGACCCGCGAGCTGGAACATTCCACTGTGTGACCCCTCGGAGGCCTCCCACCCCACAGTACACCCCCCCCCCCTCCCCCTCATGGATCCTTGGTCCTACACTCCAAACCACCAGTCATGCCGACTTTGGTTTTCCAAAGTATAAAAAAAAAATAAAAAAAAAGACTCCCAGCCAGCCAGACATCCCGCTAACTATAGGATTATGTTGAAGTTATTTTTTTTTCTCCACAAATCATCCGGGAGGAATGTGTTGTTTTTCTGTTTTCAATGGTTGAGCAATGGGGGCAGCAACATGGCGACCGCCCCCAGCTACTTTTGGAAGCCCTTTGTGTTTTGATCAGCTACTGTTTACTACAGTTGCCTCTCCCATCTTTTCTGGAGGTGTCTTAGGAAAGCTTGACATGGATGAATTTGTCTCGCTATAATGTTAGGTTAGGTTAGGTTAAACTTTATTGTCCCTGTGGGGAAATGTGGCTTAGACACGGTGCAGGATTGCTTCATTAAAACATTCTTCACAGAGTACAACCAAAAAAAAAACAACCAAGTTAACATTTGAACATTGACTACATGGCGCTTACGGCCTGTAAGTTAAAGTGCTATTTGCTGCATTGCATAGAAATGTATAGTGTACAGTTAAAAACGGGTTTGATTACAAAATCTGAAAAAATGGAGGACTCATACATTCTCGATTGAATAATGACAGTATTTTCAAATTATTTGTTAAAATTTAGGGAAATAAACTATGGCACAGACTATGTCTAATCATTGATTTAAAACCACTCTTTTTGTAAGCATCTGTGCTGGATAAATGACACACCATTTGAGATCAGAGACACACAATCCAATCCTTTCATCTGTGCAGACTTCAAACGATCAAAGTGACCATGAAAATAATTACACAGTACCATTTAAACATTACAAACATACACAGAAAATACAAGAAGGAAAAATTATCAATGCTAAAAACTTGAGAACCGATTATCTAAGATTGCCCCAAAATAAAAGCCAGATACAAGGATAAGTCTGCTCAGAATGTCGTTGTTGTTTTTAATACTAAGAGGGGGGGGGGGGGTGTTCTGCAGGGTAGTGGCATGCCCTATCCAGGCCATACAACAACTGCTACCAAACGGGTATATCTGATATTATACTGTAAATCAGCATAACTACAGTTAACCACAGGTTCACCAACCTTTGTCTGAAACTTGAAACTGGCAATAAATGTCAGATTTGTTCGTGTGGTTCAAAGTTCAAGCCCTTCATTGTAACAAAGTGAAATGATCACCTGTAGAAATCAATTGAAGAAGAGGAAGTGCAACAGTAGCTTCAATAGAACATAATACAATGTAGAAACAAGACTCTTGTTCTGCTGCTAATGTGAAGTGGACGTTCTCCTCATCTAGCACACGTGACACCCTTAAATCATTATGTATCAGTTTCCATGAGTAGAACATTTGAAGCGACACCCTTATAAGAGCTTGGTCTTGAACTATTGCTGTCATTGTTTAGTTTTTGTTGTAACATTGTTGCTAAACAGTTACTATTTCCTTCCATTGTTTTCTAACTCCCACTCTCCTCCCTCTCTTCTCTGTCCCCGCAGGATGATGTGTGAGACGGTGCGATATGAGAGACATGAGGCCAACGAAGTGCTATACTAGTAAGTACCAACACGCCTGGAAATACTGCATGGCTGTGGAAGACGCCTGTGTGTAAAATGGATATTGATGATACTTGTTCAAATACTTTCATTTCAATCAGTGTATGAGTTTGCGAAACACAACAGAGGCAGCCAATGTAGCAGCAATATTTCAATTCTGTGTGATCAAAAACACACTTTTGCCCTACGCCCTGACTCAGAGTTATTGATGAACTGAGCCATGCTGGGTCCACACAAAGCTACTCGGGTGAACTAAATTAAGACTGATGTCAGTAGAAGTACAGAAGCAGTCAGACGATGCCTTTATGAAGGTGTGTGTGTGTGTGTGTGTGTGTGTGTGTGTGTGTGTGTGTGTGTGTGTGTGTGTGTGTGTGTGTGTGTGTGTGTGTGTGTGTGTGTGTGTGTGTGTGTGTGTGTGTGTGTGTGTGTGTGTGTGTGTGTGTGTGTGTGTGTGTGTGTGTGTGTGTGTGTGTGTGTGTGTGTGTGTGTGTGTGTCAAACCAAACCACTCTACTGCACCACTTGAGACAAAGCACCTAGAAGGGGTCTAATTCTTAGCTTAATTCAGTAAGCTAGTGTGCACTGAAATCGACAAAGCGAAACTGTAGCTATTATAGCTCCTAAAAGCATGAGCTAGTCACTAGTAGTAATGCTTGTATGCTCCCTCCTTTCAGCTGGGTGCTGTGGAGAGATAATATAATTGGAAAGCAGTATTGATGTAGCTTCCTGACAGCTTTAACGTGTGTTTAGAATCATCTTAAAAGGCTAGCACAACTGAAGTGAGTGGAGAGCACACAGTGTTTGACTGCTGTCACATGCTGACGTCTTTCAAACACCCATGGTGAGAATTAGGACAGTTAATTAACTCTATCAGCCTCTCTGGGGGGTTGAAGAGGACTCATTGTCCCTTATCTGCATCCTGATCCTGTGTGTGTGTGTGTGTGTGTCTTGGGGGGTCTAAATGTGTGCGTGTGTTGGGGGACGATGGGGAGAGTCAACACCTCATTAGAAGCCCACTTGCTGGTGTAGGAGCTGATTAAACAATAGGAATGCAGATTAAGCTCTGGTTGCATAATATACTTCAGTTCAGCAAGATTCCTCCAGGTTCCTGATATCAGGCATTACATACACAAATGCATGCATGCACAAACGGATTCACACAAACACACGCACACATGAATGCATGCTCACACACACACACACACACACACACACACACACACACACACACACACACACACACACACACACACACACACACACACACACACACACACACACACACACAGACACACACACACTTAATATGGACCTAGTCTAATAGGCCATTCAGACCGACACGAGTCAAACCAGCATTACCTGATGCTCACCTTTGTTTCTTCTACTTGACAAAATGAGGAGATGGAGCAAGAGAGACTGGACTGCATGCACCTGAGAGTGAGATAGTGAGTTAATGAACAGAAGGTGACTAAACTGAAACATTTCTTTTATTTAGTTATTTATGATTGTAGTGATATTGTTTAAATCCCTGTTGGTTAATCAATTATTGACATATTGATCTGCACTGCAGAGTGGAGTCTAGTAACAGTTACAACCACATACCAACCTGTGACAGCTGTGGAACATGAATACATCTGAATAGGCGGGTTATGCTCCTAATAAACCTATTAAGGAAGAGTAGAGGAGACTTAAACTCTAAGTCTAACTCTGCTAATGAAAGTATCAAAACACAGCAGGATATTATCTTTTTGAGTGGCTTTGCAAAGTTATGGTATGTGTCTTTGTGCAATTGTTTGCATGCATTTCTGTAAATGTGTACACATGTTTGCGTGCACAGTGTGTGTGTGTGTGTGTGTGTGTGAACCTATAAAACCCTGTCTGGGCTCTGCCTGATAAGAGTCTGGTGTTAAACAGTAGCAGATCAGATTGACTTTCCTTTTCTGCAAGATCCTAATCAGCATTCTCTTGTGAAAATACTTTAAACGGCTTGTCTTCATTTCCTTGTCGGGTTTATAACAATGGCAGTAATCTGCATGGGAACGAGGGCTCTTAAAGTCACTGGGGGAATTCAATAGTAATAGTATAGCTATTAAAGTTGTAAAAGTTGTGCGGCCTGCACAGTGCTGATTAAGATTTATTTTTCATTAATGAAGAAAGCCACCTTTTTAAATGAAAGGTGAATGACTTGACAATGCCAGATCTAATGGTGAATGGTTTCAGTTTGGGTGAGGCCATTTACAAACTTTAACTTTGAACATTTAAATGAGCATTTGCATTTAGTAGGGAGTATTCCTTGTTATATTACAAATACAGTGTCTGACCTAATGTGTTGGGATGAATTGTGGGATAAACTTAATTATGCATAGAGTGAGGGAGGATACTACCACAGGTGAGCAATACAAGTGTAATGTATGTTGTTATATCATTACATCAAATACACTGTTTATTGAGTGCTGTACACATTCTTTTAACAACTTTAAATAGATAAAACATCCATAACACTTGAGAAACTGAAATATTGTGACATTTTAAAACAACTTATCTCATATTTACTGACTCCACTAGAAGCTTGAAATATATTAAAGTATGCTCTGTTGTGTTTACTGTCACATGAGACATAAATGTGTCAGATCTATACAATTGAAAAGGCGGAACCACCGACTTAATGGAAAACTTGTTTTCCTACTGTAGACTGTTGCTAATGCCTCGTTTCCACCGAGTAGAGCGGGTCGGATCAGAGCGGCTCAGAGCGGGACAGCTCACTTTTAAGAATCTCTGTGTTGTTTCCACCGCAGACCCTACCCTTACTGGTGGGGCGGGGTTTAGGCTGGACTGCGATAGCCGCCGCCAGAATGTGGGTTAAACTATCGGGCTGTGGAACAACTGTGGTCAAGCCAGCGGTCTCTCGTTTTTGCTTGGTCAAACCAGCCGCTTCTTTATTTATTCCCCCCGTGTTGTTGTGAGCACAGAGACGGCTCGGTGCAAGTTGCAACTGATAGAGACAGTAGCCCCTTTTACACAGAGATTGCGGCATATTGACGGAACAACATCACTCCAATATGCCGGCGTTGCTTGCTTCTGTGTTATTTACACAGAACCAAGCAACGCCGGCCTGCTGGCGCATCAGTAGCTCCTTTTACACAGCGCTCCGGAATGAAAGAGGTGCTTGTAAACAGCGTCAGGTGTGACGTAAACATTTAGCGCCGCGCCGGTCAGCTGCTTTACAACAACAACAATGGCCGGTGAATTGAGAGCAGAAGTGCTGGAGCTTGCAGTAAGAGGGCCGTATTTTACTGTCCCCACGATGTGCCAGTTGATCTCGCTACGCGCTGAGTCCAACATCACTGGGACAGTTAACCAAACTGACTAAATCAATCCGACCGCTTCACCTCTCTGTGTGTGTGTGTGTGACAGGTTGGTTGTGAGCGAGTCTCTTTGTGAGGGCAGCGATCTGCTAATCAGACATACACATACACATACACACAGTGTGTGAAGTCACGTTACTGTAGACAGAAATAAAGTGTGGATATACGCTCAGACTTAGGATAATAATAGCGGCGGCGGAATGTGTTAGCAAAACAGTAGCTCTGTGGCTAACAGCTGAGCCGGAGCCTTCAGTCAGCTGAAGCAGACAGTCTAGCGGGGCGAGCAGACTATTCCCCCGTTACTAGGTCGACCTTCAAGCTGAACAAGAGCCCTCCGCTGCGCGTCGGGCTCCTGCTTCAGCTTGTCGGTCTTTATTTCTAGCAAGTGACCCGTTCGCTATACTTTATCCCTTACTTAGCCTAGCCTAGCTTTCCATTGTACAACTTCTCCTGGGCAGAAATAGACTCATACACTCTGCAAAATGAAGCGCGGGGGTTTGGATTGAGCAACGGACCTTATGATCAGCTAGATTATACACCGTTCCTTTTATTTGGTGATTTTTACGGGACATCAGGCCGCCGTGGTTAATGTTAAACACACGTACCTTCAACTGCTAACATGGTCGCATGTTTAGAACGTAGACTATGGAACGTCAAACGCCCCCCTGTTCCGCAACAACAAGCTGGAGCATTTAAACAGAGAGGCGGAACTGATCGTGTCGGGAATCTTACTACCCCCCGAGGTAGTAAAATTCCCGGAACGATCACTCGCACCTTTCTTCCCTCGTTCCGCAACTGTCGCATTTACACAGCAGGGCGCAGGGCCGAAAGGCCGGCATATTCCCGGCTTTCACTGGCTGTGTAAAAGGGGCTAGTGAGAGAACAGCGCTGGATGCGGCAGCTACGTGACATCGTAGCAGTGGGACACAGTGTAGCCAACTGATTCATTTAATGACGAGGAAAAACACCACACAATAAACAGTGCCGCGCTCACAAGCCAGCGATCTCTCGTTTTTGCTTGGTCAAACCAGCCGTTTCTTTATTTATTCCCCCCGTGTTGTTGTGAGCGTGTATTTACTAGCCTACTATCTATGGCGAAAACACACAGAGACGGCTCGGTGCAAGTTGCAACTGATAGAGACAGTGAGAGAACAGCGCTGGCTGCGGCAGCTACGTGACTAGTGGGACACAGTGTAACCAACTGATTAATTTATTGACGAGGAAAAACACCACACAATAAACATTGCTGTGCTCACATTTTCGCCAATACACAAGACTCTCTTCACTCTTGCCGAGATGACTACACATGGCGGAAATGATTATTTCGACCAATCAAATGACGGCTCCGCCGTTTCGGCCCGCTCTCAGGCGGCTAGTACCCCTACGGAGGAGTACTGAGATCGGGAGCGGCTCAGAGCGGTTAGGTGCGCTTAAACCGTACCCTACCCAACTTTTGGCAAATGAAAAGCCAAACTACCCGGACCGAACCGCTCCGATCCGACCCGCTCTACTCGGTGGAAACGAGGCATAAGTGATGTAATGTCAATCCACAAAGGGGTAATTTACTAATGGTTTCAGCCATAGAGTTAACGTGTGAGTGTTTTAACTCTTATATAAGCTCAGCAGATTCTCTCTCTCAACTGTAACACAGCCTAGCAGACATCATTTTCGCTGAGCTGTATTACTGTCCTTGCTTAGTAAAAATTGGAGCCACATTTTACTGTTTGGCAGCCATCTTAATAACTCAAAATAACTTTTTATATGGAACTTAAAATCCTGGCTAGATATTTCTGCTTTATCTTTTTCTACAAGCCCCCTTAATGTGGAATAAAAACCACAAATGACGTAGTTAATGACCCGTACACTCACAATCCCACTCTAAACCCCCCTGACAATCAGCAGTCCTTTTGTAATGATGAGAGAATAAGGGTAATAGTTATAGAAGTACTCATTTTTACTGCATGGTGGCTCTAGATTGCTAGTACATGCATGCTTACACACACACACACACACACACACACACACACACACACACACACACACACACACACACACACACGGACACACACGGACACACACACACACACACACACGGACACACACACACACACACACACACAAACACGGTCACACACACACACATGGTCACACACACACGGTCACATGCATACACACACGGTCACACACACACACACACGGTCACACTTAATAACTCATGAAAACATCCCACACTGTGAGAGCCTTAACCTCTCAGGATTTACCATCAAGTGCCTTTAGTTCTAAAGCCCTCCTGAGGTGGAGGCTGACCTGGCATATTTGACAGTGGCTGGTGAAGGGGGTCATTGGCTTCAGGTTGTTCCATGTCAACTCTTTTCAATGCAACACGTGACGTTTGACTTTCACTGGTCTGTTTGGTCTAACTGAAAACTGAATTTGCAATGAGATATTGTTGAAGTGTTTTACTGCTTTCTGTTGCAGAAGGAGGGATTGTTAGGAGGTCTTAAGTCAACAATTTTGAGAATTGACTAATACATAATATACATACATTTAATACACTCAATCTGTTTTGTATTGTTTGTTTTGATTTTGATTTTGAGGAATTTAAAAAGGAAGCCTGTCCATACCATTGTCACATACACTTCCTGCAATGCATTGAAGTTAAAATAAGCAGATTACATGATTACATGTTAACTCATATTCTGCTCATAAATGGCATACAAATGAAGGTTAATGCCTTATTCCCTTTGTGTATTTATTTGGTTGTAGTTGTTTTAGCCATATGTTTTGATCAAAAAGATTAAAAGAGGAAGGAGGAGAATTTCCCTTGTGACAGTGGACTTCCTCTGCTTGCATGGCAACAAGTAGAGAATAACAAAAACACTTTTCTTACAAGCATCACTGCAGCAACAAGGTGTGGCAATCCATCTTGTTTAAACAAACCAACTGTGGATTTTTCTTGATGGTGTTTCCCTGTTTTCCATTGTGTGTGTTTAGATATAGAAAAGAAGCCTTGTTAATAATAACGTATCATGGCAATACTAAAGAGGAATATGTTGCAGACTTTTGGTATATTGACCTGTGGCTGAGTTCCAGGAGTAGCGACGCTCCCAGGCAGCTGTTGGAAAGCCGTCCCCCTCATGCAGCTCTTGTTCCCCATGGCGGTGTGAAGCTGCTGGCCTTCAGAAACAACAACACAGGAGTGGAGATCAGGAAAACCAGTCCAATATGGAGCTGAAACACTCATCACCTCCAGATGACCAGTGGACATATATTATACATTCTAGGGGTGTGAACGTTTACAAAAATGCCTAACCGTGTACACGACAAATTTTTTTTCGTGTACACGGTTAACCGTGACGTCATTGTCCTCATGCCCCCGCCGTCTTGTAGGCGCGCGCGCGCGCGCACACACACATACGCGTTCGTTCGCCTGTAAACACACAATTGACATGAACTACGCTCGTTTACACACCTCTTATAATAGGTCCATGGTACACACACACACACACACACACACACACACGTTCGCCGTCATAATCGCGCTTCATTCATTTCCTGATTATCGCTTTCTACATGTCCACGTTTAATGCATGTTGAACAGGTGTTATAAAGTTCGGGCTACTTACGAGCGTAGTTCACGTCAACCGGGTAACTTTAATCTTTAGGTTATCTTTCATCACTCGTCCGTGGCTGTGAGTCGAGCCCCAGCACGGCGACTCCCCGTGTGTGTGTGTGCGCCGATACACACACTCACTCACACGCACTCGCCGAGGGACAGACAGATTCTCGGCAGACTAGCTTTTATCCTCCCCAATTAGTTTATAAGTGATGTAAAATCAATAAACGCGTGTCTCCAGAACATATTTAAAAACTTTGAAATTCGAAAAAAAAAAAAAAAAAAACGGTTTTCGTTTATTGATTTTTCCTAAACGGTTATGATTTACTAAACGTGTACACCCCTAATACATTCCATTACATACAGTATACTGTGTTGACACAAAGACATCAGTCATTTGACAACGGTGATGGTGACATATTAAATTGTTGTAAATGGCAAAAGAAAAAAATACTGTTTGTACAATTTTTATTTTTTAAATGACTGGTTAATTAATTCCCAATCACATTACATCGGTGTCTTCAAAAATGTAATGGTTTTGAAATCTTTCTAAGTGTTCAAACTTTCAGAAATGTGCAACTTGAACCAGTAAACTTACAGTCCTCTCCCACACCCTCTATTGAAATTCTTTGTGACAGATTTATTGAAAAATAAACATGTTTCATAGGACAATTGCGTAAGTGGTGTAAATGCCTTTTTCACAATGTCATCACACCATTGTGGTGTTGGGAGTCTCTTGAGAGTTTCATGGTGAAAACACATCAACAATAAATGGTCACATTTTTAGTTGCTTGTTTATGTCGGCCAACTGAATGTATTTCAGACATGCACATTTTTTTTAAAACTCCTCTTATCCGGCCGTCCTGTCAGTCCAAACCCTGTGCATACATTTGATTTTATCCTGATACAAAATGGAAGAGAATGTCTGAGCCCATCTAAAGCCCAATGTGACATTTTTAAAATTTTCATTTCATTTCTGAATAAAAATCTTGATTTTGTAAAAATAGATTTCACAAAAGTCTGGATGCTATAACCATTCCCCCCGCGTCATATTACTGCCTCCCACCAAACTCCATGGCATATATATGACCTGATTCCGCGCTGAGGAGGGGTTTGCTGTATGATGTTTTAGCGCTTGACGATCACTTCCAATACCCATGACCCAGTTCAGTCAAACTGTCGCGGTGCATAAAAGTCTCCGGTGTTTTTTCCCGTGTTGTCTCTTCTCTTCCTCCTTCCTCTGCCATGTGAAGTGCTACCCTGGCTCTGTGCATAGGCGTGCCAGCCTTTAATAATTGAACGTTTCATTGGTGTCGTCTTTGAATTCAAGTAAGCACCATGAAAAGGATGGAAGGAAGCCTGGATGGGAGATTTTGCACCGTGTCAGTAGGGTGTGCTGTCTAACGCCTCATTAGATCTGCAAGGAAAGTTGGAGGAAGGAGGAGGGAGTAGACTTTGTTCTCTGTGATTAGAATAAGAAAGTACAGTGATGCTGGGTGTGAATATACTGTATGTGTCTCTTCGTGCGGGGGCGGTGCACCCATTCCTTTAACTTTCTTTCATCCTATACCAGTCTCACCTCGCTCATGTCTGACTGGTCATTGATTTTGCTTTTCCCTCTGGTTACAATTAAGAAGTCTCACCCAGACCAGGTGAAAATCAAAGTTATAATTACCCAAGCCACCTGCCTTGTTAACGCCCTCAAGTGCGACATTTGATTTCATGCTTGATGAGCAGACGTTTCTTTATATCTGTGTCGAGGTGGCTTTTCAAAATGCTGACTAGTAAACTAACACATAACTGATGCAGACTGATAATAAAGAAGTTTTAAAGGTATATTGTTACGAGTGTTCCTCTAACGTTGTAAAAGAAAATCCTTCAAAGTTTCGTGAAACTTTTGCATAGCATTGGGGGAGAAGACTGATACCACTGATACCACTATCATGTAGCATATAACATTTTTTTTCCTTATCTGTACTTTAAAATAATGCATAAGACATGCACCAGATAAAGCTTCCGTGATTAGTCCTCCATAGTTATATATTGACTAAATTATTCCAGAATTTAAACAATAAAATTGTCTGTTGTGTTTGGAAATAGTCTACAGTAGGGGCTGAAATATGCAGTAAAGCCACCAAACTGAGGCAGACAATCATAAAATCTTTCTAAACAATCCAAGTTTATCGTATGTAGTTTTAGTTGTTAAGACTCATTAAAACAAAATTATAGCAATGTTTGTCAGCTGACACCTATTTCTTTGGTCAACCATTGCTGAAACTTCATAGTACGTGTCACATTTCGAGGGAAAGATGCTTACAGTGGTACGTGTCATGAGAATACTTCCTTCTGTGGATTTTAACTTCCTCCTTGTTGTCAACTTAAAAATCACAATGAATCCTATATTTGCCAAAAATCCAGGTAAATATTAGACTTCTCATTGGAGCTGTTGAATCGCTGCAGAGTTTCTCTGTGATATTGTACGATTATGCACAAATGTTGCATATTATATGTTTTTCCTTTTAGCCCTCGAGAAGGTTTCATATGAACAAAAGCAAGCAATAGCTTTTATTTATTATCTCCTTATCATTTGTTTTCATACTCGGTAGGTTAGCCTACAAATGAATGCTCTTTCATAATCCTGTACCGCGAATAGTAGATTCAGTGTAACTCGGCCTTGTGAGATTATCCCTTCGCAATCCTTATGATAGCCATGAAATCCCTGAGAAAGCAAAAAAAAATACAATAAACTATATTATCCTTTATGAATATCCAGCATTCTGTATTAACACTGTCAGTCCAAATGTAATTCCTGAATGTCATTTTTAGTGAGTAATTTATCTAAATGCAAACACCTCCAACACCTGAAAAGTTTACTCATCTGTAATTTCAATAAAATGGCCAAAAGTGCTGCATTATAAGTCTGATGGAAACGTGTGTGTGAGTGTATGTGTGTGTGTATGTCTTTGTTTACCAGCCGTGTTGTCAGAACTGTCAGCCAGGGGTCAGTCTGAGTTTACATCGTCTGCAGTGGCCAATTTCCTTGTCTGTGTTTCAGCAGGGCCATGGGTGTGGGTGGATGAGAGATGATTCCTCACTTCATTCATAGTGCTCTCTGGCTTTCACACTCTCCAGCGCCTCTCTCTCATCTTTCCTCCTGTTTGCTTTATTTATTCAACCCTTTAAGCAGTCAACTGTATTTGGCAGTCATATACAATAAATTGCAGCACCAGTACGTCAGCATTGAGCTCAAGCGATTGACAAACCGAACATATAAACAGGGAGTTTATTTCAAGAAAATAAAACCTAAAGCTGATTATTTAGTAATCTACTCTTGTGTTGTCCATTTCCATCATGTGATGTTCTAATGTGTGCTAATTGTATCCCTCTTTCTGTCTACCAGTCCTGACGACATTGGAAGCTGCTGGTACATCCTCCTGTCTGGCTCCGTCTTCATCAAGGAGTCCATGTTCCTGCCCAGAAGCAGGTAAGATCAGCCGTTATCTCAGGTCAGCGTGACGATGCAAAGGTTGATCTCGGCAAAAACATGGGAACAGGTTCCGCCCTTCAAAGCCTATCTAGAATAGTCCAAAAGGAAGATAAAAAGCCGATGCTTTATAATTTATTTAATAGAATATATATACACACACACACACACACACAGTGCGTTCCAAATTATTATGCAAATTATATTTTTCTCAGATTTTCCTAAATAGTCGATGCAAATGACAGTCAGTATAATTTTCAAGTCATCAACCGTTAAAGTATGATTGAAATTTTATTGAACAAACCTCCAAATGATAACGGTATTTTTTTCAAAAATAAAAAACTCAAAATGCACCGTTCCAAATTATTATGCACAACAGAGTTTACATTTTTTTTATAGGTTGTAAAGAAATAAAAATGGTCATTTGTTGAATTTGCAGGATGTGAAGGTCATATTTAGTGAAATCAAAAGCTATTTCAATCAAAAACATCTTAACAGGCCAAGTTACATGTTAACATAGGACCCCTTCTTTGATATCACCTTCACAAATCTTGCATCCATTGAACTTGTGTGTTTTTGGAGAATTTCTGCTTGAATATCTTTGCAGGATGCCAGAATAGCCTCCCATAGCTGCTGTTTTGATGTGAACTGCCTCCCAACCTCATAGATGTTTTGCTTGAGGATGCTCCAAAGGTTCTCAATAGGGTTGAGGTCAGGGGAAGATGGGGCCACACCATGAGGTTCTCTCCTTTTATGCCCATAGCAGCCAATGACACAGAGGTATTCTTTGCAGCATGAGATGGTGCATTGTCATGCATGAAGATGATTTTACTACGGAAGGCACTGTCCTTCTTTTTGTACCACGGAAGAAAGTGGTCAGTCAGAAACATACTTTGCCGAGGTCATTTTCACACCGACGGGGACAATAAAGGGGCCTACCAGCTCTCTCCCCATGATTCCGGCCCAAAACATGACTCCGCCACCTCCTTGCTGACGTCGCAGCCTTGTTGGGACATGGTGGCCATTCACCAACCATCCACTACTCCATCCATCTGGACCATCCAGGGTTGCACGGCACTCATCAGTAAACATGACTGTTTGAAAATTAGTCTTCATGTATTTCTGAGCCCAGTGCAACTGTTTCAGCTTGTGATCATTGTTTAGGGGTGGTCGAATAATAGGTTTATGCACAACTGCAAACCTCTGGAGGATCCTACACCTTGAGGTTTGCGGGACTCCAGAGGCACCAGCGGCTTCAAATACCTGTCTGCTGCTCTGTAACGGCATTTTAGCAGCTGCTCTCCTAATCCGATGAATTTGTCTGGCAGAAACCTTCCTCATTATGCCTTTATCTGCACCAACCCGTCTGTGCTCTGAATCAGCTACAAATCTCTTCACAGTACGATGATCACGCTTAAGTTTCTGTGAAATATCTAATGTTGTCATACCTTATCCAAGGTATTGCACTATTTGACGCTTTTCGGCAGCAGAGAGATCCTTTTTCTTTCCCATATTGCTTGAAACATGTGGTCTTCTTAATAATGTGGAACGTCCTTCTTAAGGCCAGGACACACCAGCCCGAAAATCGCCGTCGTTGAGTCGATAGGGGGTCGGGAGACGAATCTGTTTGGTGTGTGCCGTGACGTCGGCCGACGTAGAGGTCGTCGGGCTTGTTTTGAGCCTGTCGGCGCCGATTGAACATGTTCAATCGGCGGGCGACCGTCTTTCATTTGGAGCAATTTGATTGGTGGAGGGCTAGCGAATCAGTGAAGCCCGGAAGTGAGGCGGGTAGCACAAACAGCTAACAACAGCTAGCCATCGTTTTAATGTGTTTGTTCGTTTCGTTTTGAGAGTACTCACATGCATCAACCCTTGTTGACTGCTCGACACCATGCTCGACACTCTCTGCTAAAAATTGTGCTCTTATGGTCCATAAATATAAATACGTATTTCTATCTATGTTTATGCTCTAGAGAGCTGTCCCATCATTTCCGGCTTTCGTATTTTTTCGGGCCACAATACAGATTAGCGCCGCCTGCTGTTATGGAGACATTACGTCCCGCGCATGCAACAGAGCGTACGGAAAGTCAGCAGTCAGTTTGGTGTGTTCTCTGGCCGCGACGGGAAGCCTGGAGCTTCCTGAAACGGCCGACCCCATTTTTTGCGTAGTCGGAACAAGTAGAAACAAGTCGGACTGGTGTGTCCTGGCCTTTAAGTAGTTTTTCCTTTGATTGGGCTCACATGGCAAACTAATTATCGCAGGTGTCTGAGATTAATTTCAATGATCCAAGGCATCCTGAGACACAATATCATACATGAGTTTAATTGAAAAGCAAAAAATGTAAAGTCTATGACACTTCAATCCAATTTGCATAATAATTTGGAACACGGTGTATATATATATGTATATATATATATATGTATATATATATATGTATATGTATATATACATGTATATATATATATGTATATGTATATATACATGTATATATATATATGTATATATGTATATATATATGTATATGTATATATGTATATGTATATATATATATATGTATATATATATGTATATATATATGTATACATATATACATATGTACATATATGTATATACATATATACATATATGTATATATTAGGGCTGTCAAGCGATTAAAAAATGTATCTAATTAATTACAGGCTCTGTGATTAATTAATCTAAATTAATCGCATACTTATATGACATTTTTATGCCTGTTTATAAACAACTGTATAGGCTACCGTTCGTTTCTCTCTCTCTCTCTCCCTCTCTCTCTCTCTCTCTCTCTGTCCGTCTCTCGTAACTTCTGTCTCCTCCCCTCAGCGAGGTTTCTACATTAAATAAATTCACACACACACACACACACACACACACACACACACACACACAAAGGAGGAAAAAAGACAGGAATATCTGCTAGGAGGAGTGTGAGGGTGTCCGTTAGCGGGAGACGATCGCAGCTAGCAAACAGAAGTGAGACGGAGGAAGATTGAGAGATAGCCTACTGTTTTGAACCTACACTGTTAATTAGGCACCCACTAAACCAATAATGCACAGACACTGCGGAGAATAACATAAGACGTATTCCTACCTTCATGCTTATAGGCAGCATGAAGGTAGCAGCCCATAACACATCCATAGAGCCCTCTCTATGCTTCTTTATTTACTGTTTAATCCCGTGCGGGTCGTTTCCGCAAGCTACAAGTGCAGCTCCGCTATCGTCTCACCTCTTTTGCACCGGGTCAAAGGGCAATGTAGAAGTGCAATTAATCTGCGTTAATTTTTTTAATCACGTTAATGTTTCTGTGATTAATTAATCGAAATTAACGCGTTAATTTGACAGCCCTAGTATATATATGTACTGTATATTTATGTGTATCCCTTTTTTAAGGATGCTCTAATCTAAAGTAAACCGGGGATGATTCATATTACCAAAGTGTGGCGGCTTGAAGTTACAAAGGAAACCTCGAAATAAAGTTAGAAAAAAATAAAATAATAAACTTTCACAAATACATTACATTTCCGCCACTCCAAACCTGATATCCCAGTGTTTCGAAAACACAGTGTAATTGCTTCTCTCTGCTTGGGGAAGGATGCTGGGATGGTGCCACGAGAGATGGCATCAGCATAAATATCCTGCAATTCTGAAGAAACAAAGCATCCGGGGTACCACCCATTAGTGGAAGCTGGTGTATAAACAATAAATGAATGACCTTGACATTGGTAACATTTTAATAATAGTTGTAGTAGTATAACACGTCTTGGTATTCATAATGATTGACAAACACTGTAAGTGTTAACTAAGAATTATATTTATACAGCTTTATACATCTGCTTTATAATGCGTTCTAAACCATTCATGAAAGAAGGTGAGTTTGTGGATGGATAATAATTATCTACGACACCTTCAGAACACTTAAGATTCACGTTTCTCTCTCCAGCCTTCAGCTCAAAGCACTGATTACCACTTCTGAAGCCAAGGCCCAAATGTTAAAATGCTGCGATTTCACAAGTGGATCTGTTACATGAACCATCTGTGTGGGCGTCTCGGAAAACAATGATCTTTTCATCCATTAAGCTTGCATAACACACACCTACGGCCACTCAGAGCTCCGGGCCGCCCGCCACTTTAGCCCTCGGAGCAGAGCGGTCCCCAGCAGGAACTGTGGGCGGGTCGGCAGCGGTCATTCTCCAGAACTTTCACATGGACGTGGGAGGCATTTTAAAATCCAAATACCTGATCGGAAATGTGCCACAAAGCTGCTCCCCTCTTAAATATAACCTTCTCAGTTTTGATAAGGTGAAAGTGTGTGTGTGGGATGCCGAAGGGGGATTTGCAGGTATTGGAAGATTAAAGTTTAAGCCCGACATCAGTCACGTGGGAGAGAGAGAGGGCTCTGAAAATGTTTGCTAAGCATATGTTGCAAGGAAACCTGTGTAGGGATCTACTTTGCTGCAGGAGAACGTGTAGGGTTGTTTATAATATGTTCACTTTGTTTTGAGTGACATCATCTGCACTAAATTATACACTTGATGCTCAAACTGTACACTGATCACTTTCAATCAGAAGGACTTGACTCACAATATAAAGCAGAGGAATGTATGTTCGGGACATTGTGTTAAGAGCACAGTGCACTCATGGCACAGAAACAACAATGGCTTCTGCATATGCTATGTGCATGTATCAGTCAGTAGCATATTCAACCTCCTACACATAAAAATTACATGGCATTGCTTCTTTGTTGAAATCCTCTCTCAGAAGCAAACGTGGACAACAAGACCTCAGAGAGAGTGTCAGGGAGATAGTTGGCAGTACAACGTTTGCATCCTTTATCATACCAACATTTAACCTAGGTTACTTTTCACCATGACTGCGATATTTCCATGACTTAGTAGTAGTTGTTGTCGCCTAAATTTTGCTGAACCTCAACCATTGAGGTGGATGTCAGCTATACACAGCAAGACCTATTTGCCCAGCACCCATTCTGATTACATTTTTCAAGTCAGTACTGTCTTACTTAACTGGAAGCCATCTGATGACATGGGTGGATGCATGACTATCACATTTCCCGCTTTATCAGCTGTGTCAGTGTTGCCATAGAAGCCTCAACAATTCTTCAATTCTACCAGGCTATATTCAGTTGACAGTATTTTTCTTCCCTCACACTTGGTCATTCAGCTTTGTTTATGTCTAAGCAACAGAGGGGAAAAAAACAATTGGAGATAAAGTGAGGGCAAAATGGCTTGGAGGGAAATTAGTTGTGACACAAGGAGCTGAGCGGAGTCCAGCGGGACTTCCTGAAGCTTTTAAAGGTGTTGTGGTGTTGGGTTTCAGACAGACCCCGTCCAGAAATGGCTGTTCCTATTCACGCTGCCAGCAAGGTTGATAACCTGATATGCCTCTATCAGTGTTTCCCTTTCTCTGTTCCCCTCCCCTCGCTGGTCGCTATAGTGAGATGTGATACAGGGGAAGAGGAATGACTCAGTCATTAGGTGAAAGAAGCGGGAGCTCTGTGCTGTATTTAACCCAGTGTGAAATCATATGCAACCAAGCAAATAAATCTTACTAAAGATGTGCACAGAATTAAAACGTTCAGTATGGAAGAAGTTATAGGTCCAGTGTTTCCCCCAGGAAATGTCTTAGTCAAGGTGGTCACTGTCTAGCCGTACAGGAGGCGCGGCGCAGCGCCGCGGCAAACATTTTGGGGGTATTTTGCTCAAAGATGCCAATGCGCACTAAAGAAATAGTTCTGTTTATTTGAATGACACTGACCTTACAGTTGTGCAATTTTGTTTGCTATGTGCACACTGGCCATCATTTATCAATTTTGCGTGGAAACTGGTGCAGATTCTGGCGCAAATACCTCCCTACGCCAGGTGTCGCGTGGTATTTATCAAACAGGCGTATCTCGCCAATCTCAGTGGCCCTCATTTATCAATCTTGCGTAGACCAGAAAAATGGGTGTACGTACATTTCCACGCAAATCTCAGCATTTATCAATATGGACGTGAGCGTAGGGTACGCTCAAATCCCACGCCAGCTCTCAGCTCGTGTACGCAAATTTGAAAACGGCTTGGACTAGCAGTGCAGGCTGTGCCGGGTAGCCGATGACTTTGTTGGACACTTATTAGAAGATAATACAAATGCAGTGCAAATAAGACCGAAATAAAGATATTAATCACTTAAAAATGAGCAGCTTATGTGCAACTGAGTAGGAGAGCTGATTCAATAGTGCGCACACCGGCTGCATGGGACTGCGTAAGGGCAGTTGTCTCCGTCTTGGAGCAGCTGGGGGGACACTGAGGCACAGGGGCTGCATTCATTCAAAATGTTAGCCTAAGTATTAAATATGTAGGCTAGTAGACATACACTGCTCTTTATGATACAAAAAAATACACGGCACAACATTCAGCTTAACATTTTATTTATTTGACGCACTTTGTAGATGTTAGTTCCTCTTTTAATGTGTCATTAATGCTAAAGCGAGCGATTTATTTCCACCGTTAACCGGCACGTTGTTCCTATCTGCTGGTGGAGCAGGACGGTGGGCGCTCTCACAGCTGATCGCTGCCGGGTCGGCTTGTGCAGCTGACGGCCGGGCTGACCACTCCTGCCAAGCGCATGCTGTCATACAGTAAAACGCTAAATGTGTTATTTTTAGTTTTTAAAACCCTTTTGAATAGTGCTATCTAAAAGGGCCAATACATTCTAATCATTCAAATCTCTGCAGACGTGTATTTATTTTATGGGGACCATTATCGGACAGTTGGTGCGTCTTTTTCTCCTCCACCACTTAGGCTATATTATGCCCGCAGCCCCGCACCCCAGTTGGTTGCATTTCAGAACAGCAACACGCTTTTTTTAGTGGCGATTTTGAGTCAACACCAACGCTGTTGACCGCAGCAGTTATTTCCTTCCTAACTGCTAGCTGCCTTCTGTCGTTCTTTGATGCTGCTTGTAGGCTAATGCTCCGAAATTAAACTCTTTTTTTTTCTACTTTCGCTGTTATTCTGTCAATTTCTACTTCAGGGAAGTGCCGTATTGCGCATATCCATGTCGTAAAACCTCTGGGCGAGGCCTCTAAACTGAGAAAATATAGGGGCGTGATACGCTCGTTTTCATCCGCCGCATTTATCAATAATGGCCTGGCTTACACTGGCCCTCATTTATCAATTTTGCGTGGAAACTGGTGCAGATTCTGGTGCAAATACCTCCCTACGCCAGGTATCGCGTGGGATTTATCAAACAGGCGTATCTCGCCAATCTCAGTGTATGCCAGGCCATTATTGATAAATGCGGCGGATGAAAACTAGCAACTGTTTATGAATTTCACTGGAAAAGGAAGTGGAACCATTGATCATCACTTATAAGTAAAGGTAGGCTATTGTCTTTTGCAAGTCTTTTTTTGAGGTCAAGTCAGTCCTCAGTGTTACTTGGCACTTAGCTTTGGTTTGGTTTCTTGGAGTTTGAAAGATCTAGGTTTTTACAGTATTGCTGACAAGTAGGTTTAAACCAGATACTTTACTAAGTTGAATTAAGGGAAGTGTGGGATCCAGAATTTTTGGAGCTTGTACCATATTAGAGAGTACAATTAAATATTTCCAAGTCCCTGCTGCACTGTTTTTGACCACCATTATTAAAGAAGTACAGTCTGTTTCTACAACTTGTATAGAAGTTCAACTAAATGCTTCTGTTAGGGTCAAATATTGACTAGAGTTGCTTGCTAGTTGCCAATCATGTTTGTTTTTCTTCAGTTGAGTGGTTTTAAGGCTAATCCTTCACCCGCCATGAAACTGAACTTACTAAGGCTTGTCTTGAGCTGTGTTGTTTGCAGTTATGAAATCTGCGGCTGAAGTGGATACTAGTGAAAACTAGAATGTTCATGTGACACGACTCAGACCTGTCCAACTGTTTTTAATTGTATTGAGTAAATTCTTTAGATTTTATTCAATTGATTATGATATACCTTTTAAGGAAATGGGAGGAGAAAAGCTGTCCACACCTACCCACCCCTCAATAACTCACACACACATGACCACACAAACACCTCCCTCTCAGTCAGTTGTAACTCTGTAGCAGGAAGTGAGTCGTACTCTGGAATGCTGGCTGCTGTCAACTCACCACATTACACAGAGAGAGTGAGTGAGAGAGAGACAGTGGGGGAAACAGGGATACGGAGATAAAGACACAGAGAGAGAGAAAGAGAGAGAGAGAGAGCGAGAGAAAGAAAGGGGCAGAGCCATTGGGCAGAGGCTGATCCACACATACTTTCAGAGCCGCACACTCCCATTCGCACACAAATCTCAGAGCAGCGCTGGGCATTGCGCATGGCGGTATGTCGCAGTCACACCAAAGTCTCGGGACTTGGAACATGCTTACTTTAACTGTGGACTCGCAGTGGACTAACGGTGGTGATATTTAAGAAGGAAGGATACTCTTTATCTTATCAGGTGGGGGTGTCACACTGGGAGCAGTTAGGAGTGTCAGAGGTGAGTGTCCACATTACGGCAGCACTTAACTCCTGTGTATGACTCACCAAAGCTCTGCAAATAAACTCCCTGTGTTTTTGGTTGTAATTTTAAATTCTGAATCATCTCCGAGCCGGGATCTGGTTGCAGTAAAACCTTCAAGTCTGGAATGTGATACACGTCTTTGATGTTATTTTAGATCTGTCAGTGTGCAATGTGTACTGCCAGTAAAAAAAGGGTTGACTTCAGAATTAGACTAGACTTTTGGTAACTTGGAAACCAAAACAAAGATGTAGCTCCTGCTGTGGGGAGAATGCATGATTGATTGCTATGCCATTCTGAGTGGCTATTGACCAACGTATCAGCCCTTCTCTGCTTCACTCTTCTACTTTCTCTACCATTACAATGTCTGTACAGTTGTATTTCGGGAGCCAAAAGTCACGAGTCAATTTGCAACAGTGTCAGCTTCTATTTCAGAAGTGGCAGGGTAAAGGTTCAGGGCACGTGTGTGTGTGTGGTGCGGCCACACTCATCGGTCCAAGGCATTCTGTTTATGTTTGCATGGTTGAAAGGTGGTTGGATGGTCAGCAACAGCTCTGAAGGGATGTTCTTAATAAACCTTTCAAGCTGGATGTTGTTTTCCTTGACTTTACCAGTCGTGTCCGATCATTCTTGACACTCCCTTCCTCTCCGTCCTCTGACCTCCCCTTCCCCTCACCTCTGTGCTGGGTCTTAAGTCTTGCATAACCAGGGAGTTTAAACTTTGTCCTTCTTAAGGGTCTGGTTGGTTAAAGAAGCTGGTCTGCCCTCTCACCACTTACTCAGTTAAACAGCTTAACGGCGTGGGGAGTGCCCCGCCATCAGACCTCCTCGTTTCGCTCAGACCAGGGGTACAGATTAGGGATTGCACTGGTTAAGTCAGACAGCAGAACGGACCCGAGGCTTTGGTGGTGGGCTGCCGGGCTTGCAGAGTTAAAGGCTTGTGATGCATGTGGTATGACATTCCAGACGCCCAGGCTTGTTGAGGGGAATGTGAGGCCACCGATGCAGATGTCACTCAGTCAACTGAGGGAGCTTCAAGAATGAATTAAAACGATAAAAAATACTGGCCGCCTGTCTGAAACCAGCTCATACAAAGTGTCTACATCTACATCCATCTACGTATCAGATATTGTATATTTGCTCAGGATTAGGCATACTGCAGTGGAGGCTTTAATCTCCAAACAAGACACTTTTGTGTTAGAAAAACCCTACCACCCCCCCACTCTCCACTTCCATAATCCCTTCTTTAATATCTCACATTGCCAGTGGCATTTGCCTCCTGCAAAATGGAGGATTGGATTACTAATGTCAGGAATGTTATGGAGAAACATGATTGAACAAGTCTTTTTGGTGTTTGCATTTGGTGGCCTAACATGTTTTGTGATGCGTAATGGGTGGAATCACTGCCCCCTTTTCCACGGTAGAGCTAGCCAAGGGAGGCTCAACAGGATCAGAGCGGGTACCGACTCCAAATATTTGTAAAACCAGATCAAAAGAACTTGTTCGTTTCTCTGAAGCTGTTGCCCAGCTGACAAATCATCTTTGCTGGAAATAAGTTGCAAAAGAATTACAGTTGTGTCTTCTTTTGAGAATTTGAGCGAAACTACTGAGTAAGCTCTACATACTGGCACTCTGCTTGGGTCTGGTGGAATTTGGGCTTGTGTATGTTGGGGATACAAGCTTAGTTAAAAGGCATTAAACTGAAGCTCAGGCAAAGCAAACAGAAACCATCAGCATTAACCCTCTCACCGCCTTCATTCACTTACCTTGTTGTAGTCAGGACAGTCACTCAGTGTTGTCTTTGATTTCAGTTTATGCTTCCAGTAAATAACCGTGAGTCATGTGAAGGTACTTGTCGAACTGTTGTTGAAGGGTCCTAAGCAAGTTGACAAATTAGTCAAGTAAAATGGCAGCACTGGCAGAGAAACAACAGAACTGCTGACAAAAGAGGGAAAAACACAAAAAACCTTGTCTGTGAAAGGAGAAAGAGAACAGCAAAGCAAGCTAAATTTACTTTTAGAAATGAAAAGGCACCTCAACAATCATTATTTGCTCTTCGCTGACGTGTATGGATAGAGAAGCACCCACTATTGCAGTTGGCGAGTATTTATTTTCTGCCTGGACAAAGCTGTCCACACAACATGTAGCCACAGGCCCAGGGCTCCAGAGCATTTAGGCCATGCTGTGTCAGAGGGCTGCACCTGTCTGTGTGATTGATAAAAGCTCCCACCTCCACAGCCTCAGTAAATGTAGCCACTACTCAATGCTCACTTCACTGTGAAGATCTTTCTGCATCCTGCTCACTTTCTATCAGCTACACAGTGACTGAGTGTCTCAAATGGCCCAGTAAATAGTGGACTCTTATGATTGTTGCAGAGCTTTAAATGTATGTTCCATAGGTTGTATGTTGTTTGATATAATAATTCAGCTCTGGACTGATGAGGTTCCAGGCCACCCTTTGAAGTGTAAAAATCTTAATTCTTACTTGCTGGTATCAAATCCCAGATAGTGAATCTAAATATATCAAAACCGTGATGCAAAACACGAGGCATGCACACAAATGTAACAGCATTGTGTGTTTGTTTGCAGTCAGCTGAGTTTTATCTTGCAAAACAATCGGCAAACCAACAAGATACGGGTCACATTCTGCATTGAAAGATGTTAAAAATAACAAACAGGGCGGTCCTCGTGTCTCTGCATTGAGGTTTGGTGCCAGACAAAGGCTGCGTTCTTCAGCATCAAACCCACAAGATGGATCTCCTCATGCTCAGAATTTCCATGGCCGCTGCCCTTGGTTGAGACACGTTGCTCTCTGCTTCTCACCCCGTTCCCCCCTCATTAGGAGCAAGACATACTGTAAGAATTGTGACGTCATGAGAGTGGACTTTTCCAGGGGCGGGTGTTTCCCCTAAGGTGGGAGTGGCAACAGCTGAAAGGAGGAACTGTACATTCAATGCTCCTCTGTTCAACATTTTATACAGAAATTCCACATTGCATAATTTAAGTATTACCTATAGACTTGCACAGACATTTTCGTGAAATGTCAGTGCTTTTTCTACTGCCAGGTTTAGAGGCCACACTGAAAATAAATATACCATTAACTGACTGCCCATGGATACAACCTAAACTTTTACATTAGGTGCTCTGCTTTGGATGGTTAAAGGTTGACTTCACAATTCTTATTTTTCTAATAATTTTCTTTATTTATTTCCAGTTTTGGGAAGCGATCAGCAGGCAGCTTGCGACGTGGATGTGAGTGCATCGTCCTGGAACCCTCAGAGATGATTGTGGTGAGTGCCATTATTTCAGACTTATCTTAGAGAGCGATATTGCAGAACATAACAATATGCAGCAGCAGAGAACACATCACATTCTCCCACCTGAAAAAACAAAACATTTTAACTTATACAAACTGTGCGCAAACACCTATCATGTGTTTATGTAAATCTGCTTTAATGTAAATCATTGCGTTCTTCAGATACTTGTGCAGTGGAGACTCACGCTTAACTGCTGTTGTGTCTGAAGTTGCATACTGTGAGTTATGATCATTATTATTATGTATGCCCATGTGAATTGCCAAACCCACATTACCTACACAGCATAACAAACTGCTGTTAAAGCTATCATATCGACTAACATCCATGAGACTTGTTCCTGTGATGTATACCAATCTGTCCTAATGCCTCCTATTGTTAATTCATCACAGTCTTAAAGCACAGCTGTATTTAACTATGGTCTTTGCTGAAGTCCTTCCAGCATGCGTGGGGCTGCTTGAGTTCAAGACTGGTAGAAAATCCGACCCAGTTTTATGGCAAATCAAATATTAGCAGAAAAAAGACTTTGCTAAGAACAAATCATTCCAGTGTAGCAGCACAATACAATTATCTGTTGAGAAGCCTCATGATATGTGCAGTTCAGAGCACATGCAGTTCTGCTGATTATTTTGCACTAAATGGAGGGAAGTATACTACAGACATAATCGACTTTGCTTCACTAATTTTTTCATTGCTCTAAAATTGGAAAAGGTAAATAGGTGCCTATAACAAATTCCTATCCATCCATTCCCCAAATCCTTTCATATTGAAAGAGGAAGAAATTTTTATGAAAAATAGTGATATGCATGCAAAACATTATTCATATTATCTTACTTATTTTAGAGGCAGTTACCAAAGCAGTGCTAATATATTGACTACTTTGGCCAGAAATACTGTGCACACTGTGGCAAATTAAGCCAACGTGTCACACCATCGTCACACCATCGCTGACTGAGGATTATTTTCACTGCTTAGATGTTATTTTAGATACGTTACTGCCACGTCAAAATCTCATGCATGCATACAACAAATCCACCTTTTGTCATCTTTTGTAAAGGAAGATATCAAATATAGCCCCCGTCTTGTCTATTCATAATAATAAATGGTTGGTGCTAATGCGCTGGTGACAGCACATCTCAGAAATCTCTGTCTCACATGATGTAATGGCTGTATGTCTAAATGAATGCGCGGGTTAGGTGTTGGCGGTGGACTGGGATCTGTTAACTGATCCTGTATCAGCTACACACACATCCCCTCAGTAATAACACCCTCTGCTCCGCTCATTGCAGACACTTTCTGGCCTTACCCCTTTTGCTATAACGGATGCCAACCTGCCCCTATAATTACTTACAGGGTTTTGTGCAGCTGGAAAATAGATGCACACGGATAAACTCTGCCGCTACAAGTTTGAGCAGCGCGTGGAGAGACACACACAGACATGCGGTTACAAACACGAGCAAAGAGACTAATAAAACGTCTAAGTAAGGAAAAAAATAAGCCGCTCATGCGTTGGACACAGACACACACACACATGCATTGCACACAGCGATTTGCAATTAGACACACAATCACACTTATGCCCCCTCTCACACAGCTCCCCTGCCGTTGTCATGGCAGCAGTTGGTACGGCAGAGAGAGATTTTGGTGTTGTAATCCCAAAGGCTGAGCGCCGTGAAATGTGAAGCTGCAGTGAAAGTAGCAAGTGACGGGAGAGGAGGAAGAGCTCCAACATATAAAAAATCAAGTTATACATGTCATTCCATCATTACTCAAAGCCGCCATGCAACAGTGGTCCCATTTAGGTAGTATTTAACCAAAACTGTAATGACTTCATTTCATTCAATGTAATATTTAAGTGGCATCTTGTTCCAGTTTCCACTTGGAAAAGGTTTTATTAAAAAATATATTTTTTTGTATAAACTCTCCTCCCAGTTCATTCAAAATTGAGACTTTATGTCGTTTAATCATGCAATGTCATCATGGCTAATATATTTAACACAGACTGAGAAAGGTACGTCCATTTCACCTGGCTATTCCACAATGCTCTCTTTCTCCCACCCTCACTCTTACTATACCTCACGTGTTTCTATCTCTCACTGGCTCTTATTTAGTGTTTTGAACAGCCTTTGACGTAGGTGTGTGCACCGTGCATGCAGCCCACTCACACTTCTATTTTTACGCAATGAGATGAATGGGGGGAACAAGGAGGGGTGGGGAAGAGGCAATGGGCGTATGTTTATTTCAGACAGTCACTCTCTCTCTCTCTCTCTCTCTCTCTCTCTCTCTCTCTCTCTCTCTCTCTCTCTCTCTCTCTCTACCGTTTGCCAGGTGGACTATATGGATGAAAATGAGGAGTACTTTCAGCGGCAAGCCTCGCACAGACAGTCCCGTCGGCGCTTTCGCAAGATCAACCAGAAAGGGGAGAGGCAGACAATTATCGACACCGTGGATCCGTACCCCACCGGAAAGCCGCCCATAGCCCGGGGATACCACACGGTGAGTTGCAAGCCCGCGCTACAGTTTATGTGTTTACCCCTCGCTGCGGTGGAATCGCTGTGCTGCTGCGTCTGTTGCTTCTGTTGCCAATGTTGTGCCCTGTTTGTTTGTGTGTGGTACTTTCTTTCCTCAAAACCTGTTTTACGGTCCTGCTTCCAATTGGAGCTGAACATTTCTGTTTGGTAGCCTCAGCTTGACCCTCTGTTTTACGTTGTTGTGTATTGAAGTCATGTGGCATTGGGCTAGACACTGGGGAGTCTGTTTTCTCAATCTATGCATTGAGCTCCCCTGTTTTAATTGTTTTTTTTACCATTCCTAAAAGTTGCAAGTTGTGCGTGTGTGTGTGTAATCTCTGTAGCTTCTGCTGGCTTGAGTTTGTTGATCTACCCCCTCTTTCATCAATGTTTTGTAGTTCATTGAGAATCCTGGGTAATGTTTCTGTGTGCCATACCTGTCTCCTTTTAAAGTATGTTTGGGCTTCTAATTTTTAGATTTTAGATTACTATGTCAGAATGTTTTTTATGTTTTGTTTTTAAAACACTTTTTGCACACATACTTTTCACATAAACACGCCACACCAATCCACCACTGTATTACTTGTCCTCCTTTAGTTGTGTTTTTAAAGAGTCACATGGTGAAAAGGGGTTAGAAGCATATGCCTGAAATCCAACACTTGCCTTGATTTGGTTTGGAAATGACACATATTGTTGTAGTAAATTAGATGAAGAAAGGTACAGCAGATAAAGAGAATGTGGTATATTGTGATGTTTTTATTGTTACACAAGATGGTGAAAATGGAGTAGGAAGTAGAGAGTTTGAGAAAAGGAGAAACTTCTGTGGGCTTTCATGAGTGCTTCATATGATACAGTTCTTATTTAGTACTTTTCCTGATTTAGATAGTGTTTCAGCTTTTTATAGGCTGTGTTAAGGGATTCCAGTCCAGCAGAGGGAAGAGTTAGTTTTCTGTTTTGTTGCATCAGGCTTCCTCCCCTCTGTGCTTCCTTACTCTGGGAATAGGAAGCAGAGTGTGTTCACACTAATGATGCAAAATACCCAGCATGCAGTTGTTACACACAGCTTTTCCTGTTCTGCGCAATTTCACTTGCATTCCCTTCATTCCTGACGCTCCCTTGGGGGGTTCTGTCAGTGAACCCTATTCCTCCTGGAACACATTCAAACAGTCGTGCATAAATGCGGTAATCTCCATCTTCCTCCAGCCCCACCCTGATTCCTAAATATAGACCGGCTGTGTTTTAGTTTCAAACGACTGCACTGAACTTTCTCATGGCCCGACATCTCCCCGTCACACACTCAACTCTCCCCGCTCTGCTGCTGTCCCTGTGGGAAGGATGGAGCCGGATTGCCATGGCAACCGGCTGTCCCAAATGGGCTGTGCTCGAGTGCACTTAGAAGTACAGTAGGGAAGGGAGCTAACTTAGCAAGAGTGCAGTACACCGCTGCTACTGCTGCTGCTGCTGCTGCTGCTGATAGAGGGCTGGAGGGGAGCAGAGCGACAGAGAAGCTGCATCTGGGCGGATGCTAAACTGACATAGCAAGCTAATCTCCCACGTTCAGAATGCAAGGCAACGCTGAGATTTTCCTCCCTCCTCCTCCTACCCAGAGGCATATCTAGGAGAGGTGAGAAATGCACCGACGGGAAACTTGGGATCGAAGAAAAGGAAATCTGTCTGGCAGGCAAGGTTTTTATTCAGCTTAGTCACTCCTATGGAGGCTCATGTGATGTGAGGCTGGGCACGAAAACATCACAGGAGCCACTGCTCTCAGGGTTCCTATATGTGAGATACACTGTGGACAGATCAGTTTAGTGTAGGACTGAGAGGGTTATTTTCATAGTCTTTTTTTCTTTTTCTTTTAAGATATTTTTTGCATTTTTATGCTTTTATTGATAGTGCAGAGAGACAGAGGCGAAATGGGGCAGAGAGGGGAGTGACATGCAGAGAACGACCGCGGGCGGGAATCGAACCCGGCTCTGCTGCTGGGCCCGGCCCGGGAGGGGGACGCCTTACCAACTGAGCTAAAGGCGCCCCGTTATTTTCATAGTCGAGTACTTTCTCATTACAATTTTTGATGGTCAATAAAATGTCTAAAGACGTTGCAAAATGCATCATAACTTTGCAGTGCTTCAAATTTCAGTCCTTCATTTTAATTTCTTCAATTTAACATTTAATATTATGGAGAAAAAACTGATACAGCCTCGCATTTGAAGACTTTGAACCAGTGATCGTTGGATGTTTTCTTGATAAGTGACTTTGATTATTAATTAATTACCAATACTGTTGTTTAATTTCTGCTTATTGAATAATCAACCAATTGTCTCGGCATGTTCAAGACTTATCTCAAACATAGTATTCATGTTGTGTTTTGTGTACAATGCTGGCAGACCGTGATGCATTTCCGAGTCGAAAGAATAAACTGGGGTTAGTGTCATTATAGATACCGCAATCTAAAAAAATATAAAATATTTTTTAGATGTCATCATATTATTATATTGTCACAGTAAAATAATCTCAAGGTAATCACAGTAAAAGTACTTAGTATATCGCACTCATTATGGCCCTTGTCCAAGTTATATAATGTTTTAATATTTGATATTGAATGTTTTTATTTAAAACTTAATGGTGAAGCGCTGCTTTTGTGAGCATGATGAGATGTGACGTACCAATGCCAGTCGCCGTCCTCAGCACTGCATTAAACCCTGAAATAGCTCATGCTGTGCCAGGGCCCAGGAGCAGACTAGCCTTGATTGTTGCCTAGAGATTGTTCTCTAAGTCCAAGGACACATGTTTGATGGCTGCATTGGGCAGAGTGTGAACAGCCTTTGTCCCTGAGCAACATGCTGAACACACTCACTCTAAGTTGCTCTGTATAGTGCTGCTAGCTTAGTACCTAAAAAATAAATGCATTGCTAACCCAGTAGTGAAACTCCCACTGGGAGTGCTGACACCCACACACACACACACACACACACACAGACACACACACACACACACACACACACACACACACAGCTGTTCCTCAGCCCCCACTCACCACCGATCTGATGCAGTTTGTTATGGGAAATCATATTTTACTCAAGGATCATAGCTGTGGTTTGAGCAGTTTGCCAAAGTTCCAGGAATGTAAATGTCAGAGGTTTAAGATAGACATGTGATAGATACATGTCTGTTGATATAGATGTGTGGTGGATAAATCAGGGCAGTGGAAGAGGACAGTGTTTAGGATTCAGCATGTCTGCTGTGTGCTCAGAGCAGTGGGTTAATGATTTGGTTGCCTTGTTCAGATTGGACACCAGTTATATTATATCATCACTTTGACACACACACACATACACACCCTATATTCTCCCTTAAACACTCATAATCTCCATTTCTCAATAGCTCTCCATTTTGCACTTTATCTCATATGCTCTATCTCTTCCTCTAATATCAACAGCCAGTTGTGCTGCTGACCTGCGGGACATACGCACACTCATTTTCTCTCTGATCTCTCACTCTATCACTCACTTAATGTCTTTGTGTGGATTCTGTCTGTCGCTCAGTTTGATATGAAATGTTGATGTGCCTGCAGTGCCTTCAAGCCTTTGCTGAACCCTACACTTCTGATTTTATCCTTAACGAGTTGTGGAAATTTCTATTGTCTTTTTAACCCTTTGGCTTTTTTTATTCTCCCTCCCTTCCTCTGCTTGCATTGACCCTCCTCTTGCACACCACCAAAGACAGACACCCCAAACTCTCTGAGCCTATGAGTAACATTGCTCCTCTGGGGTTGACTATGTTGCCAGTAGGGCATCGAACATCCAAGGCCCCAAACAGCTGTTCTATAATCGTACAAGCAGCAGGAGGCAGACAATCAATACTGCTCTTACTGGTTTCCTCCACCCGGGTGGCCTGGGCGGTTAGCTAGGCCTGGCCCTGTAATCAGAAGGTCACAGGTTTAATCCCTGCAACAAGCCAAATGGTTCATCAGTGCGTCAGGTACACTGTTGGAGTGTCCTTGACGGTGACATTGCTCACTCACTCATCTACTGACTAGTACTTTGAACTGCTTTAAGATGGATATGGAAGATTCAGTCCAGATAAGTATGTCATTATGTAGTACCTACGTACTGTTTGAGATTACTTTGAGACACTGTAATTGCAAAGATATCACATATATGAATGCAAAGATTGGTAGTCCTCACAGGCTTCTGAAATTAATTTGTATGGTCGTACTGTACATGGTAACTGTGTCACTGTGTGTTTATGTTCCTGTTATTAGGGCATGACAAATGTGTATTTATATTAAATTAGCAATTTAAAAGAGACAATAGATATCCTTTAAAACACATGTATAAAGGAATTGTTTCAAATCCGTTTAATATAAAGCTAAAGGGCTGAAGCTGGCTAGTTTAGCTTAGCATAAAGACTTGAAATGACGGGTTAACCGCTAGGATTACACCAAAGGTTTCACAGTTAATTTGGCAAAGATAAAGAGAATCTTAAACCACTACACAGTTCACCTTATAATTGGGATTCGTATTGTCTGTTTAGAGGTCAAAAATGTCCTGCAGTGGTAATGAGGAGGTAAGGTGGTCTGTCAGTAATCCGCAGGCATGCTGAATGTGAATATGTGTGTGTGCATAGCCGGAATAATAATGTGAGTGTCTGCGTGTTTTCCTGCCCGTCCTTGGCTGAGAACACTGAGAAAGTTGAATAGACACCACTTTGAAATGTCATTTATCTGCCGAAGGCCAAGAGAAACTGTTGAAAAAGATGTTGCTGTTGAATCTTGGTTTTAGATAACAATGAACACTTTTATTACACACTGTAAAGAGTACTTGTCTGCAATAATACAGGGAGGCATTTGTTTGCATAGAAATGAATGCTACAGGGAAAACAGCTGAGCTATCATCAAGCAACAATGGAAGCTGTTGTTACTGGGTGAATAGGACGTTTGAGGAGCCATAACATTTTATTTTTTTTAAATTAACAAGGTTTTGGAATGTACCGGTAGTCACTTTGCACATTCTTTCTCTGTCTAACATGGATTTGTTTCTTACTGTGGTCCATAACTCTGCATTTTAACATGTCTTTCATTCAGCTTTCATTCGCCATTCCTCACATCCTTAAGTGGCATGTCTGATAACTTTCATCTCCTCTGCTTCTTTCCATGACTCTCTCCTTTAATCTGGCTCCCAGGGATGCAATAAACCTCAGGTACCGTACCTATTAGCAATGTTGTCTGTTGTGTGTGTTTTATAGTATATGTGAGTTAGTGTGTGTGTTTGTGTGTCCTGCTTTTCTGCGTTTTCTAGCCGTCTGTGTTTGTCTGCTGGGTGTTTTTATCGGCATCTGTCCCCCATTAGTGGTATCTGTAGACACTGGTCGATTTCCTTAAAATAAAACCTTTCATTTGTTGGCGTTGAGGCTGATGAAGACGAAAAGGGGGAAGCTGACAGCGCACTCCAATTGTATTTAACCTCAAATATCAACAGCAAAGGCTCTATCTTCTCGTTCATTGCATATTATCCTATATTTGATGGGAGTAACAAGCGTATTTGCTGAAGAATGGACCTCATCACGCCCTGTTTGATGATAAAAAGTGATAACTTCGCTCTGGTGGAGCCTGTGTGCCAGTAAAGTGAGATAATGGCAACAGTTTAGCTGATTGAGGTGCATGGTATCTCAGACACTCCAGGCCTCTGTGCCGATGGGCTTGATAATGCTATTGACTGTCTTGAGGCTCTGTTTGGATTATTATCACCCCTGCTGTGTGTGTGGGTGGGGGGGGGGGGTTCTATTGGGTCTTACCTCGCTCTCAAAATTATCTACTGATTGTGCTCTCAATGTACTAAGGTTTAGATTATGACGGCATTTGAAATACATTTATCCATGCAAAAAAAAGCTATTCTTGGTATTAGTTCTGCACAGAATGTAGGTTTAAAGGTGGGGTCAGTGATTCTGTAGAACGCTCGCTCGTTGTCAAAAAACAGTGTTAATACACAGCCTAGGCTCTCTACAGTGGTATGTAAACAAAGGGGACCCACCGTAGCTAGCAACATGCCACTTTACAGAGCCTAGGGTGAGAATCACTGGAATTGTATTTCATTGCATATTCAGTACGCGCACAGGTAGCGGATTGTGAGGACATATTCACTGATTTTGCTTAAAAAAGTTATTTTGACAACACTCATCGCTGACTCCACATTTTGAAGCAAATAGACATGGCATCACTGTTCCCAGATGGGTTATAATTTCATATTATACAGGCAGAGAAATGGAATGGCGAAGACGAGGTTGAAAAGATCAGAGCCTAAGGTGTAGAGCATGCAGACCAGAGAGAAGAGAGAACAGACCCGTCACTCCCAACCACAGAAAAACCACGCTCCTATTTTTAGAGCCGTTATGGTTTCGTTTTTTGTGACAACCTGCTCTGCTACCGCTGTGCACGGATACAAAAGCCTTAGTTTTGAATTGACATTGTGAAGGAACTGCAGCACAAGAAAAAACACTACATTGTACAATGTTTGTTTCCGTCTGGCTTTGCTTGCCTCTTGCATGCCGTCATCTGTGGGTGAAGATTGTCTCAGAATACTAGAGTCTTAGGGCTCTAACTAAGGATCATTTGATCATAGATAGATCTGTCAGAATGATCAATGAATATTTCGTCCATTAACTGCCATTAATATCGAAAGCCCAAAGCCCTGGTTGACCTGTTCAAATTGTGTGTCCAATATACTAATACATGTTAAGACAAATTATGTCAGCTCCAGAGCTTTAAAGATTACATTTGAATTAAGGAAAGGCAGTGAAGATGACTTGATTTTCCCATTTCATCATGCTGATAAATGAAAAGAGCACAAAATGATTGTAGTTCCTATAGTATGAAATGCAATAAATGTGCGTTTTTATTTGCAGTTGTAGTGTCAGGTCCTTTGTTATTTCATAGTATAGAGAATCCACGTGTTAGTTCTCCCAGCACAGACAACAAAAGCATAATCTGTTTTTGTAGTTATTTATAGCCAATTGTCATAAATCACCCTTTAATGGAAATAGAACAGATATTTTTGGCCTGGCCATAGTCAATAATAATAATACAGCTGAAATTGTGCCTGTGAGGGAAAAATAAGCTACTCATTTACAAAACTGTCTGTGGCACATTTCTCATCCAGTGTTCTAGAACACGCTTACTGACATTCGTGAAGCTTTTCATGTCAGTTTTGACATTCAAAGACCTTTTTGAAAGTTGAGTATTTTTCAAAAAGCCTGACAGGTGACATTTATTTTGATGGTAATGAGCCTGCACGGTCGGGGATAACAAAGTAAGCTGTTTTTTGTTGTCTGTGTCACTTAAATTGAATCAAAATCTGTCTTAACAATTGAAAAGCAAAACTGTTTGATCCGTTCAATGTTTAGCTAGCATGAGACAAAGATAGAGACACTCAAAATTTTAACAAGAGTGAATATTCTGTTCGTCTGGTTGAGTTAAGGGTTAAAATGTGTTTTGTATGAGTCTAAAAATTTAAAATGTAGAACAGTATTGCTTCATGTTGGCTGCACACGTCTCGTGGATGCATCATAATGTTGAGAAAGACACTGATAAGAGCATGATGTAAGACTGGGATCATAGAAGTTTGATGCTAAACCTTGCCATAATATTGTTGTATTAAAGGGCAAGTAACACCGGGTTAAAAACTGATATTCAGGTAAGCTCACAGGCAACAATATGGCCAATAAAACTGTCTATATATGTAATATCCTCTTACATGAAGTTGTTTAAATGTGATGAACTGTTAAGCTGTAAAAGATGACGCCAATTTAAACAGAATTCCACATGGGCAATTATTCTTCACCCAGCGATCCATTTATATCTGACTTGACACACCCTCCAACATATTACACCTATAAAAGCTGTTTTAAATCCCGACATAACGACTTCTTGTCTCATCGGGGAATTATTCACTCTCCACTCAAGACTTTTCCCTTTCACACAACAGCGGTTTTTGAGATGATCACTGGCTGTTTGCTGGAGAAGGATTGTCTCTAAGTTATTGGCGTGCGTGGCCTTTTTTCCCCCTCGTGGTTGTGTATATTTATAGCTAGCTATATAGCCAAGTAGTTTGTGGATATTTGAGAGGTAGCTGTGATAACTCTCGGAGCCCTGTAAAAAATGTGTTGCGACTGCATTGTATTCTGGTTTATGGAGTCTGCTGTTTGTGGCTGGACATTGGCCTCCCTGTCTCTTAACACATTTTATCCATTTGACCAGTTATCTTCACAAATATAAGCAACATGGTTTTGTGCCTAGGAGAGAAACTGGAATAAAGGTGGAACTTGCTTCACTGTAACAACTGGCCACTGTAAAGTTAAAGACTTCCAGTTCATAACCTTCCACAGTTAGTCTATAACCTGATCCGGAAACGTCTAGTTACTGATCAGCATTTGACTCACTATTCAACGATCTTACTCTGCCACTTATTCTCCAACAGCTTCTCTATTCAATCACATTTTGTGTGATCTATGCACCTTGTAGCAGGTGCGGGGGCACACCAGATTTTTTGCCCCTGTGAGCCTACAAGGTGTAATCTTCTAAACGCGCCTGGCTCCTGAATTATTATCAGATCAGCAGCGTGCAGGTGACAACGGCTTGACAAATTAAAATTATCCTTCGAGCTGTAACAGCTATGAATGTAGACTCTTTATTAGATCTTCTTTCTAACAATGCTATGAGGAGCTCTCATAATAATGGGACCGGCGTCAAGGATGAATGCACATAGCTCGCAGTCGGGAGCGCTGAGTTTTCTCTATATGAGGCCTTCTGTTGTCTTACAAACAAATTCAATGAACAAAGAGAGACACAGATCAATAACCAGAGTAGGTTTAATTTGTTCCATTAATAGCCAGTCTTTGTCGAGGAAACGTCTTGATGAATTATCCTTGAGCAAGATACTGTACAACAACCTGCTACTATGTGTTTTTGTTTGGTGATAAACAATCGTAACTCATCGATAGAATCTCATCTGTGCTGGTCTAATGCTCTGTAAGTCATATTGACTCAAATCATCAGCAAAATGCATGAAACAAATTGGTGCCTTTTTTTCTTTCTTACTGTGTATGAACATAAATACAGTAGCAGAGAGTTGGATTCAGGAGTTAAATGAGGTCAATTGCGGATGGTATGTGTGCGTGCGTGCGTGCTTCAAGGGTCTGTACATGCACGGGTGCGTCATCCAGCAGTGTAATGAGGTTTGTATGGCTCAATGCTACGCATCAGCAAGCAAAACACCATCACATGGCCAGTCATCTAAATGCAGGGAACAGTTAATAGGCTCTCTGGGGTTCACAGACTGTTTACAAATGGCAGACGAGGCCCCTCCTCCACCCCATACATTTAGCACACACACTGCAATCGAGCACGAGTGCATCATGTTATTCTCAAGTGGCGTTCTTCACGTCACTGTCACAATCCTTTGAGATCGATGCTCCCTGCCTCTCTGCCTTTACGCTTAGCTTGTGATTAGTCAGGAGAAAATTAGAAAGATTAATTGTCTCATTGGTTCCTAGAAAGCCTTTAACGATGGGGGTTGGGCTGGAAGCTCTGATATTCCCCAGATGCGACCCCTCGTTGCCGCGGTGATGTAATGATGCCCCGGTCTTGTCCCCCTCCCGGCAATTTGTTGGAGACGTTAATGACTGGGCCGCACAGCAAAGCACCTGAGCTTATTTTTGTTGTTGTGATACATTACATCATGGCTCCGGGGCAGAAGAGAGGTGATGTCATACCAGGTCTCCAGTGTCCCTCCCCCCATTCCTTCCTCCCACTCTCCTTCCCGTTACTTTGACTGGAGCAAAACCAGCTCGTAGTATACGCTGCTTTCTAGGCATTGTCTGAGGCGGAGCATCCCCGGCTCTTTATACACCACAACAAAAGGCCCTAGCCTCAACTGTCTGCACACAAATATATTTATGAAGCAATTATGTTATTGGTTATATTAGAAACTATTTTTATTTATCTTTTTTTTTTTGTATTTTGGTGTTGCACAATTTAGACCTGCCGAGCAAGTATGAAGATTTAGCGTCATTATTCTTTCATATACATGTAGATAATGTAAATATGCAACGTATTATTATTATTGTCATTTGTGGATTTTTTAGGTTATTGTTTCATCTGTAAAAAGGAAATGTAGTTCCCACAAGCCAAGTCAAATCATTAGATTATTTGTTTTTGTACAACCAACCGCCCCAAGAAAATCAAAAGCATCTTTACAAAATCAATCCATCGATTAGTTTTGTGATTTACATTTGATGGTCTCAGTGCTAAAATGATGGTTTAGTTTTCATATTTCCTAATATGCATAATTTCTACTTTTTGAGGTGTGACACATCTTGTTGATGTGCCACTTAATAGATACAGTGTTTATTATGATGATAATAAACCATTTATTTGGTGATATTAAGGCCTTTGTGTTTGGGGTTTGAACTGAATTTTTGATTATTTGCGATGATATGATCCGTAGCCTCTGTGTTTATTTTCTTGGTCGACCTTTAAACCCCCATTGTTCCCTGTGATGTTTTTTTGTCATTCAGAGTGACATGCCTATATCTCTGTCCGTCTGTAGACCTTCATATAAGAGTCCATTAATATGCATCAAATATCCAGAGTCTCTGGAGGCATGGCCTGCCACCTGAACACACACACACACAACATAATAAATGCCACCTTTACACACAGACGCAACATAATACACACATCTTCCCTTACAGACAGACGTGCATGTTTTTTTACGTTGATGACGCTGCTGCTTATTGTGGTACAGCTAAGTGAAGCTGAAGTGGCAGTCTATTGCCACTTTTGTCTCTTACACACAAACACACACACACTCGTCTCCCCCTCCCTCCTCCATTTCGGCATGTCTCGCTGATTCGGTCGCCACAGCAACTGCAAGCCCTGGAGGGTGTGTAGGGGCAGGCGGGGGGTGGCTCATGCTCACCCGGTTGCCATGGCTATTCCAGCTGAGTGAGAGTGACAGAGTGACATCATTGCTGCTACTGTTCTCTGTGTTATGCAGCTGCCGGCATCGTTTCAAACAATTTTTTCCCCCCCTCATGTCTTCCAGAATCCCTACCTCTCTCTCTCTCTCTCTTTCTCTCTTTCCATGTGTCCACCTCCTTTTACTCACTCACTCTGACCCTCTCAAGAGGAAGTGCTGCTGTCTCCCTTTCTGTCTACCCCGCCCAGGAAATGGCTCTCCTTCATTCCGTTACTATGCCAACCGGCTCCAGCCTCTGTCTTGTGCTGAAGTGAGCGTGATAATGCCATTACTCCCACTGTGCTCCTCTCTCCCTCCATCCATCCTTCAATCACCCATCCCTCTATCTATATATCTACCTTTTTGATATTTCATCTTCCTCTGGTCTTGTCATTTTTCTGTTTGTGTGTCATCCTATTCATCTCTCCATCACTTTTACTTTCCCCCATCCACCCTCCTCCTCAGTCCCCCCTCTCCTCCCTGTGCTGGTGTTGTAAGCCCTCTGGAGGGGCACAGCCACAGCTCTTACAGCATCACTGTCTGGCACACACACACACAAACACACACACACTCACACACACTGCCCCCACCATGCCCCCTCCCCTCCTCCACCCCTGACACACACACACACTCCCCCCTGCCCCCCGCCCCCCTTTACAAACAAACCGCTGGGTTTTAACGGCACAGTATCTCGCTGGAGGCTGCAGGCGTCTCGGTCCTCAAATAATGTAATGGTGCATAAAGGCGTTAGTGTGCGCGGCGTATATCTTTCGCTTTCGGGACTGGGAGGGGAGAGAGATAGAGAGGAGAGGAGAGGAGAGAAGGCGGAGGGAGCAAGCAAACGTGAGTGAAAGTGTTGTCAGCCATTTTTTTCTCATCTTTTTTTTTCACTCTCCTCTTTTCTGCTTTATTACCGGTGCGCGCCACTGCTGCTGGAGATGTGACTGTCAAGCGCGCGGGGACAAGAAGCTGGCTCGTGTTAAAAGCTTGGATAAAAAGGATATTTCTTCTTGCAATCCCTCTCCCTCCGCGCTTTTAAGATATTTCTGTGAGTAAAGCAGCGGGGAGGCTGGAGTATATAGATGCTGGTGTTGGTTTGAAGTGTCTAATCAGGCCAAGAGAACAGCGGATACTCCCCAAAACTGTCAACCGCCGCCTCCTTCCAGAGAGAGAGACGGTGCAGCAGCCGAGGGAGGGGAGAGGGCAGGCGGGCTGTGGAGGAGAGATGGGGGTCTTTGCTGTGGCATAGAAGCAGGTCCACTCCGGGATGTTAGATTTTGTTTCATTATGAAACCATTAGCAGCATCATCAGACAGCAATGGAGTCCCCAGCCAACAAGATAAAACCCCGGTAAGTATAGCCCATCGACGTGCGGCGTTTTTCGCTACATCTTTTTTTCTTGCTCGTTTATGACCCACTAGATATGATTACCGCCAGCGTGTAATGGATGTGCATCGGATTTCTATCGAGCCGCTCGAAGATGAATGAAGGCAGGGGCCGGCCGAGGACGAGACAGAAACCTGAACGGCCTGATTATTGCTCTGTCGGAACCTCCGATGTGTGTCAGTGTGTTGTACTAGAAACGGCCGCCATGTGCTTGCTGTCACTCGCGCGCGCAGACTCTAACGATCGTACAGGCCCGTTACGTTCTTGCAAAAAGTAGGCTTTCGCAATATAGGCTAATGTATTAGAAGTGACAACATATACAACTACCAGTTCAATATGGTTCCAATAATAATTCAAAAACTTAGTATACTTATCGGATGGCTATATAGATATAATGGTGATAGTTCCTTTGGTGAAGGGCGCACACATCCAGCGGTGCTGCTGGGTGTGTTTCTGTGTCTGTTTAACGACGCTCGTTATGTTTCACGACGCACTGAGGTGACAATGTTTGATTGCAGGCCCATAATAAGATCTGCCTGTGAATGTAACTATGCCAGGTGTCATTTGCATTGGAGGAAAATAAGCAATAGATCAAGGTGGGGAGTGGGGAGGTGATGTAATGTAAAGTGTGCAGAGATGAAGCTGCCGTATACATTCAGTTATCCCCACCTTTTAACCTCATAGGTGCGGCTACAGCACTAGTAGCATTATGGCATTGAATGCAGGGTGGGAGAATGAGTTTCTGTTGAGCAAGCAATTATTTAATCGACCTTTTCCAAGAACGAACTTGATGTTTTTATGTGTTATCGCCTCACGATTAACACCAGCTGAAGTACCAGTTTGACCCTCCAGTTGATTTAGTGCGGCTGGTGGCGCTGTCCCTGGTGCTGAAGCAGCAGGCAGCTCCAGCGGCAGGGCCTTCGAAGAGGCTCGAGCTGATCTGCACTTGAACGGTAACCTGATTGATTGGCTGTCAGGGCCGCTGGCATCACTCACACACTGGGACCACAGGCATTCAGAGGAAAGGGATGTACATCACATTGACAGACAGTTCCTGGATCGCTGAGCACAGATGCCGAACAAAAGATCACCTTAATATTCCTTTAATAGTCATAGATTGGTCATTGTTGATGACATATTGCGTTTGCATTCTTCACAGTTTGCACAGCTTCCCTCAGAGAGGCTTTGAATGTTCAATGGTATCTTGATGCAGCCTAATATCCCTTGATATCAGAACTATTAGCACGTATTACCAACTGTGGTATGATTGTATTAATGTATAGACCTTAAGATGTGCTGTGGTGTTTGAGCAATACCGTCTCTGAAATACATATTTAAACATTGGTGTGACAGATTTTCCCGGAATTTAGCAAAAGCATTTGGCCAAGCGAGTAGGAGCCACTCTACACACTAAAAATATCCTTCAAATAGTTATCATAGTGTTGCTAGTTACTGTAGCCATGTACATGTGAGACAGCACACATCCTATCAAATAGCCTAGCACATAATCTTAACTTAACAATTGTTACTGGCAGGATAGAAAAGATCTACATCCAAAACCTAATGAAATCCCTGCTAATCATGTCATACAAAACAAGCCGAGAAGCCAGAAATGTAACACAAATGGCAATTACTGTATGATAAACAAAGAGAAAGATGAGTGCAATAATTCAGTTTGGCTCCTTTTACAATGGGCTTTCTTTAAGGCATCTTGATGATATTCGCATATTATGCAGCTAGAGTAAAAAGGAATAACATATATATATTTTTTGGGCACTAAATTCATTGTTTTTTTCCTGGGAAAGGTCTCTTATTTCTCTATCTTCCCGCCATGCACCTTCATTTGAATGTTGTTTTCTTGTGTTTTTAGCATACAGATGGAGGCTTGTGTAAATATTCATTTAGCCCAGCAGGAAACCCACCATGGGAGAGAGTCAATAACAGCCGACAGGTCTTATTACAGCAATGACATCACCTTAGTAGGCTCATGACCACTGGCTGCTAAATGTATAATTTCCTGCAACAAGATTCTCTCTGCACAATTGAAGCTGATTTGTTAGGTTACTATGGATGTTTATGACTTTATCTGTGGGCGATAACTTGGCCATGAATGCTTTCTTCTTATCTTTGACCATTTTATAGAATGTTTTTCCATGCACTAAAGACCATTCCCCAAATGTTGTAGCTGTGCTTGGCTTGGATAATAAATAATATAGTGGTTGAGGACAAGTACACACTGATTCCCTTTTCAATACCACCAATATTACATATTTCAGAAATATCACACACATCCCTTATCATCTTGTTAACAATTGGAAATAATGATACAATTTTGAAAACAAACACTATATTTTTTGGAGAATGTGTTGATTTGTTGCACAGCCATCATTATGCTTTAGCCGGGAGAAGGGCTTGCATTTCACAATAGTTGACATCTGCAACATCAATGATTGTAATAGTTGTACTTTCCTCATTGTAGCTAATCATCTCCCACTTGTCTAACTGCATGGCTTGTGTGGTACTTCTGACTGGTGGCACTGTAGCTATGTATGGGGAAAGCCCAAAGTGCATATCAGGCCCATTCTAATCAGACACCCCACCGAAAGGGTTTTAATCTCTTGATCCGGGAAGCTCAGGAAAGCGAGATGATGCCGCCGCGGTCAGGGGAAACTCTGGGATGTGCCTGCTGTTTCTGAGCTATCCAACATTGGCAACCTCCCAATTTTATTAACAACGTCAAAGTTAAAACCACATATGCTTCAGGCGCTTTTAGCCGCTTGAATTCAGATCGGAATATTGATTTGTTGTGTCTTGCTTGAATAAAAATTTCAAATTTGACTGCTTAAAGTAAAAACTACATGTGGTTGTTGTAATAGACTCCTTATTGCATTGGTACACCAAGGAGGGTAGCATTTCTTAGCTTGGCCACACCCATAATATTGGACATAAAGGGCCGGTTTCGCAGACATGGATTAAGCCTAGTTCTGGACTAAATTGTACTTTCAATGGACATCCCCCATTCAAAATTCCATTTAGTCCAGGACTAGGCCTAATCCATGTCTGTGAAACTGGCCCATAGTGAAGTAGCATAGATTCACCCCCGGCATATAAATGCTGTCAAGAGATTGAGAGCCAAGCCAGCACTTCCAACCACCAGGGCTTCCACACAAAAATCTAGGTCATTAGGTCTACAGTGTAATTTAAGCAGCACCACATCTGCTCACATGTAGGCGGCAGAACTGTGTGTTGTGGCTCCAGCATTAGAGTGATGCTTAATCCTCCTGTGTGACAGCTGATTGTAAGCATTCGGGCTTGCGGTGCTGCAGAGCTCACTTCATTTGTTCGCGAGAGGACATATCATTTGGAGCAAAAGGAGTATCAGAGAGGCCTATTATAAGGTAGGAGAATAATCACAGTTCCATTCTATGGTTGGTGGCGATTTCAAGGATATCCTGCTTCTAGTACAGACTCAGTAGATCGATTGGGGGTTAACAATGCACTGTTAATGTATTACCGTGTAGTCGGCTGCTCATTGGAAAAGTATAATGAGTTCTTGTAATTATTGTTGTGCCAGCATCCATCTTGACCCAGAGTCTTGCATTCCATTGGGCCGAAGAGGTCAATGGAGCGCATGCTTTTACACTGAATGGACCCTTGCTTAATATTGACCGACAGACGGGTGACCTAAATGAGTGGAGAGAAAGGATTAGGTGTTTTTTTTATCCTCTCCCTTTATCCCTCTTTCTCGCCCTCCCTTTATCTCTCTCCCTTTCCCGGGGGAGGGGCTTCTAGTTCATGGGGGTTTTGATGGAGCTGGTTGTGGAAACCAGTGGGGGTATTATTATTGATATTATTATTGACGTGTAGACCTATTGCCAGACTGCACACAGACTTGTACTCTCAATAATGAGAACATTCTATTTATTTACTGTTGGTGCACCATTGCACTGTTGGTTCCTTCCATTGAATGTGCACATTTGTTTCCTTTTTTAAATAATATGCTATATTTTTTAAAGAATACTTTATTTGTTATTGACATAGACATGCATATAAAAGTCAACAAACCCATGAAAAACTAAGTCTAAATAGTTTTGTCCTTTTTATCAGTATCAGTACCAACCCCATTCCTTTATACTGTTGACATACATCTGTAAAACATAGGTCACACATGTTTCAATTTAAAAGTGTACAAAAATATGTCATATTATAAGAATATGTCACCCAGTGCAACAATGCACTGCAGCATATAAGCTGTTGCAAGATCAGTTCCAGTGGTTGACACTAACGGTTGCCCGCTTGCCCGGGGCAACTGAAAATAATGTTTGGGCAAGTTGAGATTGCTTCTTGGTTGCCCGGACGGGCAAGTGGATTTTAGAGGGTTTGTCTGTAGTCTAGGCTATGTATTCATGTGTTTTACAGTCTGCAAAACATTTTTTTTGCCGCTAACTCACACAAAATAGATCGGCAATTGAGCAATTGAGCAGCTGCGCGCGGCAGCCAGCAGCATCACGGTCGCTCTTTCGCACTCGATCTCTCTATCTCTCTCTCTCACACACACACACACACACACACAGCCTGTGTGCGCGCAGTTTCGCTGTCTACGTTCCGAAAGCCGGCTCTATCCTACAGACCTGGTTCCGCTATATTCAAAACCCAGAAATCAATAACGTTTGAGCTTATCGATACCGCTATGGAGTCCAGTAGGCTAGGTCACATTATATAATTTTAAATATCGAGTCGGGTCATCTTCATCTAATTAGGCCTACTTCAGCGTATTATTCCATCACTGGACCGCATCATGGACTGTAAAAGTGTTCTACCTTCAACTGTCTTGAAGAAACTCCTTCAACCCGCTCCGTCTCAAAAAAAAAAAAAACTCTTGTCTGCTGAGCTCCGCACCGTCTCATCATTCATTCAATGCAGCGGTGATCAACAAACGAGAGACTAGCAAGTCCCGCAGTTAAAAAATCGGATAGTTTTTAAATCCATATTAAAATCTGCAGGATAAGACCTAGTTAGCTAAAAAAAATCGCAAACGGTTCAAATGTGATGTGTTCAGGTCGGCTCAGTAAAATGATTATTAGGCAAAGGTCAATAAAATGACATCATGATGTGTTCAAATGTAACATCAAGAAAATAAGAAATTTGAGTTTTTTGCGGGAAGCTTGAATAATAGCCTACAGTTTGGGTAAAAAACTTGTTTTCCCAGCAATATAAACTAAATAGTAGGCCTAAATATGGAATTATGACCTGCTTAAAGTCCTATCCTGAGCTCTGCTCATCTTATAAGCAATTAAAGCAATAATACCAGTTCTCTTTAAACAAAATAATAGAAAGGTATCAATAAAGATTTGGATTGTGGAGTCTTTATAATGGTATCAATATGAATAGAAATGAATGATCCCCCTCCTTACTTACAGTATAACTGGGCAATAGCTTTAACATGGTGGACTTTAATAATTTTATGGCACACAATCACTTTTTGGCACAATGTGACCATTTTAAATAAGTAAAATTTTTCTGAGGAAGCTAACATTCAGCTTGACTCTGAGCTAGACTCAGTTTTCTGAGCCCCTGGGCAAGGTGCATGGCAAAAAGAGGTCCTTTCAGGATGCTGCAGCAGGACCAAGCGCTTGGTGTAGTGTGATGTCATGATATATAGGCTTATATGAATTGTTGTTGGTTTTATGTGGTCAGGATGAGACAAGTAAGCAGTGTTTGCATTTAAGAGATAAGAGATCGCTAAAATGTATAATTCAATTAGCCTATACATATCATTGTTTAACAGTTTTTTTGTTTTTTTTGGGCAAGTGAACACAACATTCGGGCAAGTAAAACATTACCTGTACTTGCCCTATGGGCAAGTGCATTTGAAACCTTAGTGTCAACCACTGAGTTCTTATCATAGTACTGGATGATGATTGCAAATATATACAACGTAGTCACGGTTGTCCTTTCAATATTAGTTGTTTTTTATATTTAATATTGCAATTATATTTTGAGCATATAGATAGTTGCTGGTTTTTGCTGCCAGAATACTATTGTGATCTATGTGTTCAATTTCTTGTCTGAAACTAAATGCCCTTGGGGATAGCAACTAAGTTGAAGTTGTATCTAAAACCTCAACACCCTTATGACAGATATTCAGTAATAAGCATTGTAGCTCCAACATTACTTTACTATGGAGGTTTGTGTCACAGAGGGATATACTGCACCCCATAATCTCTTTTGGTCCTAAAAGTTATCACAAGGAAATGTGTTAAAGCTCCTATCAGTGCAGTTATGTACAGACAGGGAGATTCATCTCGCTAACATAATAAATGTCCAGCCGCTAATAATAACATGGAAGTCAGCTGGAGGCATTCAGTGTGAAGTCGACCAGACCAGGCGATGGGGAAACGGTAGCCTGAGGGGGGGGTTAGGGAGTGAGTTGGCCCCTTCGATCAACCATTTTAGTTAGTGCAGCCAGCCAGATAATTAAACGTGAAGGCAATCTTTGAAACAGTGAAGTCACATCACACCTCAGTGCCACAGAGCTGTACCGTCTGCCCCCCCAGTCTCTTGTCACTGACACATAAAGGCACTTTGTGAATAGATATATCATATTTTCCCATTCTCCCTGTCACAAACGGCTCTGAAACGTCTCCAACCATCACCTTCAAGTTCTTCAATGTTATTTAGCCTTAGTCTCAAAGGGCAGCTTATGAATATTGGGAAGTATTTTGGTCAAAACTAGTTTCCAATATTCCACAGTGGCAATTCTGACAGCAAAACCCTTTCCCTCTTATTTCCAAAAGTCTTTAATTAAAAGGTAATGCTGATGAGTGCTCCAGGAGCTGTGACAATAGGAGTCTCTTTAGAGTACGTTCAAGAGCAGACGATTGCTTAAACCTAGTAACTTGCAAATTAACCTCCCAATATGTACTGTATTTCTATGCAGTCTATTCAATTTGTCATCCAAGTGAGACGTCATACTGTAGTGGTGGCACTGTTGGGGCTGATTTCCAAGAACTATCTGAGGCAGTGTAGATATTTACAGCCCAAAGTGCATTTTGCAGCAGATGACATTGCCCTTCCCCCCTAGACTACTGTACTTCATTGATCGTTTTACCTTTTACAATTTAGATGAGAAGAGCTAAAAGCATGGCTAGAGAAAGGCACACTCTTTCCAATGTCACACCTACATTAGGATTTATTGGAGCAAAGTGTTATTTTTTCCCTGTTAAATTCATAGCCTGGCGTTGCTTTACAGGCACTTATTGAAGCTTGGTTAAAAGTTTTGTTTTACTGCCCAGAAGAAACATTTTAAATCCCTGCACATAAATTAAATTCAAAATGTCATCATAAAACAACCTAGTTAAATCAGCCGCATTTGACATATAGGTTTACACATCTAATATTCTGCCACAGCAAAGCGTGGAGTTGGAAGCAGCTCAGAGCGGTTTCCCTGCTGAGTATCAAATATATATATTAGTAAATAAAACATTCAGCCATTAAATATTCACCTCTATAGACCCTGTGAACCAGTTTACGCTGTTTGGTTAAATTCATAATTTACCCCTATGGCATTTTAGTCAGATCTGCCGGGTTTTATTAGAGAACACCATATATTGTGCACATTTAATTGAAAATACTCTATATATAATATATAGCGCTCAAGCACTTACAAGCCTAGAAAAGTGCTATGTAAATCAAATCCATTATATATTACATATACAGTATGATAATAAACTGTATTGGGCTGCACCTAACCATTATTTTGATTGTCGATTGATGTGCCGGTTACTTTCTCAGTTAATAAATGAATTGTTTTGGTTATAAAACGTCAAAATTGGTGAATGATGCCCTGCATAATAAGACCAAAAGTGTTCTTAATAGTCCTTCTTTTGTCAATCTGAAACCACTAAATATTCTATAAGAAAGAAAAAAAATTGAGAAAGAAAAATAATACTATTATGAAGAAGAAACCAGAAAATATTTATTTGTATTTTTGCCTGAAAAGGGACTTAAACTTTTAATCATTTCAGTATAGTATTCACGGATTAATTTCCTGTTGATGTACTAATCATCTCAGGTCTTATACTACACATATACAATACAGAATGTTCTTCAAATAAACCATAGGAGCCATTGCTGTTATACGCTTAAACTTATACGCTTGTTTTGGTTTTATGTATCAGCCTCTCAGAAGAGGGAGGCTTTTTGATGAATTTTACATGTTAGTGTCATCTCCATAGAGAAGTGTGTTGGCTCATTTACAATGTTGCTCATTACAGTGGGGGCTTTCTGGTACTTTTTGCAGTTTGAGTTACTCAGAGGGGTATCCCCCATTACCGCCTGGTGTAGTGTGCTTTAATTAGGGTGTTCCCTTGATGTATACAGTGTTTCTTGTTGTTTTGCTCAGTCCATAGAAAATAAGTTGCCGCAGTTAATGGCTTCCAGCTGATATCAGGAGCTTATGTAAAAAATATAGGTCACTCACTATAGTGTTCCACTTTTCAGTTGAACTGTTACGTTGTCACTTAGACAATAAGACTCTGAGGCTCATGAGACCTGACTGCCTGGACTTTGGACAGCTCATTTAGCGTGTGCCCTTTAACTGTTACATATAGGGAGGGTAAAGATGTGGAGAGTTTTTTTATTCATTCCTATTGAACTTGATGAATTCATTTGCATTGATTCAAGTCAGATGACTTAATTAACATCTCCTTTCTCCTGCCTCTTGCTTGCTTTGATAGGAAATAATGTATAAAGTGGAGCTCTTGCGATGGGGCCTAATTAATATGTTTTTGTTCTGTTAACATTGTTAATCACAGCTCTGGGATAAAGATAAAGATAATCCCTGGTATTCGTGAATAAATTAAATTTGTGAGGGTTTTTGAGTCTTACATCTAAATTTAAGGAGGCACATCACATGCAACAAAAACAAAATCCCTGTTGAGTTTATCAAATTGTTGCTTAACATTACATAGGGCAAAAATGGGCATATCCACTATTAAATGTTGAAGGAAAGGGAGAGAAATAATATCCAAGTGGAGAAGATGTTTTCTTCAAACTATTTTTTCAATCACGCTGTGTAAAGTGTGTTTTGACATGTCTGGTAGTTAGCACGGGTGTTAGCATGAGTGACCCAGTGGTGGCGGCTGAGTTGGTTGGCTGATATTGACCATGTGTGCATGTTGTGTGTGTGTGTGTATGTGCAGCTCCCCGCAGACTTCAGCAGACTTCACCTGGCCGACGGCTTGCACCCACAGGTGACCCACGTCTCCTCCAGCCACTCAGGATGTAGTATCACCAGCGACTCTGGAAGCAGCAGCCTGTCAGACATTTACCAGGTAAGGTTGCCCCACAGCCCCCAGCTTGGATTCCTCTGGATAGTTCAATAGGGGGAATCGTTTTTTAACTAGATGGAAACTAAACAGGAAGTTGGTCGTGCAAGATTAACCATTCTCCCAGTCAAGCTTGGCTCATCGTTCGTTATTCAGTTTTTTTATTTGACAAGACAAGACTTTGACATTTTGAGAAATACATTCATTCACCTTCTTGCTCATGAAGAGAGATACCAGTCGTATGTATGTAAGGTAAATATGAAGCCTCTTAGGTTAGCTTAGCTGAGAGACTGGAATCACAATGGTTTTCATTTAGTGATGAACTGAAGCCGGGTTGGCAAAAACTGTCCTCGGTGAAATGACAAATATGCCTCTGGGATTGCAGGCTGGTGGCAGTGAGCGTGTGGTCCAGCCCACGTCCTGACTGCAGCTCTGCGTCTCATCACCTCAACGCACAAGTAAAGAACTCCCAGGAAGCTGTGACATACAACTCTGGTTGATAAGGAGCTCTTTAAGCTATCTATAGGCTAAACTAATCAGACAGGGCAGCAGTAGACCTTACAGAATGTTTTTTGTGGATAATAGTGTGTGACGAAGGTCTAAATATGTAACACTGACTAAAGAAAGGAAGAAAGAAAGAAAGAAGATGGTAATTTTTTTTCCAGCAACCTTTACTCATCCGAGGTAAATAAAACATGATTCAGTTCAAAGGACCTAACACACACACACACACACACACACACACACACACACACACACACACACACACACACACACACACACACACACACACACACACACACAATCTTGTGACTGTGGACGTGCTCCAAACCCTGCAACTAATCCTCTTAACACTGAGCGCCCACCCTATTGGCTCTTAATACTGTCACCTGCTGTGTGCCTATTTGTGTTGTATGTTTGTTTGTGCGTGTGCTCGCACAAAACTCTTCTTGGCTTGTGTTTGTGTGTGCAGGGGCATTATGTCATGTTGTTTGAATATAGATTTATGATTGCGTGTGACGCCTGTATGAGGGTGTCATTGGAGAGATCTTGTGTGTGCGTGTGCGCCTGTGTGTGAGTGCGTAGTTTTGGCCATGCTGTGACTGGGGCAGGTTGTACAGGCTCTACTGTCCCCAGTCAGTGAACCATCTGCTAGCAACTCTGCGTCTCTGACTCTTTATTCCTCTGTATCTGATACACAATGTTCCTTCTTTCCTTCCCTCCTCAGTCCCTCTATCCTCCTTTGCTGGATATTTTACTCCTAACAGCTTTTCAACTGCTTGCAGCAGAAGCAGCAGCTGCTCTGTCTGAGAGCTATTTCTACTCGGGCACCTTTGCCTTCACTCTTTGATTGCTCTCCATATCAATGCCTTTATTTTTCTCTCTTGTCACTTGTGATCAAACTTATCTGCACTGATCCGTGGTGATTTTCTTATGTTTTCTTGTGCTATATGTAGTTTTGGCGAGTGTGCAAGCTTTATTTTTCCGTGTACTTTCCACCTCAGTCCTCTGAAAATACTGTTTTTATAAGTCCTATTCTAAACAAAAGAATGTTGTAGTTTGAATGACCCACATTTGAGGACTTTCTTTTCATCACGTATTTTGTGATAGTAAAGTGAAGCCCTGTTTCAATTCAACCAGAGTCTATTGAGTTTAAATAAAAAAAGGTTATGTTTTCTATATATTATATTTGCAGTTATATATGCCTAGATTCACCTCTCAGATATACCTTAAGATTGCTCGGGTTTACTGCCGCACTATCCCTGTAATGGAGATAAACTGGCAGTTGTTAAACAAATGAGTTTTCTTTTACATTTATCATTCAGTCTGCACAATTGTTGTGCTCCCCTAGACCACTCAAACAGTGACTCAGCACACCAAATTACATTTCAAATAATGTAACGTAATTTCTCAATAGTACCCAGTATGAACCCCCCTGAAACCTGTTTTATGTAACACTACTTTTTTATCATTAGCTAAAGTTGCACCCTGTGGCTTTCAGAATAACTAATGTGGTGTAGCAGATCACCAGCGATGTTTGTGTTCTGCACTGGGGGTGTTTTTGAATAAACGGATCAGGAGAGGCCTGGTTTGAATGTGACAGTGTTTAAAATGTAAATGCTAAGTCTACATAGCATTTTATACATTTAGCTGATGCTATTATAAAGAGTTGCTGAGTAGATAGGGCTACAGATGTTTGATGAGAAGCACTGTGAAGTTCACAGGAGTCCATCATCCCTCTCACGTCACCGGCAACATGGCGCACTGTTTTTACGTCTGAATAAATCATGAAATTGGTCCTTCAGAAGGTCTTTGAAAGCATTGATCCCAGAATAGCCTTGATAAAATATTAACAGCACCTGGATTGTCCACCGACTCTTAATGCTTACTGCCCACATGGATTTACTATTTGATGTATAAATGTCATGAAAAATTAGCCTGGGCGCTAATACAAAAGCACACAACCTCTATGTGAATACTCAGCTTTTATCTCGGTGCGGCGTGTTAAGAGTTTTCGCACCCTGCTAGAATGAAATGAAGTCACTGTGGCATCTACAAAAGGAATATGCATCCTCACTTCTCTCTCTCTCTCTCTGTTTTAATTTCATTCTCTAAGATAGTTGCTGCCAATAACAATAAGTGTGGTGAACCTGTCTGCTGCGTCCTCTGTCCATCTGTAGAAATGTGCAATGAATATATGAATATGCAACTATATGTTGTTTTAGGACAAAAAGTGCCCAGGGAATGCTCTTCAAATTTATGCAACAAGCCCCTCAAATTTTAATCTGGAATGTCAGTATTTTTCACAGCCCTTCTGATACTAGTTGTCTGTAAGTGCATCTACTCCTATTATTGAATCATTTAATTTTGAAAAAAGATACGGTAGAACTTGTATTTTACACACACACATACACCCTGATCCTAGGCCCCGCCCACCAGGATGTGTGCGCCGGTGACGCCCAAATGGCCACTCAGACACCGGCCTGAATCATTAATGAGCCTTTTGCACATGGCATTTGAGGAGAAATGACATAGGGGTTTCTGTGAGAGACTGTGGGCAAGCGGACTCTGAGCTTTGAAAAATTAAAAGCAGGCCGACAGTCTGGCAGGTGAAGATGCGTCTGGCTGTGGGATTTTGCGGACAGTTTGCAAAGGCAACCTTTTCTTCTCGTTCTGTTAAGAAGCTCGAGGTGGGGCACCATATTGAGGTAAGAGGGTTTGTTTCGCAGTCTGGCGGCGTAGCACGCACGGCTGCTGCTTCTTGGTCCTTTTTATCCAAATGTTTAGGTTTGTTCAGTGAGAAGGTTTCATGTTGCAATATGGCCTCTCATTTATAAAAGTATTTTCTCCTGAAAGCAAAGGAATCCCATTAGCATCACTCCAGCACAAGTAATTGCATCACTTTCACTCCTCATCTCTGTTCATTTTCCTCAGCTCCACACATACAGTATTTGGTCTTGTGCTTTCAAAGAACAGGATCTGACTGCGAGGCAGGCGGTACAGTTTGCTGAGGGGGGAGAAGAGAGGAACGTACCGAGTTAATTAGCTTGTTACTATGCATAGCAAACTGTTTGGTATGCAGTGTTGACGCCTGTCTTTCTCTATACTGTACTGAATACCACTTATCTATTTCATGAAATGGGTCAAATGTTCACAGCAGCTCTACAGAGGCTCCTTTTTGTTTTTGCTTTGGGTTGGAAATGCATTAACAGTAACAACAGTGTCGCAGCTGATGTTTGTACTGTAAAATGTTGCAGTGCTTTGTATGTGCCACACAGCCTCCACCTCTGTATCATCACTGTGCTGAATTTTGACACTGGCTGTTAACAGAGGAGTTTATTGTCTAATGTATGACAGTGGAGCTTGAGTTTGTATCTGTGTGTGTGTCTGCGTGACCTGCTCAGCATTGTTTGTAATTAGCATACACAGGTAGGTGGCTCAGTGTCTCTTTTGAGGCTGTAGTTTTCCAACCGCTGATGTTGGATGGAGACATGCAAATCCCTCGCCGTATATATATATTTTTAAAGCTTGTCTCGCACTAGAACTGACTCCCTTCTCCTCTGCTCCACTCTCCGTTAGGCCACAGAAAACGAATCCGGTGACATGGACCTGAGTGGCCTGCCGGAGACGGCGGTGGACTCTGAAGAGGACGATGATGAGGAGGACATCGAACGAGCGTCGGACCCCCTCATGAGCCGGGACATCGTGAGGGACTGCCTGGAGAAGGATCCCATGGACAGAACTGACGATGACATAGGTGTGCACTAAGTCATGGGCTTTAATTGCAGGTTTTTTTTTTTTTTTTTTGCGTTTGTGCTGTAGGCTATAAAGCAAACTGCAACAGGGTGAGTATTTCGGTACAGCTTATGAATGTCACTAAAACAATTTAAGCAAGGCAAGTTTATTTATATAGCACAATTCGTACACAAGACCATTCAAAGTGCTTTACAGGGGCATACAATACATCAAGATTAGACATTAGAAATTGCATTTAAGATCAAATAAAAACAAAGAAAATACATCAAGATTAGCCTACACTAGACATTGTGGAAGCCGATCACATCCATGTCTGTTCGGACTGAAGTCTCTTTCCCAACATTCGAGTGTAGATGAGACTTGGCAATTAAATACATTGAATTTTTATTTATTTTGCCATGCAGCGTTTAATATCTCCTGCTCATTTCTGTGGATCTCTCGGTGCCATTTTCTGCATTTATTTTATTTAGAGAAGGATGTTTTCAAGGACTATGAGAGAATAACACGGCAGCTCTATAAGAACCACACCCTAATGTTTTTATTTAAATCAGCACCTTATTCCAATCATAACTTTCCTGTTCTTGTTTACAGTGTAGCCTTTCGAGTAATTCTGAAAGCCACATTAGATTTGCAGCATCCATATCCCTTTAAGCTATGACTTGAGTCCAATGATAATGATAGGCATATTTATAAAAAGAAAAAAAAAAGAAAAAGTACACAATCTTAGCTTAGCTACAGATGTGGACTCGGGATGGATGATGTACAGAGTGAGAGAAAGCCAACCATCCCCCCCTCCTCTCCTCTGCTAGTTCCCCCCCGTGGTTCACCCCTCCCTCCCTCTGCCGGCAGGCTTTTCTAGGTCACTCCGGCACATCCTCTCGCCTCACCTCTCCCAACGCATTAAAGTTTCAGTGCTTCCGCAGCTTCTCACACGACGCGGCTGCCGTGCCAAGCACAGGTCAGCCATAACGCCCAGACATGCTGCGTTGTGTGGGTGTGGGGGACAGAGGGGTATTTTCCTCGCCTTTTGTACTATAGTGTGCTGCAGTATAACCAAGCCCTTGATTTTACTTTCCTCCATAGAAAGTACACCCAATATTAAGGCATTTCATCCAAATAACACTTTGACAGAATGAATAGCAATGGTATTTTAATGACCGATTCATCATGTAAGTCATCGAAAAATGGTTCTTCTTTTCAAATGGGAGGATTTTCTTCTTTTATGATGATGATAATAGGAAGTGGGCTGATTTAGAGTTTTTGAGCTGTTGGTCTAATAAAAAAAGTAATCTTTTCCCTTATCATTTTCCAATTTATGAAGAAAGAACAATTGAGGAAATAAAGGCAGATTCATCAATACCAAAATAAATGCTGAAATTGCCAGTGCTCCAAGCTATACAAAGAAAAATCCATTTAATTATCTGCACTGTTAGATACTCCTAGAGATAAGGAAATGTTGTGTTTTTTGTTGATTTTGGTGAAGTGACCCTTTAAACCCGATCACGGTTGACAGAGCACGAAATGGGATTTTCAGTTTCAGTGTCTGCGATGAACTCACACTGAGGTCACCCCAGTTGAAGTATCAGCAAATATTCTTGGCTTGCCTTGAAAAGTTTGTGTCAACTCAATAGGAATTGATATTTGGCTTTATGTTGTCCCAGATAATGATTTTTCTGTTGGTGATGATCCATTCTAATGCACAGCCTCCAGCTAGCCCGTGCCTTCTTGGCTGGAAGTAAAGGGCCAATGCAGGTTTTACCAAGTGCGCTCGCTGCCTGTCTTTTCTTTCTCTCCCATGTGTGTCGGGACTCCGTTTGCTCTTTCTCATAACCTTCTCTCACTGTCTCTCCTCTGTCCCTCTCACAGAGCAATTACTGGAGTTCATGCATCAACTGCCAGCATTCGCCAACATGACCATGTCAGTGAGGAGGGAACTCTGCGCAGTCATGGTCTTCGCTGTGGTCGAACGCGCCGGAACCATCGTTCTCAATGATGGAGAGGAGGTGTGTGTGTTAGTCGCATATAAGCCCTCTCTTTTGACTTTGTCCTGCCTTTAATTGCATTCATATAAGTGTGTGTGTGTTTGTCCCTCGGGGTAAGTGGACCTCGGTTTCACCGCTTCACACCAATGACTCTTTCTTCTTCCATTTAGATGTTTTTTTTCTGCTCTATAAAATCTGAATGGTGGACGGGACAACCCCTTATCACCGGAGCCTTTCTAGAATCCCTTAGGACACTTAAACAAGCATCACTTATTCTCTTTCTCTCTCTCCCCCCGGTAAAGACTGTCATGAGTTTCAATGAAGACAAATTGGTTGTTTTTTGTCATGATGCGCCCGAGCGATGAAGAAGCAGACCTTGCCTGTGAGGCCAGGTCACCTCAGTTAATGTCCTGTCATGGAGAATTCAGGGTTCATTGAGCGTGTTGTTGCCGACGGCCGGGTATAAGATGTGATTGAGAATCACAAAAATGTCAGCTTCCCAGGAATTACTTATAACATCCTCCTTTTTACTTAATTCCTCAAAAGAATAAATATTAATATATTTCATCATTTCAATCAAATGTAACAATACTTCAAGTGCTTTTAAACTTCAAAGTCCAGTTAACTCTAATAACCTGTGCTAATGTTGCATTCCTTTGAGGAAAGTGAAAACCCATCTGTTAGTGCAGCAGTCCCCTTGTAGGTACCGCATATGGTTATTATTTTTGATAAATAACTCTGAGTCATTAAGGGACACCAGCTGTTGGGAATTTAACAAGACTGGACTTAATCTGGGCTGCAAAGTTGTTATTGTTGTAATATTTCCCTGTTTCCAGCTATTTGTTTGTTTTCTTTTTTTTCTCTTAACTTCTTCCAACATTTAACCACTAAAATGACATGTTTCCGCTCCAGCTGGACTCGTGGTCTGTGATTCTGAACGGTTCAGTGGAGGTGACGTACCCCGACAGCCGGACAGAGATCCTGTGTATGGGGAACAGCTTTGGAGTGTCCCCAACCATGGAGAAGGAATTCATGAAGGGCGTCATGAAGACCAAGGTGGACGACTGCCAGGTAGGTTCTTTAACAATATTAGGCCAGTTCATGTTATAAGAGCATCATGTGTCTGATGGTAATAAAGAACTAAACAGTAAAAGTAAGACATCAACATGGTTTTAGTCATGTGATCATCAGGAGTACAGCTCATCAGTTTCAGTGAGTGGGAAAATGACCGTCTTTTTCTAAATGTATTGGAGAGGATAGTAGTTAAGTGTTTATGCAGAATATTTTTTTAGTTAGCTGTGATCAGTTGTTGGGGATTTAAATTTGAATCTGCTATTCATTTATAAGTTCCAAACAGCTGCTGTGTGAGAGAGATTTTCTTGCACACAGATCAAGATTATAGGGATCCAGACAATAACAGAAATATTCTACATGTTTCAAAATGTATCAGACCTGTGTATTAACTCTTGTTTTCCTGTCCTGTCCAGTTTGTGTGCATAGCCCAGCAGGACTACTGCTGCATCCTCAACCAGGTGGAGAAGAACATGCAGAAGGTGGAGGAAGAAGGGGAGATCGTCATGGTGAAGGAACACCGTGAACTGGACCGCACCGGCACCAGGAAAGGGCACATCGTCATCAAGGTGAACAAAGCAGCATTCAGCCAATAAGGATGGATTCTAAACAGCCAACAGAAATAACTACCTTTTGGATTTTTGAACTGTTGTGCTAAGGTTATTTTGAACCAATATCATCTTCATTTTGAATGTCAGGGCACATCGGAGCGTCTCACCATGCACCTGGTGGAGGAGCACTCAGTGGTGGACCCCACCTACATCGAGGACTTCCTGTTGACCTACAGGACCTTCCTCTCCAGCCCCATGGTCGTGGGCAAGAAGCTCCTGGAGTGGTTCCACGACCCCAGTCTCAGGGACAAGGTACAGAGAGTAGGACCACTGTATGCAGCCATCAACTGATGACATAATTAAAATATTAATCAGATAGAATGACTGTCCTAAAGAAAAATGGACACTATAAACTGCCATTACACACAAACCGTATAATAGACTTCTTGCACTTACCATGTAAAAAGACAATGTAGGCAGTAAAAGCACACGTCGGCAGAGATTTTCCATTAACTATTGGAAATATTAGGTCAGGAAGTAAACTATGTAATACATTCACTTGACCTCTGACCATCATGTGATTGCCTTCAGGTTACACGGGTAGTCTTGCTGTGGGTAAACAATCACTTCAATGACTTTGAGGGTGACACTGCCATGACAAACTTTCTGGAAGAGTTTGAAAGCAATCTGGAAAAAGAAGTAAGTATAACTTTTACACACACATGCAAAAGAAAAAAATATAAATATATTTTGTGTATGCCATTGATATCACTCTCCTGACCTCTGTGTTGTATTTGTTCCAGAAAATGTGTGGGCACCTCAGACTGTTAAATATAGCATGTGCTGCTAAAGCCAAGCCACGGCTGGTGACACTGACCAAGCCTTCCAGGGACTCTCCGCTGGCCTTCAGCCTTCTCGGGGGTCAGGAGAAAGGTTTCCGCATCTTCCTGGATGCCGTGGAGTCTGGGAGCAAGGCAGCAGAAGTCGGCCTTAAGCGTGGAGATCAGGTCAGACATCTTCAACCCCTGACCACTGTTGCTGTCATTGTGTGATATGTTTTGGTGTCTCACTCAAGTAGGGCTGCAACTAACGATTATTTTGATAATCGATTAATCTGTCGATTATTTTCTCGATTAATCGATTATTAATCGAGTAGTGTTTTGGTCCGTTAAATGTCAGAAAATGGTGAAAAATGTTGATACATTTTCCAAAGCCCATGTTGACGTCCTCAAATGTATTGTTATGTCCAAAACACAAAGATATTTCAGTTAACTGTCATAATAGGATTAAAGAAACCAGAAAATATTCACATTTGAGAAGCTGAAATCAGAGAATTTGGACATTTTTTTATAAAAATTACTCAAAACGATTAATCGATTATCAAAATAGTTGGCGATTATTTTAGTAATCGATTAGTAATCGATTCGTCGATTAATCGTTGCAGCTCTACACTCAAGGACACTTCCATAATGCTCCATATCATTCTCATTGTCCCTGTCTTGATTTGTACACATACTAACACTTCAGCTGTCAACCCACTTCCAGATTTCCTCTTCATCTAGTACAAAGGACGACTGCAAATGCAGCTGTACAAAGCCGCCAGGTTCTGCTTTTTTGTAGGCTACAATTTTGAGGAGAATTTAATTGTTTTTTTTTCCTTCATGTTGAAGTTTATTTTTGTTGTGAAATTGGTTTTACATGTTGCTCTTAACTCGCATTAAAAGGAATCTTCAATTGAACTGAAGCCAGTAGCTGTTGGCTTTCTCCCCCTGCAACTTGACTTCTCAACCATTTTCACACTCGGCAGTCCTCAGGGTTTAAGCAAAGTCCCTTAATCCTTCAAACTATCTTGAGAGCGTTGGGTTTGTGAGTTAAGCCCTCTTGACTCCAAACATCCCCTGCAGCTGTTTCCCCAACAGGAAGTGGAGATGCTGACATCCTAGTTGTTGGAAGCATTCACTCTCTCACGCCCGTTCACACCTTCCATTTTAATCACAGCTTCAGCTACTATCTCAATTCACTCAGGACTTCCGAATTTAGGTTCAAGTCCCATTTGTTTTTGTCATCGGGCTGTTGGAAGTAAAAATGACTTCTCACAAATTGGTGCTGATCCCGTAAACAAGACATTTAGTCCCAAGAGTCGGGGTTTACCAGGGTTTGGCTAACGTTCAAATCCAAAGCGACTTCCTCCTCCATTAGAGAGGAAGAGGCAAAAGGCGGGTTAACAGATTGTGTTGAAATGCAAATATCCGGCTTATAGACAGGGGTCAAGCTGTTAAGACAAAGAGGAGACCATTTAAAGGTGACAACGCCCTCGTTAATAACAAAACCATGTGTTGGAGCAAAATGCCATGATGTGCCAGAGGATACAGGTTTATTGCCTCTTTTGTTCACTGGATAAAATGTGCAGTTCAGGTGTCAGTTAAAGGTTCAACACTTGTAAAGGAGTTTCCTAGCTCACTCACTCCACATGCATAACTTTGAACCAGGTGCTTAAGTTTTATATTGGTTTCATTTTAATTTAGAGAATCCCTCTTAACGAATCAAACATTGCATTTATTCTGTGTTCTGTATTGACAGATTGGTAAAAAGGCTTTCTTGTTCTTCTCTCTGTAGATCTTGGAGGTCAACGGGCAGAACTTTGAGAATGTCCAGCTCAGCAAAGCCAACGAGATTCTGAAGAACAACACCCACTTGTCCATAACTGTGAAAACAAACCTTTTAGGTAAAGTCAACCATATTTATGTAAACACATTTTTAAGTAAATAATGTGGCTCAATCCCTTACCAAATGTGTCTTAATCCTCTTTGTGTCCAGTGTTTAAAGAGCTGCTAACCAGGCCAGATCACGACCACGATTTGGACGGGGAGGAGGAACACGACACAAGAAAGAACGGTGCGCCCCACCTGCCAAAGATCGGAGACATCAAGAAGGCCAGCCGCTACTCCATCCCTGACCTGGCAGTGGACGTGGAGCAGGTGATGAGCCTGGAGAAGGTCAGCAAGAAAGCCAAGTCCAACTCGGTGGGAGGACGCAACAAGCTCAAGAAGATCTTCGACAAGACGCTCACCAGCATACTGCCTCCCAAACCATACAAGTAATAAGACCTAATAGCAGAGGTGTGGACTCGAGTCACATGACTTGGACTCGAGTCAGACTCGAGTCATGAATTTGATGACTTGAGACTTGACTTGACAAAATGTAAAGAGACTTGCAACTTGACTTGGACTTTAACATCAATGACTCGTGACTTGACTTGGACTTGAGCCTTTTGACTTGACAAGACTTGCTACTTTCCCCAAAAAAGATTAAAAAGTAGGCTATATTTTTTAAGTAGACTACCGTATCTTTCATCATGTAGCCTAGTGTAGCGGAGGAAACTGGTGGCTGTACCGGTGCTGCGCTGATCTGCTTATCACTGGTTTCACTTCAGAAGTGTCGGCCAGAACACCACATGCTTATAGTCTGACGCCAAAGGCGTCAGACTATAAGCATGAGACTAGGAGCGGAGGAGTATGGTATCCGCTCTTTATTTTCCTTCATTCACAAGCACAGCAGCATAGATCGCGGGAAAAGAACAGAGGTTTAAACTCCGCTCGTGAGGAGACGTTACAACAGCTGTTGCGACCGGCGAATCGCGGACATAAACATGCATAAACTATAACGTATAACAGCGATCGAGACTGCATGTCCTTACTCACACACGGGTGATTCACATTTAAACTCAAATAAACACGTTTCACATGTGGAATGATCGACTACTGCGGCAACATGCACGTTGCTCACACATCTGACCGAGAGAGAGAAGAAAAGGAAACTTTGCCTAGGCTACTAAACAGACCCTCCGGCCGACTGACGTCACGGCCACTGACTGACAGCTATAATGTCGCACTGAACAAAACACATTTTAACACACTATAAGAAATAACAACACTGTAACCTATAAACCTTGGGGGCTTTTCTACATGTAGCCTATGTGTGAGTGTCTGTGTATGTGCTTAATATGAGTTAAATGTTAAAAATCACTGGTAGCCTAAATAGTGCAATTGGGAAGTGCAATGTCTGTAAAAAAAATCCACAATTTCAATTGTACTTGTTTTAATAAATAAATATAGATTTTAAAAGCGTACATGATGGGTAAATATATTATTACTTTTTGGTTAAAGGACTCGAAATGACTCGAAGCTCAAACTTCAGGACTTGTGACTCGACTTGAGACTTGTCAGCATTGACTTGAGACTTGACTCGGACTTGCCTGTCTTGACTCGAGACTTGACTCGGGACTTGAGGGCAAAGACTTGAGACTTACTTGTGACTTGCTAAACAATGACTTGGTCCCACCTCTGCCTAATAGCATGTGGATTGTTACTTTTAGACGCACCAAGCAAAATACATGTACGTACATTGTTAAAGCTGCACAAGTTAGTTTTTCATGTTGACCATTGGAGATGGCATTGAGAGGTAAACATTTTAGATTGTGAGCAGTACATGCTATGCTTATTCAAACAAGCAGGTGTGTGATTGTAGGCATGAAAGAAACGTGATGTGAAAAGCCTTTCAGGTTTTTGGTTTATCATATGCTGAGTGCAGAGAGGAAGCAGTGATTTTCTTCCCACACATCCCTCATCTGATTGTGACTGATTGGGCTGTTTGTCTCCCACATTGTAAAAACTCCAAAGGGTTTCTTTTTTTATGGCGTTTTTTTTTCTCCGACGTGCTGCTCTGATTGAACTTGATGCCTCTCATCTCGTAGTCCGTTCAGTTACTATATGAAGCACCAAATCGCCACAACATCGGGCGTTAAATGTGGGTATAGTTCTTGTGGGGAATATATAGTCGATGAATTGCACATCTAGAGACATCCACAGCATTGGACTCCTGCCCAATGCTAATATCGCCCTCTGCCTCTTATTGACAGAACTGCTATCTCACCACTTCCTCCCTCTTGTTTCCATAGTGACGTTTGCGTGGGCCATTCACAGGACGACATCATTGTGGGCATGAAGCAGTCCAAACAGATTCCACCACCTCTCCCCGTTAGTGGAAACCTGTCGTCGTCCAACCCGGACCTCCTGCAGTCTCACCACCGCATCCTGGACTTCAACAACCAGCCTGGTGAGTGTTAATGTACTGTGAGAATGGGAGGTTGGTATGCCAAGTTATATCTTGATATAGATTGTGATACATTTTCTATATATCCAAATAGTATAGGGCCACTGATAGAACTCTTAATTAACTCCTAATCACATGTTGTTTGTACACTTCCAGTCCCAGTCATACCGAGTGAGTATCTTCTTTCCCCATGATCCTTCTTCTCCCAGTACAGTCATGCCTTGGTCAATGCTGTCAGCCTCTATATCAGTCATTTACAGACATCCATAAGCTGCTGTACTGTCATTTGAACACGTAACATAAACTCAGTTAATCTGCATTCATCCTTGTGAGTGCTAACTGATTAAGGCTAATAGCATTGCACTGCTGACCTTTATATTTCTTATTGGCACATGGGTGTTTTGATGGTGATTTTGGGTTGTATGATGATCATTGGGGTTGTGTTTTCTAATCAAACTAATGAGATTGGTGAATGGGAAATTGGACTTTTAGGGGAACATCTCAAAAATGCTGGTATGAGTTTGCACTAAGGGAATGCTGGTACGATTTTAAATAAAATTAAAGCTGCAAGCAGCGATGAACTGGCCTTTGCCGGCCACAGTCCTTTAAACGACTCCAAGACACCAAGCGAGAGAGCATCATCATCGTCATCATCTCTCAGGAGTGTGTGGCGCTATAATTCCTGTCTGCAATATGTGGCGCTATGACCTGAACAATTTTGTTTTGAAAAAGATCATCCTGCTAGGACTTATTAATTTTTGAACACCACCTGTAAAAATTAGTCTGAATTTCATGCACTTCTTAATGGCAGATTTCCTATTGGTTTTGGAGCATGGCCTCAATAGGGTTGTTTGTGTGTCATGGGAGGATTCATTTGCATATAAAATGTTGTGCAACTAAGTGTCACACAGCCTGCGTTAATAATTAATGAAAGGTTTCATGAAGTTAGTTTTTGATGTCAACTTTGACCCGTGTAGATCCTTGGTTCCTTGAGAAAGATGAAAGATCTTCGCAATTTAACAATGGGCAAGGGGTCGGACTTTTTTAAAGTGGTTTGAATACGATAGCATGAAATCCCTAGGAAAAGTTCTTTAAAATATGAAACGTGAAAATCGCGAAATACACACAAAAGTCAACTTCCTGTAGGGCGTGGCCAAAAATTGTGCATCTTGTGCCGATACACCTTCCCAAAAAGGTTTCATGCTCCTATCTCATTCCTGCTCTGTGCTATTCTTGAAAACCTTTTTGGGGACCCTGGGGGGGCATTTTTTAGATATTGCCCCAATGTCAGAGCGCAATTTTCGCCAGTCCTGTTCTGCTCGCCGAGTTTCACAACTTTGCCTGCATGCCTAGGGGGTCAAATGCGCTCTGAAAGAGTACAAATAAGAAAAAGAAGAAGCAGTAGTAGTAGAAGAAGAAGAAGACGAAGAAGAAGAAAAATCCTAGCTGATTCATTAACGCTTCGCTCCGATCGTAGCGTGGATCCTAAAAAGAAAAAAAAAAGATTCTTGCATAGTAAGATTCAAACTGTTCATACCTCACCTTAAAACCAACACTGATAAGAAAGCATTTATCCTCATTCTGTGTTTTTGGTCCATCCTTCAGATATGTCGGACCAGGTATTACGAGTCTTCAAGGCCGACCAGCAGTCTCGATACATCATGATCGGGAAGGACACAACGGCTAAGGAGGTGGTGTCCCAGGCTATCAGGGAGTTTGCCGTGACTGCTGCGGCCGAGGCCTTTTCGCTGTGTGAAGTGTCCGTCACGCCAGAGGGCGTCATCAAACAGAGGCGGCTACCGGACCAGCTGTCTAAACTGGCCGACAGGATTCAACTGAGTGGCAGGTAAAAGACCTCCACCATCTGACACCTTTTCTGCTAGGATAACTGTTTTTGTCTCTTTTCATCAAAATGGTCAATCTTAAACAAAGAGATAGCCCCCTGTTTTCACATCTGGCTCATAGAGTTCTCCAGTACTTTATATATGGAGAAAATTCTATATGAGATTTCAGGGAAAGCAGAGAAATTTAAACAAATACGGCAGCCTTTCCTTGACTAAATAACAGTACTGAAGGGACCTACATGACACCTCAATGACTTTTTATTTTCTATTTAGCATCTGCCTATAGGTTAAGCAATGTAATTAGGATTCCTTAGAAACCTGTAAAGTAGAGTACGCTATTTAAGTTTTATTTTATTTTATTTTAGTCTTTTCTTTTTGTAAACCGTACATTCTCCTCTACCAATCAGATACTACCTGAAGAGCAACATGGAGACAGAGACGTTATGTTCAGACGATGACGCTCAGGACCTGCTGCGTGAAGGCCAGATCTCTCTGTTACAGCTCAGCACGGTGGAGGTGGCCACTCAGCTGTCCATGCGGGCCTTTGAACTCTTCTGTGCCATCGAGCCCACCGAGTACATCGACGACCTGTACAAGCTGCGCTCCAAGACGGGCTCGTTCAGCCTCAAGCGCTTCGAGGAGGTCATCAACCAAGAGACCTTCTGGGTGGCCTCGGAGGTGACCCGGGAGCCCAACCAGCTCAAACGCATGAAGACCGTCAAGCACTTCATCAAGATCGCCCTGCACTGCCGCGAGTGCAAGAACTTCAACTCCATGTTCGCCATTATCAGGTGACATGAGGAATACTAACGGATTTTTACACACATTTGTTGTTTCATATTTCTTATGTAGTGTTAAAGGTGCACTATGCAGTTTCAGTGGAGGGGGATTTGTTTACATTTTGCAGAGCCTGCAGTTAGTTTACTAAACATATTTTCTCATGATGTCATTCTTAGTATTGAATAGTTCTATCATCATAAATCAAAACTACATTATTTTGAGGCACCTGGTACCAAACGTAAGACTAGAATATGTTTGTAAACTTGCAAAAAACTTGCCCTGCAGGAACTTTTCAGGAAGCTTTTTAATCTTCAAACAGTATTCCAGTGATCCAATTTTCCTGAGAGGAAAGTTTGTTTATTTAGTTATGAGAATATACATTAGAAAATGTTCACTTCTCTGACAAGCCCAAAGTTACATAGTGCACCTTTTAATATTAAAAAGTGGGGTGGCGCCACCTATAAAGGAATACTTCCCCCATACGGAACCAGCATTCTATCATTATAAAATAACTATTATAATATAAGGAATGAGGTTTTTCTTCCCTCAGTCTTCCCTTAGTCTTCCCTTGGCCCAGCTGTCCTGTTAATCCTAACCCTTACTGTGATGTCACAGTAAGGAAACTGTAGGGTTAGACAGTGAGACCATAAAACACTCTTTCTGCCTTTTCTCAGGCTAGGATGATCCGATTTAATTTTTTTTTGCACATTTATACTAAATAGGATCATACACCTTCATATTCCAACCGATGAAGTAGGCCTTTAAGGACTTCTGCAGTAGTGCAATTTGTATCAATGTTAACTGTTGTATGGGTAAAGTAATAAAATAAACCACAATAAACTAAGCCAGATAAAACAAAAGAGGATATTTTTTTTCCCCCATGCCAATGCTAAATGTGTGCCCCACCCCCCACAGTGGTCTGAACCTGGCTCCAGTCTCCAGGCTGAGGGGAACCTGGGAGAAGCTACCTAGCAAGTATGAGAAGCTGTTCAGTGACCTACAGGACCTCTTCGACCCCTCAAGAAACATGGCCAAGTACAGGAATGTCCTCAACAATCAGAACCTCCAGCCTCCCATCATCCCCCTGTTCCCTGTCATCAAGAAGGACCTCACCTTCCTACACGAAGGTAAATGGCATGAAATTCACACGTCTCACATATACAACTGATCACACCTATTTGCTAGTAGTATGGCATGGTTTTCTCATGATCAAGTCAATTATAAATATATGAATATTGCACTCTTTCCTGCTTTTGGACTGTCAAGTGTATGCACTGTGAAACTAATCTAAAAAGCTTACTTTCTTTTCTATTTTAACTTTAAAAATTGGGTTTAATAAATGTATATATAATTTAATGTGTGATTAAAAAAAAATAATAATTGAAAATTGCACCAATGTATGTGAATGATGGCAGTTACTACTTCTCTGCTATGGTAGGCTAGTTACATTTACAGTGAGTCTAGTTTAATAAGTGTTAGCTCTCTTTCCTATAGCTTTTAACTTGGTCACTAGTGCTCAGTTTTAGATTGCTGTAGCCCTCTCCTGATCGGCATTGGTCTTGTCATCTGTAGAATGTCTAAGTAGTTGGTATTTGACCTGTCTTTATTTGTTCCCCTATTTCTCAGGCAACGACTCTAAAGTGGATGGCCTGGTGAACTTTGAGAAGCTGAGGATGATTGCCAAAGAAATCCGCCATGTTGGTCGCATGGCCTCCGTTAACATGGACCCGGCCCTCATGTTCCGCACCAGGTAGGGCCCCCTTTCAAAAACACGAGGCCATATCTCAAATTGGCAGTATCCTCCACACACCCTGTCTCTATAGGAGCAATCAGCACTGCACCGACTCCCCTGAGCTCTGTTGGGGTTAGCGGGTTCACTGTAGATCCAGTAAAATACTTTTGCATCACGCTTTTTTCTTTCAAGCAGCTGTTCCCTCTGGCAACTGTTTCCCCTGGCAACTGTTTCCCCTAGACACATTGTTGGCATAAGATGTTGCACAGTGCTTCTGTGAAAGTGTGTCTTTGTCTTAATGATGTCACTTCCTAGTGGTGTGTTACTATTTGATTTTCCTCTCCTGACTTTTCATGTGAAAATCTTTTGGTGATCTTAGTGGTCTTTCCTGTCCTAAGCTTTGTCTCTCTCTCTCTCTCTCTATCTACTTGTCCACCCTTTGCCCTCCATGCTTGTCTGTTCATGGCACCCACCCCCCTAGGAAGAAGAAATGGAGAAGTTTAGGGTAAGTTTGGTGACCCTCCCAACCTTTTGCCACGGTGCTTTTTCTGCCAATTTGTGTGCTGCTTTCTTCTTTTCTGAAAAGCTTGTTTCCATTAACCGGTTTTGAGTTGAGTCCTCTGCCACTAACACTAACACTGCCTGACCCTGAACCAAAGGGCACTGAGGGGGAACAAGGGTCACATATGCTAACATTGGACTATTCTGCATGCTGTAAACATCAAACATGAAAGCAGATTCCAGCCTTAAATTAGTAGATGTGACCTTGTTTATATGTGGATTTACCTAACACTATGCATGCAGCGTGCGGTTTCAGAACTCTCCCTGTCTTTGAGGTTTTATCTGCAATATCAAACCTCCAAACAGCCATAGATTCTGGATATAAAAGTTCATTTTTTTGTATCATGCTTTACATTCTTGTGGTCAAACCCTTGGACATCACTGTGCATACCGACATTAAATAGTTACCACATTAAAGCACATTGAACGATCTATATCTTGATTGTGAGAATTGTCTTGTAATCATGAGATGTCTATCTTGGTGGTATTTGGTGTTAAGTTAAAATCACAATATATGACAGTTATAATTGATAGGGAAAGTCACCTCTTTCCTTTATTGACATAAGTGACTTTTATATTTTGAGAATGGTTCTCAGAAGCAACTTTTTAAACCCATCCAAATATAAGTAAATGTTTTCCAGCTATAAGTATCAATGTAACTTCTCATTGACACTGAAGCCATTTGTTTTACGTTCCATTCAACAGTGACCATGTTCAAGTAGAGCTTTTTCTACTACTACAACTAGTACAACTACCAGTTCTGACTCAAGCCACAGGAATGTAAACTATGACTGTGCTACACCAGTAAAACTCCCCCTCTCCACTCCCCTGTTGTTTGACAACATCCCTCACCCCCTCTCTGCTGCCTGGAATGTCTGGAATGTCTTAGGAGTTGAGAAGTACCTAAAGCGGCTCTCTGCATGTCCAAGTTTAAACACCACACTCCCTGTGTTAGCCCAGTAGTGTTACCTTTTACAATTAGTTATCCTTAAATGTAGGCTAGTTTTACGCACTAAAGTAACATGTAATTCATTTGTTCTCTATTCTTTGTTTTTGTTTTGTGTGTCTTGTGTCTATGTTTGTGTTCCTCTGTGTGTTTATTTGCATGTTTCTGTGTGGCGTGCTTATGTGTGTGGAGCAGTTCCTTAAGTCAGGGTAGTGCGAATGCAGCAGTGCTGGACGTGAACCAGACCGGCGGGCACAAGAAGCGGGTGCGACGCAGCTCCTTCCTGAACGCCAAAAAGCTTTACGAGGACGCACAGATGGCCCGCAAGGTCAAACAGTACCTGTCCAACCTCAGCCTGGAGACCAACGAGGAGAGTCTGCAGACACTCTCAATGCAGTGTGAGCCCTCCATCAACACACGTAAGTTTGGGACAAATACACAAAATACACCGAAAATAGAAACATGAATTTAATGTTCAAGTTAAACCTTTACTGTCTTATCTCCCTGCTAAGCAATTCAGCAGTTTTTGATAGTTTTTGTTGCTAAAGGACACAGTGGCAGAAAGTACAGATGACTGAACCATTAGGCCAGTTTCCCAATGTTAATGCGAATTCCACTTGCTAATGCATTGACACACAGAGTTCAAGTGGCCAAATACACTCTTAACCGTTATGATATTCATCACCTGTCGTCTTTTTTTTTTTTTTTACTAAATGTTAAATTCCTGACATCTCGGATGTCTGTTTATGCACAGATTTTTTTATTTAAGACTTGAAATCTAAATCTTTCTTTCTCATCCTACTCAGTGCCTAAGAATGCGGGTGGGAAACGGCCAGACACCTCCCCAGTGGTGTCCAGAGCTGCCAGCCAACAGAGGGGACAGTTGGCCAAAGGAAACCAGGCACTCCAGGTCCCCGCCGTGGCCCTTTACCCATCCCGAAAGAAAGTGCCAGTCAAGGATCTGCCGCCATTTGGTAAGATCAATATTCTGTATGTGTGTGTTGATCGGTTTTCGTAAAGCCCAATCCATGTAAACATTCCTAAATTCATTGAACAAAACGAGCAGTTGTTGTTGTTGCGGTCTATATCCAACAATCCCTATCAGCAAGCAGAGTTACTGCTGTCCTTATGGTGTATTGTTTGTGGGACATGTCAGGTCATATTTAAGCTAAACATCTGTGATTTAAAGCTACTGTTCCCCTGAAAATAGTGGTTACAATTGTCCCTACAAGAAGATATATGTCACACTTCTTTTGATAATATTCTATAACAGTGTTAAAGTATGGATCGAGAGTAGATACGCCTTTGTATTGTTCTCTCTTTACCCTCTACATGCCACCATTGCCTTGTTTTCTCTACTTCATCTAGCTATTTGCAGACAATAGCACAGCCAGCCCTTTCCTTTGCCTTTTTTTATGACAGGGCTGCCACCTAGAGGCTGTCTGACAACAAGCAAATTCAACCCCAAAAAATTCAAATCCCAGACAATGCAGTTTAGCATCCCTTTGCCCTTGGGGGAAATGTCTGTGTCTCTCATGCTAATTCTGCTCCATCTTTTTATTTTTTTCAAAATGTCCACCCAGGCACTAGTTCCCCTCAGTCTCTGAAGAAGATCCTGTCTCTGTCAGAGGAGGCCACAGACAGGCACCGGAGGCAGCCAGAGGACACGGTGTCCAACGCCTCGTCTCAGCTCTCCTCCCCTCCCACCTCCCCCCAGAGCTCGCCCAAGAAGGGTAAGCCAATAATCCTCCCTCCCTCCTTCTTCCCACACCACACCAAAAGGCTCCTTCCCTTTGTCACAAAAATGTGCCACAAATGCCACCTGGTGGCTGCCAGCATGGCCTGCGTTATGTTTCTGATAATTTGTTGGTTACATGTTTTCCTGTAAAAATAAGAATTCAACTTATTTGAACCTTATTACAAATCTATATATGACAATGCAATGTTTTAGTTGCTTATGAGACTCTTGCAGATAGAGAAATGAAAGAGTTACTATACTGTGTTGCAGCTGAAAGACAGCAGAACATTTTTGAAAGACTAAGTTCATGAATTTTTATTTTGGGGAGAAGAACACTACTTCTAGATTTATTTTTTGACATTTCCCGGGCAGATTGAGGTAAAAGTTGGAGTTCATTTTTTTTATCGGGACCACAAACACTGTTGGAAATAGATTGTTAATGAAAAGTTTAACATCAATCAAAAAACATGAGAACCATAAATTCACAAGCTAAATATATATTAAAGATTGGGTCTGATTTCATCTAGTAGTGGCTTATCCTGATCATTCTGCTCTTCTTACGTCTCCTGTTCTGCACATCTTTTCCAGTTAAAGCTCTTAAATATTTTCATTTAAACATTCCTTCCTTTAAACAACTCAAACCTATGTACAGGAGGCTATGTAGGTCAGTTAAGCTGTTAATGGCTCAGAAATATGACCAAACAAGGCTATTCAAATCTATAGGTGAACTTCAGCAAATACCACGATGACAGTCTGCTATAACTACCATAATATGTACTAAAATGATACCGCAGCACGCACCAGTGATTTCTCTATACTTTCCCAGACTTTGTTGGGCAATTCCCAGTCCCTTTTATTATCCAAAGGCTTACTATTTCAACTTTTCCACACTCTTCAGCACTGTGTCGGATCCCTGAATGCCGAACTAAACTGCTGTTTCAGTAAGAATGTAATTTAGTCATCCATAAAGAGTAGGGTTGGCTTTCTTGGAAGTGGCACACTACAATTACCCCTGCATTCAGTGTGCGTTGCCTCATTTAAGAAGCCTGGCTGAGATAAGATATACAAAAAATCAAAGAAATTGTCCCGCTAAGTTCTTTCATTGTTATGAGCTTTGCTATGGCATGTGTGGGGGAGGGGGTCATCAAGGGCTTTAGTGTCCTTTTTATTTAGTGGTGTCATTACACAAATGATTTTAATTGCATCTGTCAGGTTTACTTTTTGTAACAACAACAAAAACTAATATGGATCTGTGGATGCTCTTGCTAAATTTAACCCATGGTCTTGTTTTCTCAATGCGTGAACAATTCTAAAGAATCTTAATATAAATCTGAGTTCTGCTAACCAGTGCACCTTCTGCCCCTCCTCTTCCTCTGTCCTCCCAGGTTACAACAGGATGGGCGACGCCTACTCAGACTCGGGTCACAGTGAGATCTCGTCACGCTCCTCTCTGGTCAGTAACTCCTCCTTCGACATGGCGCAGGAGGAGCGCAGGCTGCGTCACTCTGGAGGAGTCGGGGATTCACACATGGTGGGAGCAAGACTGGAACGCAGAGCCACCACCGACCCCGACCAGTACAGCCTCGGGTAAGGAACCCTCACATTTAAGTACTTTGCTTTGAGGTGGTGTTGGTGTCTGTCTAATGAACGGTCCATTTTTATTTATCACCGTCAAATTTGGGTAATTTCTCTAGGGCTGACCCCGAATAGTCAAAATGGGGTTAGGAAAACAAGGATCATTCTAATTCGCCTATATGGGGCTGCTGAACGTCTGATGGTTTCTCCCAATAAATCATCATGCTTAATCGCCTAATTTGCTGTAAATATCAGCCTATTATGCTGTTAAAAATGAGGAAGTAACTCATGAGTTTTTAATCAATCTGCTTAGTGTGCGTGAATGTTAGACTATAAAAGTAAACACAAGAAGACACACTGTAATTGGGAGCTTCAGCACCTTTGTCTGGTGTGTTACAAAGTGGAGCAAATGTCGCAAATGAGAATTTGGATCAATGATCAGAAAAAGGAAAAAATGTGTTGACCATAGGCAGAATCGACTATGTCTATTATCAGTCTGGGTGACACTCCTAAATCTTCCCTTATTTCCATCATATCATATACAGGTCGTATTCATCGATGCAGGACTGTCGGGGTATTTACAGCGGTTGCCCTACGGTGCTGTCCTCTCCCAGTTCGGAGGAGCTGACCCAGGATCAGGGCGATCGCGTTTCCCTGGACGCTGCAGACAGCGGCCGCGGCTCCTGGACCAGCTGCTCCTCCGGTTCCCACGACAACATCCAGACCATGCAGCAGGGCCGCAGCTGGGAGACTCTGGCCTTCGGTGTGGGCGGTGGCGGAGGCGGTGGGGGTGTTATAGGAGGGCTGCCCCCTGGTGGACCGGAGGCCTTGTTAGGTGGGCCCGCTGCACTGTGGGCGGCTCAGGCTAGAGGGAGCTGGGCGTCTGCCAGCTCCTCCTCTTCCTCAGCGGCGTACTGGGGAGAAGACTCCGAGGGAGACACGGGCACCATCAAGAGACGAGGAGGGAAGGACGTCAACGCAGACCCAGAGACCAGCAGCATCACCTCCACCGGCTCAGAGGAGGCCAAGCAGCTGGGCCGGCCCTCCCCGTCACCCATCACCGCCGGGGGGAAAGGCCTCCTCTGTGAGTCACTGCACTACACTACACAGTCTCTGTTGCGTTTTTGCTGATTGGTCAAGATTTCTAAAAGGGGAAACTCATTCAGTTAAGGCAGAACATGTTTTACACAGGAAGAGAGAAAGACAAGCTGAAGACCTGCAGCAAAAACTGTACACAAAGACAAAAAAACAATTGCGAGTGGAAGTGGATAGTAATATAGAAGTGTTTTTCTTTTTTAACCATTTATTTATTTTATCGTGTGAGACACAAACAGTGTGTACAACTTACAGTTACTACTATAGATATACATACATGTAAATATTTGCACAAATATACATCTACATACATGTATCAATATACTGTATGTCCTTACATTCAAAAACAGCCGCATACACCCCTTAACATCCAAGCACCTACCCTGGGTAACATAATACAGATAACAAATAAATAAATAATACTAAATAAACTAGGTCTCTGCAAAACAAGAATGAACAGATTTATTATTATTCATAATTTTTTTTCAGTTGTTTGTTCTGGGCGGCACTCATGGTGTAGTGTTCAGAGTGTCTGCCCATAGAGGCTCAGACCTGAACAGCAGCAGACCATGGGTTCAAATGCCATCAAAATGCCCCAAAAATTATCTGTATTCATCCTCTTCATTTCTTTTCCGGTCTCTTTTTAGCGCGGAAAGAAAGCCGTTACCGCGAGCCTCCCCCGACGCCCCCTGGCTACACGGCTCTGACCATCTCTGACCTGGCTGATGGGCAGCAGCAGCAGCATCCAGCCCCCTGTGCTCCTGTCTCCACGACCACGCACACAGGCCGCCGCCCACCAGACTACAACCAGGCCCTGCAGCGCTCTCGCATGGTCACCCAGTCACCTGACTCCCACCAGGCCAAGCAGCAGCAGCAGAGGGCGGGAGGGCCCCACCGCACACGCTCACCGGCCGACCAACAAGAGGCTGAGGAGGAAGAGGAGGGTGAGTCCTTGTCTTCCAAACTAGTCGCTCTGAGGAAGCCCAAGCCTGTGGCACGGCATACACCCAAGACCCCCAGACCATGAGTGTGTGTACAGGGGGGTTAACAGGCAGGGCCCCTCTCTCCCCCAAAGGCAGGTAAAAACTCATTTATCAGGTTGCCCCCACTCCTCCCCTCCACTCCAATGAAACCTGCATGTGAACAGGGAAAGCACTCAACCGGGAGGATCGGTCCCACTCTAAAACTACAATTCTCTTGTCACTGTTGCCCGAATCAGAAAAACTTGAAATTCAGATATTAAGTATTTATGATCTGGGAATTGTTCATTTGGAGTGGGACTCTCACCTTTAACCCCACCAATATGTCATCATGCATGAGTCATAAACTGGATAGGCCAGAAACTCACCCAGCACTCCGCCACCACACATTCTGCTCTTGTCTCTCGCTGCCTCACACACTGTGCTGAATAGCTTCCATCACCGGGCACAGTGCTGTTTGGATCCTCTCACCCATGCAAATCACACTCAATGCCTGAAAACATTCACCTCCATCCTCCTGCACCAGCACGCACCTAGCCAGTCTTTAGTAGCTCTGGATAAACTGTTGTTTTTCACATTTAAATCAAGTCCGAAATTCAAGTTGGAAGATTTCTACTATACCTTTTATAATTACTGAAATTGGATACAAACATACAGAGAAAAAAAACTATAAACAGTTTTCCAAAGCATTGTAGTTTTTAAAATATTCATCTACCTACAATGCGGCCATTTATTTATGTTCTTTTCAGGACAGGATGAAAATCGGTGAATTTTTCACAGGGAACATTTTGTTTCTAAAAAAAGAAAAAACATATAAAGGGAACACCAACTTTGTAAAAGTTTTAAGAAAATGTTGGCTGTTTTCTACCATAAAATGCAGTTGCATACACACTTGTGTTTTACTCCCACTCCATAACTTCTGCTGGACGTAATTCAGATATGCTGCTATTCTATGCAGTTTGCCACTGTCCACTGGTCATATGAGCAAGGAGTCACACTTGTCCTTACTTGGCCATGTACATGCACTAGGGTGTTTTTTACCTAACAATATTTTATCTGAAATATAAAATTCACTTGTGTATTTGACATTCAGTATAATTACATTCAATGGTGCATTTAATTCATAACACATTTTTTTAAATACCCAAAACATGCCACCAAATGAACCCAAACAACATGGTAAAGTTATATGAATAAGATAATATAATAGATTTATATATAAAAAAACAGGGACTTTAACAGCCTCTTGATCAGAGGGCCTTTAAAAAAAAGAAGAAGATTGAGCAAATGTCCCCTTGTCACTGTCAAGTCACTGCAAGCTGATTTTCATACCACACTGACATGAATGGAAGACAGGAAATCAATCTTGTGTCATCATGGCATGCTCTGGGAAAATGTTTAGCAGTTAATTCAAGGTTAGTGTCCGACATGAAGGCAGCTTTTCACTCTAAACAAACACTGCTGCTCTTTTTAGTTGTAAGCTTTCACTGAAGTTAACTATTCTCAATACATTCTCACGTTTAAAAAAAAAGTGTATACTCATCATGCCAACATTATTTGTAACCTTTTGACTGTGTTTGTTTTCACAGAGGATGAACAGGTGTCAGCGGTCTGAGGGACAACAGTGGAAGTCCTTTTGCAGTAACCTGAAGAGTTCCCCCTGGTTTTGGGGGTGGGCGGGACTAAAGAGACTGACGGATAGACAGACCAATCATCAGTTAACGTACGTGCCTGCCTCCTCCACTCGGCTCACCCCTCCCAGATCGGTGGATTCCTCTGCTCGTCTCCCTCCCCTGCCTTAAAGCATCATAAGGGGGTTGAATGACCCTGCATGCAAAAAATACTGTGAAGAAGAGATGGAGAGAAGCTAAAAAAGCGATGACAAAATGCCTGGCACTCTGGAAAAAGACTACGGAAACCTAACTGGTGCCAGGGGGGTCGACCTGGCCACACACACACACACACACACACACACACACACACACACACACACATAGATGTTGCCATTAGAAACGGGAGCAGTTCCTTCAGACCAGCCCCCATGCAGTGACAAAACTCCCAAACCCACCTGTTAACACAAGAGAATCATGATGTGTTGACCTTCATCTGCACTTTCTCATTGTCTACTTTCTAAAAAAAACGGGGGGGACAGAACCAATAAAAACAAGGAAAGAGACTATCGTATGAGGTCGGAGAGAAACGGCTCATAATTTTCACCTTCCCACTACATTTTTATTTTGTCATTTTGACTGATTGCACTCTGGAGGTCAGCCCGTTGGATCTCTGCCTGGACTGAAAACTACCCCCTCTATTGTTGACTGTTCTGAACTCTAAATCCAGTATTAACTCATTTGTTACATGTGAAAGCTTATCAAGTGTTGGTGTAGGAGGTGAGCCCAGAAGGGAGAACCCCACATGCACATTGTACTGACATACCTACACACATGCACACACACAAACATACAGAGTACGTTCTATGTACCAGTACATACGTGAAAACACAATTATTTTCAAAATATAGCACTTTCAGCACAATCCTAGATGTTAGCAGACATTTGGCCTGGATACCAGGGTATGAGTGAACCATATCGTACTGTCATCTCCCCTAGGAGCTCACCTCGTTACATCATAGTCTGTTTTCCTCACCATATCGCTTGCTGTTACACCGGGAGCATAACTTGTTTTTGTAACTGGCCTGTAGGGGGATATCAAAAAGCACAGAGGTGATTGACCACACCCCTTGAAAACTGAGCAAAAAAACATGAACAGACTTTTATCATGTTGGTCTCTACAGTTCATCACAGAATCACTAAGTGCGGCTGCAGGAGAGCATATTTTAATCCTGGAGGTCCCTTCCCCCTTTTGTTTTGCCCAATTAAAGCAGCTGGTGTCAGGTGTGGATGCTGGCTGGAAATATCAGAATCAAAGTACAAACTGTAAGCAGCAAAACGAACACTCACTGACATTTGGGAAATGGCACACCGACCAGGGTGGTAAATGTCAGCACATTTCAGAAGCTGCCAATGTGTAAACTGTAAGTGTTCCCCTGACTATATATCTTTTTGCAAAAATGATCTTGTACTGAGTCTTGTAATACACACATTTCCCTTCAAGATAAAAAAAGTCTTCACATATTCAGATTTGGCTTGTTTTTCCCAAATCTGAACAAATGCCACATTGTGTGAATGTCCAAAGCGCCTTACGATGATGCCATGATTGCATACATTTCTTTGCATGGTTGTTCCCTTCACAAAATCCCACTTGATTCATGAAGATGTCTTGAATCAAGCAATAGTGGAGTGAAATGCCTTATTAAAGATACTTCCCCCCCCAGACCTTTTAAAAAATATATATATGTGAAGACTCAGTACAAGATTGAACCAAGCATATCATTTCTGTTTTTGTTTTTCATGTGTCCATCATCAGACTTGATGTGGCCATGACTTGGTTCAGTTGCAGTAGATTTTTTTTCTACACACAGAGTGAGCCTGCACTCTGATTCATCGTCATCAGAAAATTCTTGTCAGCCGTTACAGATCAGCTCAGTGGAGGCTGTATGTGTAGCGTTGATGCCTGCATCCACTTTTCCATCATATCTTGACATCCATGGAAGTGACTGAAGATTTTTTTTTTTTTTTGTTCTTTTGACTCCGGTGAGGAAGTTGACATGAAGAAAAATGTTTTCAAGGCTGCCAATCAGATTGTGATAAGTAACTCTTTTGTTTTCTTCTTCTATCACTGAGTCGCACTGATCACATTGATCAGTCTTGGAAACTGACAGACTGAGAAAAATATGAAATGAGTGCAGTGTTTTCCACTGTGTTCTGTGATTACACACTAATGATTTCCTGGGTTTCTTTTAGTTGTGGTAATTGTTTTTGTAATGGCTGCCGATAGATTGTTAATAATTTGTTTGTAATACAGTGGTTGACATGCATCATTCACTTTCATTCAACTCTGAAGATAATTGTGCATATTAGAAGGGCCGAGTCCTATTTCGAAAAAACAAAAAGTTGCACAAAAATGTACAAGCGTAAAGATATGTGTAGTAGTAGGTAGAACTGCTACTCCTGTTTGATGTGTGACGTCAGTAAGAAATGTACATTTAGCTGGTGATGACCTTCTTTTCTTCATTTCTTTCTTGTACTACTTTGACCTGTATGTCTTTTAAAAAGACAATTGGTGGAGTATGTATCAGTTGTTTTTGTATTTTTAATACAATAATTGTAAATATTGGTTATATTTTTGTTCAAATGTACTATGTTTATGCCTCAACATCCAGTTTATATGAAGCTGGGAATCAATAAATACTGCATAAAGAATCAAAAACTAGGTTTAAATGCACTTGTTCATTTTTTCTGCATCTTTTGATGTCTTTCTTTTCCAATTCCTTTTTATTCCTTCAGAGGACTTCCCGCCCAGATACCGTCTAGTGTTTGCACAGGTCATGGAAGCAACTTGAAAAGTCTCATACTTTTCTATCTGACCTCAGTGTGTCAGACTTAATAAAAAAATAGATATTAAAGTCTCTCCATGCTTTTATTTACTTGTTTCCTATTGTCTTGTTATCCAGAGCTGTGAGAATAGTGCCATTCCCAACTCTCATTTTTTACTCCTCTACTTTATTTTATTTCTCATTTCTTTTTCATATTATAATGCATCTCCAACTCACTGTGCATCACGTAATATGGAAATCATATTAGACTAATGCTTTGGGGATACATGCTGTTAAATAGTTATTTCTCCTGCAAGTCCACAGTAATTGCTGAGATGTACTTACCGGTACCATTTTAATAGTTGAGGGGAAACTTAACATTCAACATTTATACCATTATATTTTCCTGTAATTGAAAAAAAGACAAGGCAGCAAAATAAGCATACTGGGATAATCAAATAATTAAGTAGCTATACTTTTGTTTTATTTTATACAGTTTTATACAGTACTTGTCTTAAAGCTGTAGTGCATAACCTTTTCTTATAAATGAATGTTGGTTACATTCAAGCCATTGCCGAACGAGTTGATTAAGCCAATCAGCGCCACAAAACTGTCTCTGTATGGCAGTATTTGCCAACTGGTGTCGCCCTCCACAACACTGGCACAGGAGCTTTGTAGAACCCCAAGAAGCATCCAGGAAATGATTAAGTTGTTGAGTCTACTAAGAAAAAACCTGGTTGAACAGCAGAAGGTATAAAATCCATGCCCGATCATGTAGATGCACCAACAATGTTGTTGTAATTGCTCAGAATTACTGATAGGGGCAACAGATATTCCGCACTATAGCTTTAACTCTTCATACAACACAGATCCTTTTCAGAATTACCTGCTGTAATGGGGCTGACACATGAGTGTGCTGTTTCTCTGCAAATAATAACTAATATATGAACTATTACAATATATCCAGCTTGCTAGGTTGTGTATATATGTTTATTATAATGTATACAGTATTTTTCATCACCTATTATTGTTATTAACATAGTCCAAAATGATCACCGCTTGTGTTATTTTATTTAGAGAAAAGTGAGTAAGCTCATTGTAAACCCAATCTCTCCACAGGGAAACTTAAGTTCTCAATCAAAACTAGTTGGTGCCATGGTGCCTCAGTTCATCGGAGTATGCTTGGTTCAGATTGGGAGGATGTATAAGCTCCTGCAGTTTGACAATCTGACTGTAGCTATATGGTAGTAAACACCATATCACAGCTTGACATCCCCACTCCTATCTATGAATAATGCAGCAGGCTACATAGTCCTGCTTCCCTCTATCACAGAGCCCAGGGCCCCAATTTGACACTCTCCAAAAAATGATGCACACTCTCAAAGTAAGGGATGAAGAGCTGCCCCTCCAAACACACACACAAACAAACACACACACACAGACACACACACACACACACACACAAATGTGTAGCCTTGTAAATAAATGCAAAATGTCTCACTTTCTCTTGCTAAATTTTTTTTTGTTTGTTCTTTGTCTCTCACCACTGGAGGATTTAGGAGAGAATGAGTACTTTTGAATTGAATGTGCAGGAAATGTGTGCAGATATTCAGCACGTTTTGCAAATTTGCCAAAACAGCCACTGGGATGTTGTTCCTAATATTGTATTTATTTGTATCAGTTTATCTTTAAACATACTTCTTTAATGGGAAAGAGTCAGCCTTAACTGCTCTCCATGTCCAACATCCTTTAATACACAAACCACTTATTTTAATTTCCTTCTGTTCAGTCAAAAACTTTGGGCCTTAATTATTATGGTCTGCATTGATTTCTCATTATTCGCAAAGAAACGACACCCACTGCAAGACGATAGTGATAGCTCTATATATACAAAAAAACATCTAATTTCCCCTATAGCCATAATGCTGACAAATCATGTTTGCATTAGGATAAAAAAGTAGTCTCCCTTTCGCCCGGCTGCATTAGAAAGATAACTGTGACTGACACGGGGGTGGGAGTGGAACCAAAACAACTAAATATTACCCCGAGCACTGCTGCTGCGTGAAATTAGAGAGGAAACACTGCTGTAATCTGTATGCGACAGTATATAGCAACCACCCCCCTGACTCCAATATGTTCATGACTCACTTGGCTCTGTGGCTGTGCTTTGCTATCAGAGGCACCAGGGGGCACTCTTCACTGCGAAAAAGGCTGCTACCAGATGGACCTGTCCACCCTTTCCCTAGGCAACTGGCCTTATCAAGGGCTAGCAGGCTGCCAGTGGTCCTCTGTTGATAGCCTGGATGGTTGTGTGTGTGTGTGTGTGTGTGTGTGTGTGTGTGTGTGTGTGTGTGTGTGTGTGTGTGTGAGTGACTGAGTGACTGAGTGAATGAGTGAGTGAGTGAGTGAGTGAGTGAGTGAGTGAGTGAGTGAGTGAGTGAGTGAGTGAGTGAGTGAGTGAGTGAGTGAGTGAGTGAGTGAGTGAGTGAAGCTCGGGCCCAGAAGTTGTCTGTCGACCGTGTTCAATGGAGGCAGCTGGGGGTCATATTATATTATGGGGACTGTCTGGATTCCTTTCATGGTGGATTGGGTGAAGCAGTTCCAGAGCTGAGGGGAGTGGAGATGTCAAAGTGTTCAACCGACCTGTGTGTCTGGACTCCACATGGGGGCTACACACTTGTTTGAGAAGACGGTTCAGTTAAAAGCTGGCAGGGTCAAAAGAATTGAGAAAAATGAAGATTAATAAATAAATAAAAAGCTGTTTGCTGCTGTTTGCTGGGGTGAAATCCAGTGAAGGCATGGGGGCTGAGAGCAGCGTGCAGAGCAGTTCAGAGCAGATCTCACAGCTTTTGATTTCGATTGAGAAATAGATGTCCCACATTCAACCACGGTTCATACAGAACCCTCAAATGGAACATCAGCATGGCATTCTTTAATTACTGGGTTTGGGTTGGTAGCCTGTATTTTATGATAATTTATATATACCTATCTCTTCTATACCAACTATCTTTAAAATGAGTGTAACAGTTTTGGAAATCTACATTTTAATCTTATAAGATGAGAGCCCATTTCTTCATAGGCCTACATAGTCCAATAGACTCCTCTCTAATAAAACATTTCGAGGCAATTTGCCACTGTAAAAACCCAACAATTTGAGCAACATCAACACAATTTGATATCTTATGAAACAGAAATCAATTCCAAAAATCAGAGCAAGACCTACAGTGTTCATAGATAAGCTGCGCAGCTCCAAAGTATTAAGATATGTCATCACCTGGCATCGACCCTTTGGTTATTCATTGGAGAGGAACCCTTTTTTGCTGTGCGGCTTTCGGGGCACTCGCTCTTTCCTCGACTCTGCTGCCCCCCAATGCGGTGGATCTGCAGATAGTGAGCTCTGCCTTTTCACAGAGCACCTGCAAATGTGCACAGATAAGGAGAGGGAGACACCCTATATACGAGACACAAAAGCCAGCCGTGCACACTACAGCTACAGCACTCTCTTGACTCTGTCTCAACCTCTATTTTATATATCTAATGTATCTATATCTATCTATCTATCTATCTATCTATCTATCTATCTATCTATCTATCTATCTATCTATCTATCTATCTATCTATCTATCTATCTATCTATCTATCTATCTATCTATCTATCTATCTATCTATCTATCTATCTATCTATCTATCAGCAGAGACCCTCCTACCTGCCACTATTCCCCATGTCTGAAACACACAAGTCTCATAAATAGATCTGTGCCTTCCTCGCCTCACGCTGTAATGACTCTCTTGTCATTCATGTTGCTCGCAGAACAAAATCATAGAGCGCTGAAACATCCTCTCAGCATCTGCTGTGGAGTAGAATAAAGTATGAATGAGGATCAGAGCAAAGCCTTCAATATTCACATGTATATACCAGTTTTGAAATATATATTTAAATAATGGTTGGACTCCCAAAGACTGAACAGGAGGTAACCAAATCTCATAGCAGCACCTCTCTCATTGACATGTTGTAACTTGTTTGTTTATTCCGTACTTGTCTAAAAAAATTACAGGTTGTGGTTTTACTGGGGGTTTATTTACTAGCCAGGCTAGCTGTTCCCCTGTTTCTATCTTTTTTGTAGACATGATAGCAGTTTTAATTGTGTCACCTCACTTAGAGAAAAGAAGCAAACTAGGCTATTTTTAGCCCATGTATTTTTAGAATTTAAGAAGCAGAATCTTCCATTATTGATTAATCGATTAGAATATATTTTGAAGGTATATTCATTTTTAAACCTAACTGGAGTAGCTGTGTCAAAGCACCTGACACATTACCCTATGCCAGTGGCCTTCAAACTGTGGGGCACCCCCCCGGGGGGGCGCAGAGTTATGACAGGGGGGGCGCCCTTTTTTTATATTAACATCATATTAAGCAAATGTAAGTTATCATACAAAAAAAGGAATACAATGTTCATCATCATCTGGGACGTAATCCGAGGTTAACTGATCACGTCACATTCACGTCCATGCACAGTGTGTGTTGACTTTATTTAAAGACATTTGGAAATGGGGCTGCCCTCAGTTGCCCATGCACTGTGTATAGTCTAAAGCCTATTTCAGCTTTGTCTGTGGAAATAAAGATAGCTGGACAAGAGTTCTTCTGCTTCGTTCCTCTCACTGCATTTAAATGCATTCATTATATTACAGAGAAATATGTCTCGTTAAAGAAAAAGAGCACCAAGCCCATCCCAGAGGACACTGCATAATATTTTATTTTAAATTAATATTTTATGGAAAATGTATGTGTCTTTCTTCAATAGCTTCTAATTCATCCGACCCAGTGTCTCCAAATTATTTGTTCACAAAAAATTCCTCAGATTTAGCCTCTTAATTTTCCTCTCAAAGTGCACCAGATTCATAGCCTGACATTCCCAGACCTGCCACTAGGCGCTGGCAAATTAAATTTGCTGCGCCTGTTGGTCTGGAAACTCTCCGTTGAAGCTTTTTCAAAAAGACCAGAAATCTGGGCTCACGTTTCAATTGGTTCTATCTAATATGGGCGGGCCAGAGCCCTTTGTATGGTACTCTGGGGAGGACGTAACCGGATGACGACAGTGACGTGCATAGTAAACATCAAAGATGGCTGCGAATATGTTGTGCGGATATGTTGAAATGCACGAATAGGAGCCGCCCCTTGAGTTGGAAATTACTATTGATCGTGGCCAGACCCTCTATTGTTCAAGATATCAGGGTCTGGATTTCCAGGCTACCAGATTCATGCATTTCACTTTAAAAAGGTAAAAAAAATATCCCGGGGGGACATACCCCCGGATCCCCCTAGGAGGGTCTGGTTCTCCACTGGCTACTATTTTCACCCAGCAGGACATTGGAGGAACTAGCGAAAAAACACTGGGTGTGTGAATGACATTTAACAGTAGTCAATAATTTGGGCAAGTCTGTCTGCCTATCTTTCTCACTCCCACTTCTATCCATGCATAAAGGAAGCAGGATTAAAACACTGGATTAAGATGTTCAAATGTATTTAAAAAAGCAAAACCAAAATATACTTAGATAAAATGTTAAAATGTTTAAAAGAAATTGTTTAAAAATGCACAAAGACGTTTAGAATGTTTAAAAAATATGTTTAAAATGTGTTAAATAGGAACAGAGTTGTTTAAAATGACGAAAATATTTTTCAAAACACACAGGGATTTTGAACATTTGGGGGGGGGCTCCGCTGAAATTTGTTCTCTGAGAGGGGGCTCACTCTCTCACACTTTGAAAACCCCTGCTCTATGCAAAACAATATGTTCAAATCAATAATCCGTCATGCTTTTGTGAACACTAACACTTTTCACGTCAACACAGAAGGTTCACACACAGTCCAATAATGAAATGCCAGAAACATTATTGTTTGTAATGGAAAATCTGTGGGAAGCATACAACTCAATAAGTGACAAATTCCCTTGTGTGTTTTCACATGGTGTGTGCTACTCCTTTCAATCGACCCAGAAGGATCCCATTTGATTGCTATCCAGGCTGTAAATATAGCTAAGTGCCAGGCTTTGAGGTGCTTTGAATTCAAATGGTTCTTTTAAAGAGAAACACCGCCCATGGATTCACTTACAAACCCGTCTCACAATGTGCTAGTTGGCATGCAGAGGGAAGAGGCAAGCCCTCCACCTCATTGACCTGCTTTGGCTGGGTGTGTAAGCATGTGATTAAAAGGTCTCAACCTACTTATGGGTGATATTTTAAAATGCAAAAGAATGGTTTAAGGAGTCTATTATGGAGTAATACGCTGCAATTTATTACTAGGCACGGTCTACTGAGTCTGGTATTTTTCAATATCTTTTAGCATTGTTTGAAATATATGAATATCACAATGGTACCCAGGGATCGTTGTTGAAAATGTCAAAAAGTTAAACTGTTAATGTCATATTTTGCAATTCCACCATGGGGGAATCATGAAAGTTCCATTAATCTCCTCTCTAGAATGTGTCTCTAGTGTAACAAAGTCGTTTTTAATTTGTTTATGACTGCAGTGATAATACATAGTGACATTTACATCAGCCATCCAATTTGAAGGAGGGTATGGAAAGCTAAATTTGCCAGGTGTACGGCTGCTCAATATGGTCCTATCATTGGCTATGTAACAGTTGTCATGGAACCAGCATCACCATCCACCAATCAAAGCAGAGGGTCATAAATAATGTTATCATTTTTTAAGTGAATCACCTCTGACCAGACTGGTTCAGTACAGGACGATATGAAGCACTAGGAACTGAATCACTTGGTGGACATCAAAGAGTCTGATGAAAGACACTCAACAAAAAGTATAATTGAATTGTCTCATCCAATATCAACCAGTGTTAGCTCCCTGTCATACATTTTCATAGAAATCTAACACAAGAATGAATATTAAGTTGTGACCTGTTATTTCTGAATTATGGCTCAAAATATGAATATTCCTCTACAGTACTACTTATCCATGTCAAAGGTAGTTCATCTACCCCTTACTATGAGTAAAGGTTCACAGCTATGCAGTGGATTAGGTTAAACACACTTCCAATACAAGTTCAAGAGCACTATGTCTTTGAAGTTTGTACTAATTAGCTGAAAGCTTATACTGTCAGCTGATACTAGGTCAGGACAATCCAGCACATAAAGTTCTATAAAAAACCCAACATATCCTTTTTAAATGTTTATAATATAGAAAATGTAGAGGAGGAGTCAGCGATTCTTTAGAATGCTTGTTGTCAAAATCACTGAATATCTCGTCAAGTGTGCACTGACAAATAGTTAATACAAAGCCTATGTAAACTGGTATGTAAACAAATTGTATGTAAACAAATGGGGCCCACCGTAGCTGGCCACATGCTTGTTTACAGAGCCTAGGATGTGTATTTATGTCACATTTTTGTCAGCTTACAGTACGTACAGTTAGCGGATCGTATTCACTGATATTGACAAAAAGTGAACAAGCATTTTCCAGATCGGCTGACTCCACCTTAACGAGGTGCTGCTAGTATTGTTACATTTGGACTCTATGTCAAGCTAAGCTAACCGGCTGCTGACTGAAGCTTCCTACACATTTTTCGATACAAAAAAATAAGAGAAAATAAGTCAAAAGTCCAATTATAAACGCTTCCAGCTGCCCTGCATTGTGTACTACAGTCAGTAAAATTCTGTTTTATATGCAAATTTGAACTCTCAAGTAATTTACAATTAATATAAGTATATTCCTGAGTAGATGGCGTAACATATGATATCCAGTATTTAGTGTTTGTCCCTCAGGCTAACATACTGTATCATCCAGCTGCTGTGACAGACTTCACAACAACAAGCTGACATTCACCTCCCCTCTGAACCACTAATTGCCTATTAGACCTAACTGGGTTTAAAGGGCCACACACATTCTCTCACACATCACAGGCCAGCTCACCTCCAAACTGTCTTGCTGCTCTGGCAAGTGTCCCACATAAGGGTCAGTCATGGTCGTTATTCGGAACAGAAAGTAATTGAGAATAAGTGGGGAAACCTGTCAGACCCCTGGTGTGTTTGTTTTCTATCTCGCTCTGTTGGCTATACTGTATGTGTGGAAGATTATTCCCTTGGCAGATAATAATAATCGATTACTATTACGTTATTTTTCAGGAAAAAGATGCAAGCATTTCAACATCTGGAATGTGAAGATTGGCTGCTTTTCTCCATTTCATATCACTGCAATGAATATCTTGGCATTTGACATGAGTTCGGACAGAACAAGCAATTTCAAGCATCACTCTGGCACATTTGAAATTAGGGATAGGCCTTCTTTTTACGACAATATTTGGAATTTCAAATAAATTATCTAGAAAATAACTGACATGTTAAAAAAAAGAAAATAATCTCTAATTGCAGCCCTTTGGGTATTACACATTATATCATTGCCACATATTTTCCGTTGACGTAATAACAATTATGACTATACATTTGCTGAATCTTAAGATAAAACACCAATTTCCTGACTGAATTATTACATTTTAAACATTATCATTCTACATCTCCAGTGTATTCAAGTGTTCATACAAATTGTAGTAATTTGTTCTACTGCAATTATCCATCAACTTTTTTACAAAAATGTATCCACTGAAGAGGGGTTTTTACATGTTGTATTATTATAACCTTGTTAGTCAATTGTATTAATACATAATGCTTCTTGCATTCATAACAATATTGTAGATAATGTGTTTTCGCCATAAGGTCCTATATATTTCTAAAGCACTTTAAACAAACAGGTTAACAGCCAGAGCTCCAAAGGTTACAAATGTAAATCAAAGCAAGAGGAAATCACACAGGTTGGCTGATGATGACACTGTACAGTTTTTCATGGTTGGATTCACAGAAGGCTCAGATTTAAAGGCAGGACCCGCTGCACATGAGCACATAGTTCAAAGGTCAGAAACATCTGAAGGCTTTCTCATGTATTTCATTGCTTAGAAAGAGAGTTTGGCTTGTCACTGCTTTTTCTTGGTGCATGCTACATTAAACGCAAGGCTCTTTCTTGCACAACATAAAGCTAGCATTAGTCCTGCTACTATTTATGTTTCTCTCCATGGACACCAACACCCATTGCAGCAAGGTTTAATTAAAGGCTTATTATCTGAGCTGGAAAGTACTGTAGAGGGCTGGGGATATATACAGTGAGTACATGTGCCCGCTAAAGAGTGAAATTATGAATCTCGAATGTAAAATGAATTTAACCCATACATGGTTTGTTAATTGAAACATGTACGACTTACTTTGAAAGATATCCGCGCCTAACACTGTGGTGATGCAGCTGTAGAATTATAATTTCAGAAATACAAGCAAAAGTGTCAAAAAGTACACTGAACATTAAACACAGCTGAACAACTTCAATGACCGCAACAGAAGGGGTCTATAGGTTAAGCTTGTTTTCTGTAAAGCGGATTTAATCTCTTTTTATCATTTACACATTGTTTTGCATAATCAATATTCAACATGTGATCTGAAACGGCCTCTGAACCAAAATCTCATTATGCACCAATGTTATACTTCAAAAGCTTCTTGTACAGATGGTCAATAATTCATCATGACCGGCGAGCTGTGACAGTCCACATCTGCATTTCACATGCCTATCAAATTTAGATGATGCACATACATTTTAAAAAGTGCAGACTCATCATGACACAGCTTCACAAAGTAAAAGTTTGCTTCAAAATTCAGAGGGCTGCAGCTGGTTTTAGTATGCAAAGTGAGTTGAACGTTGAAAGAATTGGAGCAATATACCTATACAGGAGCACATTTAGCCTATCGGTCAGTATATGACCTGTGCAACAGACCGTGTGCTTCATTGTTCTTCTACCATAATCTGACGTTCCAGCCTTTCTGTCGAGACAAATCTCTAGAAAAATACAGGGGTTGGATACTTAATGACGTGTGGACTAATAGCCAAACAATAAATAGAAAACAGCATTCTACATGTCTTTGTTTAATTTTTGCTGACATTCTCAGTTGTCTCTTGGCAGCCTGTACTAGCCACTGCTGTGTGTATGGTGATGTGTTGGAGAAGGCAGTGCCACAGCGGGGGTGGCAGGCAGGCAGGATAAAGCAAACTGGTGTAACAAATCCGTGGACAGCCTGGAGGCAGCAGCAGCAGAGGGGAGGAAGATGACTTAACTGAGGTTCATCTTAAGCAGCATCTCCCACCTCGTCTGTGGTGGGCCGAGAGCTACAGACCATCTCCAGCCCTCTGCATCGGCATCACAATATGCTGACTGCTGTGCTCTCATGTAACAACTTCAAGCTCTTATTGTAGGCCTATTGTTCATGTCCTGAAGTGCCTATGCAGCCTCAAGATATATGGGCCAACGCAAGGCGCTACATAGTATATCCATATTAGTGGGGCGACACAGAATTTAATCAACAACATTTCAAGTTATAACTGATACATTATACTGGTAACAAAGTTGTAGGCCTACCTAATTTACATGCATTTAAGAAAGAAATTAAACTTAATGGTAAGACACTATCCTAAGACTGTAGAAAGGTGCTCCCATTTAATATTAAACCTTTTTTTTATTCATGGTGACCACTGGCATATTTCATGTTGTTTAATTATAGGCCTACGTTATTTTGTATTTTTGTTTTGTTTACGTAGCATATCTTGTAGGCATATTGCCATAGGCTAGGCCTACGCTTTATCCTTTTTCGTATGTGTAGGCCTACTATGCCTATAGATGTTTATGTATAGGCCTACTGTTAGCCTATTGTCTGCATAACACATTTTATTGTTAAGAGTCAATAAACGAAAAAAAAGGTTAAATAAAATTGCACCGCGCAAATTGAGGTCATGACCTTATAGTTCCATGATCAGGAGGTCATGGCACCAGAGTTTCTCAAAACCTCCGGTTTTCGGTTCCGGTTGTGCACTGCATGCCTGCTGGTTTCATGGACATATAAAGAAAGGCTGGTTTACTTTACTGTTGGCTATTCCACTTGTCAACGTTTATTTTTACATGTAGGCTAGCTGCTGCTTTCGTAGCATTTCATCAGCGGACCCAAGCTAACGTTACCTGGCCACGCTCCAATCAAGTCACCTCAGAAGGAGGTCCAATGATCCTGCTAAAGCTGCACTCTCATTATGGATGTTTGATTGCTCAAGTTCCTCGCTGAAGTTGGAGTTTCCTGTCCGGGCCGTCTGCACATTTAGACCGGGGACACCAGGGACCAATGCTGCACTGCAACAAGCTAAGTAATTACTGCTTTTTGTTGATGTCTTGGCTGGCTCCGTTCATTTTGCAGCTGCTGACACTGCTGGCTGTTTGGTTGCTTATCAGATCGGCTTTTTGTCAATATGTTCTAGCTGTTAATATCAAGCTGTTTGATTTCTGCTGCTTTCCTTATTTGTGTGCATGTTTGCATTGGTATTAATTATGAATGAGCGAGCCTATTTTTGTTGTGCCTAAGCTTTGTTATTTGTCGGTGGTCGTTTGGCAGGTGCACTGTGATGCTTTCATATTGTTTGTTTACATAGGGGAAATATGAATTTTCATGAAGCTATGAGCTTTCATGAGCTATGCGTGTCATGATGGACACAGTTGACTTTGCATATTTCCCCCTAGATTATCGACGTTGTTTTGAATGGCTAGTTCTTTGCAAAATTGAGTTTCTTGCCAGGGCTCATTTTGAACTGTATATTGGCTTTCATAATTTGAACCTGACTGGCACATAGCACATTAACACAATAACTTCAATGCAATATATATCGGCCTGCCTGGAAATCCCCAAACTGTCCGTCAAACTCACACATAGCCTGGGTAGGATAGCATGTTCACATTTTCACCATAAAGTGAATAAAAAGCTTAATATTAGGCCTATAGACTGAAATCAACTCAAAGCATATCATAATAACATCTAAAATACGGAGCTACTGTTGGTTCCTGTTGCTGCTGCTACATTAAACTGCACTGATTGTCATATTATGATGGCCACCTGTCAACCATTTCACATAACATTTCAAACCATGACTATTTGTGATTTTCAATATAAACATTTTAATATATATTATTATTTATCTGCTGCATAGCTAATGTGTATTTTCCTGCTGCATATCAAGTGTAGGACTATTGCTAGTTGTTTAGCTTGAAAAAGAGATTTTAATCTCAATGAATTTTACCTGGTTAAATAAAGGATATTGATTGATTGATTGATTGCTTAGATTGGTTCATCTTACTTTACTTAAATGCTTTCTGTGTAAAGGTCATAAGGCCGGTGTGCAGGCGCTGTGTCAAGTGTAACATGATATTAAGTGGAAATATTATATATTATTATTGTCAATTACAGCCTATGCTGTGAAATGGGATTCTCCAGAAGATATAGCAAAATCTATTAACGCATGAACATCAGCCTTATCAGATGAAATAGTGAGCCATAACAAACATATGTTGGCGCGATCTAAGACTCCAGTACATTTATAAACAATCTGACTTTATCTCACATAAGACTAATGTCAGAACAGTTTGACAGTTAAATCACTGTATGAAGAGTTCACAATTTATAACAAAACAATATAGTATATATATTTCATCATCATCATCTTCAACCGCTTATCCGAAATCGGGTCGCGGGGGCAGCAGCTTGAGCAGGGAACCCCAAACTTCTCTTTCCCGGGCCACATCAACCAGCTCTGACTGGGGCATCCCGAGGCATTCCCAGGCCAGTGTGGAGATATAATCCCTCCACCTAGTCCTGGGTCTTCCCCGAGGCCTCCTCCCAGCTATATACATATATACATTCACACAATATTCATTTAATAACAGCTGGCAGGGAGTGATTAAGTCAGCATTTGGATGGACTCTGGAGGTTTTATGCTATATGGATATAACTATAAGAGCACATGCAAAGTCAGGTGAATGAGTATCACTATTGTAAGCAGTACATGTCATATTTTGAAAATAAATGTAATCGCCAATATCGAAAACTTTATTTAAAAAATGGTAACACTTTACAATAAGGTACACAAAATGGTAGTAGCTACTACATACCTACTACATAGTTTTTTTTTTTTGTGCTACCTATGTGTTAGGTAGCACAAAAAAAAAAACCCTATGTAGTAGGTAGCACATAGGGTTTTTTTTTTTGTGCTACCTATGTGTTAGGTAGCACAAAAAAAAAAAAACCCTATGTGTTACCTACTACATAGTTTTTTTTTTTTTGCGCTACCTATGTGTTAGGTAGCACAAAAAAAAAAACCCCTATGTGTTAGGTAGCACATAGGGTTTTTTTTTTTTGCGCTACCTATGTGTTAGGTAGCACAAAAAAAAAACCCCTATGTGTTACCTACTACATATTTTTTTTTTTTGCGCTACCTATGTGTTAGGTAGCACAAAAAAAAAACCTATGTGTTAGGTAGCACATAGGGTTTTTTTTTTTTTGTGCTACCTATGTGTTAGGTAGCACAAAAAAAAAAACCCTATGTGTTACCTACTACATAGTTTTTTTTTTGCGCTACCTATGTGTTAGGTAGCACAAAAAAAAAACCCTATGTGTTAGGTAGCACATAGGGGTTTTTTTTTTGTGCTACCTATGTGTTAGGTAGCACAAAAAAAAACCCTATGTGTTACCTACTACATAGTTTTTTTTTTTTTGCGCTACCTATGTGTTAGGTAGCACAAAAAAAAAACCCTATGTGTTACCTACTACATAGTTTTTTTTTTGCGCTACCTATGTGTTAGGTAGCACAAAAAAAAAACCTTATGTGTTACCTACTACATAGTTTTTTTTTGCGCTACCTATGTGTTAGGTAGCACAAAAAAAAACCCTATGTGTTACCTACTACATAGTTTTTTTTTTTGCGCTACCTATGTGTTAGGTAGCACAAAAAAAAAAAACCTTATGTGTTACCTACTACATAGTTTTTTTTTTTTGCACTACCTATGTGTTAGGTAGCACAAAAAAAAAAAACCCTATGTGTTACCTACTACATAGTTTTTTTTTTTTTGCGCTACCTATGTGTTAGGTAGCACAAAAAAAAACCCTATGTGTTAGGTAGCACATAGGGTTTTTTTTTTTGTGCTACCTATGTGTTAGGTAGCACAAAAAAAAAAAAAACCCTATGTGTTACCTACTACATAGTTTTTTTTTTTGCGCTACCTATGTGTTAGGTAGCACAAAAAAAAAAACCCCTATGTGTTACCTACTACATAGTTTTTTTTTTTTGCGCTACCTATGTGTTAGGTAGCACAAAAAAAAAAACCCTATGTGTTAGGTAGCACATAGGGGTTTTTTTTGTGCTACTTATGTGTTAGGTAGCACAAAAAAAAAAACCCTATGTGTTACCTACTACATAGTTTTTTTTTTGCGCTACCTATGTGTTAGGTAGCACATAGGGGTTTTTTTTTTGTGCTACCTATGTGTTAGGTAGCACAAAAAAAAAAAAACCCTATGTGTTACCTACTACATAGTTTTTTTTTTTTGCGCTACCTATGTGTTAGGTAGCACAAAAAAAAAAACCCTATGTGTTACCTACTACATAGTTTTTTTTTTTTTGCGCTACCTATGTGTTAGGTAGCACAAAAAAAAAAAACCCTATGTGTTACCTACTACATAGTTTTTTTTTTGCGCTACCTAACACATAGGTAGCGCAAAAAAAAAAAACCCTATGTGCTACCTAACACATAGGGGTTTTTTTTTTTGTGCTACCTAACACATAGGTAGCGCAAAAAAAAAACTATGTAGTAGGTAACACATAGGGTTTTTTTTTTGTGCTACCTAACACATAGGTAGCACAAAAAAAAAAACCCTATGTGCTACCTAACACATAGGGGTTTTTTTTTTGTGCTACCTAACACATAGGTAGCGCAAAAAAAAAAACTATGTAGTAGGTAACACATAGGGGTTTTTTTTTTGTGCTACCTAACACATAGGTAGCACAAAAAAAAACCCCTATGTGCTACCTAACACATAGGGTTTTTTTTTTTGTGCTACCTAACACATAGGTAGCGCAAAAAAAAAAAAACTATGTAGTAGGTAACACATAGGGTTTTTTTTTTTTGTGCTACCTAACACATAGGTAGCACAAAAAAAAAAACCCCTATGTGCTACCTACTACATAGGGTTTTTTTTTTGTGCTACCTAACACATAGGTAGCACAAAAAAAAAAAAAAATATGTAGTAGGTATGTAGTAGCTACTATAATTTTGTGTACCTTATTGTAAAGTGTTACCTAAAAAATAGGTTAACTTTCACTGAACATGTACCAAACAAATCTCAACTTCTTAGTCCAGTATGTTTAAGAAGACTTAATGATGTGAGGAATATAGTTTAATTCTACTCATTTGTATGCTGTTCTATATATTTTAGGGCTGGCCCGAATGCCATTTTTCAGGCTTCGAATATTCGTTGGTTTTCCGAGCGAATATTCGAATATTCGTTCCAGAAAAACACACCATCAAAAACAACATAAAAAATAAAAAAAATTATTAAATAATTTTTTTTTTTTTTTTTTTTTTTTTTAAACGTTAATAATCCCTATATACTCCCTGGAACCGATTTTGACAGTATCTGCATATTTTGTTGAAGATTTACGCGCTCGGAGGTGAAGTAATGGATGCGCTATGACACTTAGTGATGTAATATCCTCCTAAATGAGCAATACTACTACTACTACTACTACAATATTACTAACTTTTATATCCAAATATAAAATTATTTGATGACATTATATTGCAGTACTAGCTTCTTGCAAAAAAAAAAAAAAAAAAATTATTAAAAAAAAAAAAAATTAAATAAAAAAAACGAAGCTCCGAATACTAATTTAAGCTCCGAATACTAATTTTCCGAACGAGTATTCGAATATTCGAATAATTCGGGCCAGCCCTAATATTTTGTAAATTAATTCATACATTCTTGAATACAGATTTTCAGCTCATGATATTAATGCCGAAATTGTAGGCTTAGTATTCTTCTATGTGCCATCCGCTTTGTGCTTCTTTATCCTATGCTTTGTTGTTGTCCCCCTTCATGTTTACTGCTTCAAAGATGCCTTGATGCTGTATCTAAGAACAGACCAGTATCCCACATCTGCCGTTTTGAAGAAGATAAGATTTTGACAGATTCTGTCTCGGCATGTAATGGTGCACAAGAACCAGCAGACAATGGGATAATTGGAGCATTGCTGTGACTGATAGGTTAGAGTTACAGCGGTTATGGTTATTATGTAAGAGTTTGGGTTTGCTATATTGTTTCCAAATGTCCGAAAAAGCTTTTCTGAGCTGCCTCAAACATTAGAGTTCCTCTAGTGTTTAACTGCAGTTACTGGTGTTGGAATCAAATGCCATGTGACCCCTCCCTTATACAGCAGGGGGGAGTGAAAGGCCAGTGACGGCACACACGACTACAACCCCTCCGCTTTCCTCTGGACACCAGCCAATCAGCTCCCTGATATCTGTATTCCTGTACCCTGCCATGAGTTATTTTCACCAGCTGCCCACCAAATATCTGAGTCGACGTGTGCATTAAAATGGTGTCGACTCCAGTTATCTTGAGCCATTAGCATCTAGACGGCCGCTTTCACACAACATTATGCCCCAGTTCAGACAATATCAAATTCACAGCATGATCATCACTATTAGTTATGTCTGATTTTCTGGTGATCCATTGAAATGTTCTAGAGAAGTTTAACTTGACCTGTTTATAATAGAGAGTTATTTTAGCCTTTAATGCCTAAACTCAGCGTTATTAGATTAAGTGGAAAGTCAAGAGAAGGAAGGAAGGACAGATAAGGTATACTGTGTGTCCCCTCGCTTGCACAAAATGAATTACCTGGATACTTTCTGTTCCCATTTATCTCTACAAAGGAAAGGCCTCCGGTAGCTCCGAGCCTGACAAAAGTACTTTACATGAGCAACTTTGTCACTCATATCTGTAAAATAAATGAGTATGCAAGCAATGTTCGCAGACCTGCTGGAATTCTTTGCTCTCACTAAATACTGCTGACAAGTATTTAGTAAGGGCAAAGAAAGAAACAAAAAACAGTAAAAGGCTGGGTTTTGACTTTGTCTATTTATTTATTTTTACTGTTAGAGGGATAAAGGCAAGAGGTGGTTATTGTTTGTTTTCAGAACACCCTTTGACAAGAGACAGGCTTTGTAGGACCCCACATTTTTATGCCGTGATCATAATGCATAAGAGTTGACGCTCCGTTGATGTTTTTTTCTCAGCAGTCCCCCGCTGAGCAGCACTCTCAAAATTAGAAGAAAAAAATAACATTTGGAATTTAACATTGCATTATATTAGCTGTGGCAGTGAATACCCTGCAGCTCTTAGCATAATGAGCAAAACAGTATTAAACATGGTTGCAGCTGTTTGTGGAGTGCTTTTGTTGTTGTTGTTTTTTTTAGTTCCTCATTTTTAGGAAGAGTTGTTAGTGTGAGACAATAACTTTAACGGATGGATTAATATCAGTCATATGTTGATGACAGCCCATTCTCCATTGGCATTACATGTATATTCTCCTGTACAGTTTATATCCAGGATGTGGACAATGTATCATTATTTCATTATCATTTAATCTGCCAATACTTTTCTTCATTGTCTTATACAGGAATAAATAAAATATATGTTTCTGTTAATTGATCAAAAGTTTCAGCTCCTTGACAAGGTCCTGTAACCATTACCTCACCACTATTGTCATCTGCTCATATTTTCATTAGAACATTTTTTACAACACAAAGCAACTCTAAGTTCACTCCATAACCTGTCAATCAGCAGTAGCTCATTAGCAGAGAGTTGTTACCGTTGTTGCCGGATAAAAGCCTTTCAGGTCTTGTTTTGCTGATTATCATTTGAGCCATCTGCATTCGGTATATATATATACGCCATAATGGTTAAGCTAACAACAAAGTTAACATTTTGGAGGTGCAGCCAACACCCATGCTAGGTAAAATGACACCCCAAACACCCAAGCAACGAGTGACAATGGTTATGACTTAAACCTATGGTGACTGTATGCAAATGCAGAAAGACAACAACTCTCCTTAAAATGTTATAGAATGCATCTTTACAGCATCAATAAAGTGCAAAGCAATTAGTATGCAGCTGTTTTAAAATAAGCTTAGTGGACAGAAGTGATGTGATTTTAAAACAAAAATAAAAAATCCTAATGATAATTTCAAATTGAAAAACATTTGGCATCTGTTGGTTTGTGCAACTCAAGGTCAGGATGTGAACAGTGAACACTAAGGAAGGAATTCCATAACTCTTAACGGTAGGGGACATTCATAAGAGCACAGGTCCTTGACTCACCTTGTATTTAGTTTCAATGCTGCTCAGTGTGACTGTTTTTGATGTACCCCTGATCTGAAACATCTAAATTACAGTACCAGTCAGTCCCGATATCCCACATCTATAACCTCCCTCATCAATCGCCCTGGTCAAAGATGTGACACACCGCGATAATGTTGCTCTTTAAATGTCAGAAACGCTCAAATTCAAGTGTATGCTCCCGATGCATTTCCTAGGCATTTACAGAATATGTGGAATAGGAAGGGTAAAAATATGTCGTCTGTTATTATTCCGGCCAGGAAAAGCAGTGAGGGCATAATAATAAGCGTTTGAGGTTCAGGTGTTATATATGACCTTTCAAATCTTTTTTTTCTGTGTGTTTGATTCATGAAGGTGGCCCCCTCAATGGCTACTTGACTTGAAGTAGCTTTATATTTGACTGAAAATGGCCTCCAGCTTACAGAGAAGAGTGTATGTGCAAAGGAGTCGCTGTGAGTCATCTTGCCGCTGTATTGGAGTTCAGCTCCTCAGTTGAAAGCTGACTGTATTTCTAAATCTACAACTTAATGTCCAATACATAATGAATGGATTGTGTCATGTGAGAGATATGAAATTAAATTATTGCTATTCAAAAAGGGTATCTATTTAAAGATTTTGGGCTTCTGCTGAAATAGCCTTGGATTGTTGGATCTCCTATGCTAGCATGTAGAAGACAGCATGTAATCCTGCCACCACCCTTGGAAAGACAGACAATCCTAAATGTGATTGGGTGATTCCAGCACAATCCTGACAGCATATCCCTACTGAGCCTATATGTACAATGTTCACAACAACAACAAAAAAACACCACACTGTGCCAGTGTGGGCGAAGGCATGTGGAAAAAAAGTTTATCTAATATTTACTCCTGCTGCCAACAAGTGAGGTCATTTACACAGAAACGGAGAATGTGTAGGAGAGCCCATTACATCGAATTAAGCATTTTCTTTGCATTTACCTCAGTCCGACCAGTTGACAGCTCCCCGTTGCTACAGCCAGCATTTTTTTTCCTCCCCTCAGTTTGTTTGTTTTTCTGGATAAGGAGAACGGTCATGCTTCATTAGGAGAATTCTGAGGAAAACATCTTTGGCAGGTTCCTTTTTTACAATAGTTCTTAGTCTAATCAAAGAGCTATACTGTTGGCACTGAGTTCAGCTCCATTGAATGAACATGACAAAAACCATCAGCTAAAGAAGTTCACTTTTGACTTAAAAATATATAAATATTATATTATTATTATATTATAAATCCACTGCAGCAGATTCATCAAGACGCTGGACCTAGATACAAAAAGACAGGTAAACAATTCTCCATTTGTTTTATTATCCAATGAAAATAAGTTCATGTAATCAACTCAAACAATAATATGAAACTATAAAGTAATATACCAGTGTATTCTCATCCTACTTTGATTCAGGTGTATTTCGTTACACATTTATGTTCCTTATTTTCTCTTATAAACTGCACTCTAAAATGAATCCACCTGCACACTTGATCTGACTTTATTGATCCCATTTAGTTTTTACTGACTTATTCTGAAATGTTCTAAGAGAAAAGCTTCATTAAATGAAATGGGATTGTTTTTAAAGAACATTATATCGATGTTGTGATATAAGATTTCATGTACCATGACAGAGGATTTAATCGCCCAGTCCTACTTTATGTATGCCACAACAGAGACAGATCACATGATTAATCAGTTGAAAAATATAAAATAAGGGTTAACCTGGAAAACAAAGTGCTGAAAGGGAGCCAGCAACAACTTTAAATGCATAAGTTGCACAGGTGCAGTGTCCGTAGATGCTGCTGACTGCTATTATCTAATAATATGTTGAAGGGAACCTAACGCTGGTAGATTTCAAGTTTCTAAAGTAATAGCCTTTTTTCAGTTTTTGACTGTCTAAACTTTGCGACTATACTCGTATACCATAAATATACAGCTTTGTGGTTATGGTTTGTGTCAGGATCCATCCATCATTAATTGCTCATCACAGCTAAGGATAATGCAACTGTGTGGTGTACAGCTTCAAACAATTAATATGGAATGAAACTTTACAGCTATTAATTTTAGAGCAGACTCATTTGTTGTCGCTCACACTATTGATTTGAAATGCAATTGATCCATCCAGGCTCTTTCATGCATTTCACAAAGCAACTTCCTGAAAGACCACAAAAAACCTTTATACAAAGTTTGGATGTGACTTTTGATTGACGTTTTTCAGTTGTCAAACAATATAAATAATTCAAACCGTGAATAGATCTGAAGGCAGCTAACTCAAGTGTGGAATCAGATAATGGTGGGGTTTGTGGCTGCTATATAAGATCACTCCCACGCATTGTTCCATCAAAATGAACGTCCTGTAATTTCAGTTAAATGGGCTCATTAAGTTTTATGTGCTTGTGCAAGTGTATTAATATCTAATTTATTTTGTAAAGAATACATTTGACTAAAATGGGTTTCAAATATAATCCCCTTCCATTGCTAACCAGGAATCACAACACTGTCAAAATGTCCCCTGAAAAATGTATCTAAAGCACTGTGGCCTATAACCAAATACCAATTGTAAAGCATCCATTTAATTTTTAGTATTCCAGTGAGCAGCGTGTTTAGTTTATAAGAAGCAGCCTAGGCCAGAAACTAAAATTACACATGGTGAAGTGAGTTATTGGTATTGATCAGCAAGCCCCTTCAGGTATTTTACAGTCAGTTTGTGCTCTGTTCCAGTAAATATCAAACTTATTGCCCCCTGCAAAAAAGTAACATAATTCTTAACTTCATTGATTTAAGGTAATACATTCACAAGCTTGATCTTAAATATTTACCAAATCTCAGTGGATTTATGTTAGAACTCCAATAAAACTGTGTATATAATGTTCTCTCTGTGTATAATGCAATGCTTTCATCTCATAAAACACATTTTAAAATTAATTGTGCAAATCAAACAATACATAATCTACAGTAAGTCTTCTAGATGTTGCTGCTGATTTTATTATTTCTGCTATTTATTCTTCTGCAACTTGTTCTACCCAGCAGTTTTTATGCTTTAGTTCTATATTCTCACATTATGTTTTACTGAGGGAATTGTTTTAGGGCTAGTGATTAAATCATTATTGATAAATATGCCATATATTATCGCAATTTTCCAAGTGTTAAATATTTTGTCACACTAACACTCAACCCCAAATATATTTAATGTACTGCCAAATAAGACATTAGAAAAGTCAGATTTTTGATTACCAAAAGGAATAAAGGAGTATTTCTTCATCAAAATCTATCAACTAATGAATTATTCAACAATTAATTGTTTCAGCACTACAGTAGTTCCTACATGAAGGATTCATTGTTGTTTGATCGTTCTTTGGGGATTCTAATGCCATTTTCCACTACCACCAAATCAACCAATATTGCTCCAATATATCAGGGTCTGTATATTTGGCAGATGATAAATAGCAAGTACAGAAATGTTAAAGATATTTTCCTGATCTGCCTCTTGACAAAAAAAGCAAAATGAAAACGTTTTGAATAGCAGGTATGTATGAAATGCTCAACCGGTCTTAGTGAGTGCATGTGTAAATGTGTAGTGTATGGTTTAAAATAAAGATGTACAACTAAACCAAAGCAACCAACAGAAAAAAGGTGGTGCAAGGTGGTTTGCCGGCGATGGACTGAGTGAGGGAACAGGGACGGCTGATCCTAAATGCATTCTGGGTAGACTATAGATGCATGAAGTGAGAAACCTGAAACACAAACAGCAGCTCGGGGCAAGCCAAACCTACAGACCATTTATTGAGAAAAGTCAAGGAAAAAACTTCCAATCCAGCACATGAATTTTATCTGAAAGTGTGAAACACAAATGGGCTTTTTGGCAGTGAGGGCATAAGGGGGCATGTTCTGTGAACCACCGCTAATGAGCTCCTCATGATTAGCAATATCCCACATTCAAAGTGTCACAACAATGTCAAAAGAGGTGTTGGCTTGAACATGCAAAATGGCCGCCCTTAGCTTGGTGGTTTGTTGTGGATGGTGGCGAGCAGGGGTCCACCCAATGAGGAGTGTGTGTGGGTAATTAGCCACGAGGGCAGCTGCTGCAAGTCTCCCTGGAAGCTGTCGTCTGTTGCATGCTGATAACATTGACATGTCCTCCTCTCGCGCCACATTCTGCTGCATGCCAGACAATAGGAGGGCAGCAAAGAGGAATAGATAGTTGGAAGAGGAAGACAGTGATGGATGAAGAGAGGGTCTGACCTTCGCTCATTAGCAAAGCGACCTTTTCTAATCGATGAGTTATGCAGTTGAAGGCATGGGGATCCAGCTGACCACGCTCTGGTTTCTGATAGGGAAAGTTTAAAGAGGACGGCTCTTTATTTCATCATGAGTGAGAGACCCATTTTGAATTTCTCAGTTGTTGACTAACAATTTTATCATACAAATACAAATAATAATACAACGTTTGTGAATGATATTGGATAAAGTACAACTTGACAATGCAAATTGGACATGGAATTTCAAATTTCTCAGTCATTGCATATTTATTATGGTGATAGGAAGTCATAAGAGGTTCGTAGGAAGATCTGCTGCTATGTTTAACTATGCCTGGTGCCTGTAAGGTGTATGCATTTGTGTTTGACATCTTTTGATAGCATGTTCGACTGGTTATATGTATAATGCATAAGTACCGGGAACGAGTATCAATAATCATCTCATCATGATCATCATTGTATTTATTTGTATTCCTGGACTCTAGAGCTGCAACGATTAATCGACGAATTGATTATTAATCGATTACTAAAATAATCTGCAACTATTGTGATAATCGATTAATCGTTTCGAGTAATTTTTTAACAAAAAAATTCCAAATTCTCTGATTTCAGCTTCTCAAATGTGAATATTTTCTGTTTTCTTTAATCCTCTTATGACAATAAACTGAAATATATGTGTGTTTTGGACATAACAATACATTTAAGGGCGTCAACCTGGGCTTTGGAAAATTGATCAACATTTTTCACAATTTTCTGACATTTTACGGACCAAAACACAAATCGATTAATAATCGAGAAAATAATCGACAGATTAATCGATTATCAAAATAATCGTTAGTTGCAACCCTACTGGACTCTCAGTGAGGATGAACTAACCAGAACAGTGTCTGTGTCTGACCGTGACACACAGGACTGCAGTAAAGTGACAAAGTAATGAAATTGTGTTTGATGTATTTCATAGGGATTGGGAGATGTTGATCTGCTTGTCGGGTCAATCCTGACCTGGTTTGACACTGCCAGTAAAGTCTGTTCAAAACAGACGGTGAATTGAAAGGAATAAATTTGACACATTTTATATCTGACACAATGAAAAGTGGTAAAAAAGTGAGTGTTTTTTTATTGAGGAATCCACAGAGAAAGTTGCACTGGTCTCAACAAAATGTAATAAAAAGAACCATCTCGGAATCTAAGTAATTAAAACTGATTAATTTGTTCATGTTTCCCAACTTCAGGATGTATTACTGCTCGAACCTCTTAACTTAACCTCAAAAGTAGAATTTAAGGACATACATAATATGTAGTTGTGCCATGTATCAATCTGTTTCAATTTATTTTCATTCTGGATGTATTTCAAAGTGTCATGTTAAATGCCAGAAATTCAACATTGATCACCACTGTAAATATCAATTGCACTCTTAACATTTGGATAAACTCCTATTAAAACTTGTTACTTTAAGCCCCATTAACAAGCCCATTAAATAAGGCATGATGAGGCAGCCTATGGCCCAGGTAATTATCGTGCTGTTTTTGTGGTATGAAGCACATCATGAATACAAATGTAGCCCCCTGACACATGGAGTTAGTCCCCATCCATGTTATGCTACTGATTGCCAAGGTTAGAGAGTCATGTTTTCATCAATTGGTAATTATAAATGGTCTGCATTTTTAAAGCCATCGTAGTATGCCTTTTAATATATGTTTTTCATTCTCCCTTTCACACACACACACTGATGGCAGTGGTCCAAGGTTTATTCAGCCTGAATGGGTAAGGCATGGTCCCTTTTTGTATTGCAGCGCTTCATGGCTCTGTTTGTCAATATATTTCATTCCTGAGTGATTTTGAATAGACACACTGTCAGTTCTAATCATGTGATACGTCATATGGGCACAGGTATGCTTCCGTTAAGTACATATCCGATGGTGTCAACACTATGAATTCCTTCCTTGAAAGACTGTCCTTCAGTGAGCCATCGTCACAGCAGATTCTCCAACGTATGCAATGAATGAACTAGCATTGCTGTTCAAAATGACAAAGAAAACTTGTCTTCTGATGTGGTTTGACAACACATTGTAAAAACTATGTCTTGTGCACCATACTCACACATTGTGAGTGTCTGCGCCATGTGAACTTTAAATTGCTGGAGAAAATTGCGGCTGCTTTTTGATTATGCTCCCAGTATTGCTGTCTATTTTGACCTGTGTGTGTGGATCTGGGGTGATATCTGAGCTTCTTTAAACTATCCTCTGGTCACTTGTGGATCATGTCTTTTTGTTTGACGATGTGTTTTGTGTGTGGTTCGGTATACAATAGTTTTGAATAATTCCTTCAACGGGGTGATCTGAAAAATTTATAGTGCTGCATCGCTTCCCTTTTTATAGTTCCTTGTCATGGTCCAAATTACAACCATTTTACTTTTCTCACATTTTCTATTTAAAAAAAACAAAAGGTGATGAGCTTATCTTGAAAGTCGGTGGACATTAATCGTGAATTGTCACCCATCCCTTATGATTTATTCAATTTTTTTCAAGGACCCTTGAGTTCAGGTTGATTTTCTTTTTAAGGCCTTCTGGAATGAGCCTGTGATGAAGTGCTGAATAAATGAATTACCTCGAATTTGAATGACAATTAAGATTTGAGTTTGAGCTCCCCAAGTCAGCCATAACAGATGGGCACATCACATCATCATCTGGGTGCTCTGCTTGTGTGGTGAGGAGGGGGAACATTTTCACAGGCACACAGGAGGAGGTCGATAGGGCCAGTGACGAGGATATTGTGTGCAGCTGGCTAGAAGACCTGTAGACAATTTTTGAGTGATCCTGTGTGTGGCAGCAATAAGGTGGGAATTAGATGCACTTTTTAAATTGCCTTGGAGGATGCCTTAAAGGCATGCCTTTTATATTATGCTGCCGTGGGCGCAGAAAACCCCGACTGCTACTGACTAAAGCATTCTCTCATCGAAAAAATCACCAACAGACACAGCGCGGTCTGTGTAATGAGCAACTGATCAATCCATTCATGCTCTCACACACTCGGTTCCGGCCTCACTGGGCTGCTACTGTGATGTGTTGAATATCAAACAAGTAAGTCAAAAGGAAGTATACTTTAATGAGTCCGATAAGCCAGACTGACTGGAGGCATTATAGCAATTCCCGTGACCTATTATTTTGATCTCTGCTGGTGTGTTGTTTGCATTTAGTGTGTCTAGTTGGATATCTGATTTGAGACCAGGGGACTTGAATCTGTTTACCTCACCCCATCAAGGCATTGATATTTTAGCTATTGAAAAGGGCTGGCAGTGAAACAATACTGTTTACAGAACTTTTGAATTGATGGTCATTGTACAAACCAACTTCTCTGTCTTTTTCAAGTCAGAAACAAAATATTTGTTTATGCCCTACCTACTTACTGAAAAAGGAGCTAGTGTGGCGTGTAGAGACGGGAGTCGGAGGCGGAGTGTCAAAAGACGGAGCTAACTGCTTTAATGACATTAATACACTTGTCGAGTAACAACAACGGAGCAGACAGTAAACTCTTGATAGTCTCAAAACGCCAACAAGACAAAAAAGGAAATTCCCCCAGTCATAACAGTTCCCCCGGAACCCCGGAACTTCAGTTCCATAGGTGAATTATGTAAGATCACTACACAAGCCCCCCCAGAATTCACCCATAGTCAAAGTCCCCGTGCCGGAAAGGCACGATGGCCCGGCCGCGACTAGAACAAGTGGCAGGGGCCGAAGAGGGGAGGGGCGTGGTGGGTGCGGCAGGACCAAGCCCAGGACTGGGCGGCAACGGCACCGACAAGGCGGCAGGGAGCCCAGCGGGGCGTGGCAACGGGGGGCGTCCACGGCGCGGAGCCTGGGCCAACTCCAACGGTCTGGAAATGTCCACGTGGGCAGGCTTGATCCTGTCGACAGAGACAGTCTCGGGCCTACCACCGACGTCCACGACCAGGCTCTTATCCCCGTGTTGCAAGACCCTAAACGGCCCGTCATAGGGGGGGCGCAACGGTCCACGGTGGGCGTCGTGGCGGATGAACACAAACTCCGCCGTGTGCAGATTGGGTGGCACCAGGGAAACGGGGGTGCAGTGATGCGAAGTGGGGACGGGTGCAAACTGCTTGGCGACCTCCAGCAGAGAGGACCGCTGCCTGGCCGCCGACCAGGGTGTTGTGGCGTTCGGAATGAAATCCCCTGGAACTCGCAGCACCTGACCGTAGACTAACTCGGCAGACGAGGACTGCAGGTCCTCCTTAGGCGCCGTCTGGAGCCCCAGCATCACCCAGGGAAGTTTGTCCAACCAGTTGCCGTCCGTCAAACTGGCACGCAAGGCCGCCTTCATGGAGCGATGGAACCGCTCGCACAAACCATTAGCCTGAGGATGGTATGCGGTAGTGCGATGCAGTTTAACCCCCAGATCCTTGGCAACCACATTCCAGATCTCCGAGGTAAACTGTGCACCCCGGTCGGAGGAGAGGTCCGAAGGTGTCCCAAAGCGCGCGACCCACGTGCCGATAAACGCACGGGCCACATCGGAAGACGATGTCGAGGTGAGTGGCACAGCTTCAGGCCAACGCGTCGTCCTGTCCACCATCGTGAGGAGGTGGGTGAAACCATGCGAAGGGGGAAGTGGCCCCACCAGGTCGATGTTGACATGGTCGAACCTCCTACCAGGGACGACGAATGGCTCCAACGGGGCCTTGGTGTGGCGGTGCACTTTTGCACGCTGACAGGACACACACGAGTCGACCCAGGCCCGTACGTCCTTCTTCAGTCCTTTCCAGACAAACTTCTGAGAGACCAGCCTCACGGACGCCCTCCTACCGGGATGGGACAGGCCGTGTATTGCCTCGAAAACAGCCCGCTGCCAGCCGGCAGGGACCAGTGGCCTGGGCTGGCCGGTGGAGAGGTCACACCATAACCTGACCCCTGAGTCGCCGATCGCCACTTTTTCCAGGCGCAGCCCGGTGTCCGAGTCTTTGAGGGACTGAAAACCGTGGTCCGTGGCCTGTTCCGCACTCATACGCGAGTAGTCGAGATCCAGCTGCACCGCGCCGACGATCACTCTGGAGAGGCAATCCGCGACCACGTTGGATTTGCCAGCGATGTGCCTGATGTCCGTGGTATACTCAGAGATGAATGACAGCTGGCGCTGTTGGCGGGCGGACCACGGCTCGGCTACCTTGGACATGGAGAACGTGAGGGGTTTGTGGTCCACAAAAACCGTAAACTGACGGCCCTCCAGGGCGAAGCGGAAATGACGGATTGCCAGCCAGACGCCGAGCAGCTCCCTGTCGAAAGTACTGTATTTGCGCTCCCGGGGTACCAGCTGGCGGCTGAAAAAGGCGAGCGGTTGCCAGGCGCCACCGTCCCACTGCTCTAACACCGCGCCAACCGCGTAGTCGGACGCGTCGGTTGTGAGGGCCACCTGAGCTCCGGGCAACGGGTGGACCAACAACGCGGCCCGGCTCAATGCAGACTTAGTGTCCTCGAACGCTCTGTCCCTCTCTGCAGTCCAGTCGACGTCTTGGCCGGGCGCCTTGTCCTTGAGGGCCTCATACAGCGGGCGCATAGTGTGGGCCGCCCGGTGTATGAATCGGTGATAGAAGGTGACCATCCCCAGGAACTCCCGGAGCCCCCGGGCCGAACGTGGGCGGGGAAAGTTGGAAACAGCCTCCACCTTCGACGGAAGGGGGACGGCACCATCCCTGTTGATGAGGTGCCCGAGGAACTGGATGGACGGCACCCCAAAAACACACTTCGCCGGGTTAATGATCAAGCCGTGGCGGTCGAGCCTTGTGAAGAGGGCCCGGAGGTGTGTGAGGTGCTCCTCCTCCGAGGAACTGGCGACCAGGACATCGTCCAAGTAGACGAAGATGAAAGGCATGTCCCTCAGCGCCGAGTCCATCAGCCGCTGGAAGGACTGGGCCGCGTTTTTCAGGCCGAATGGCATCCTGAGGAACTCAAACAACCCAAACGGAGTGACCACAGCTGTCTTCGGGACATCCGCAGGGTGCACCGGAACCTGGTGGTAGCCCCGCACAAGGTCGACTTTGGAAAACAGGAGCTTCCCCGCCAGATGCACGGAGAAGTCCTGAATATGGGGCACTGGATAGCGGTCGGGCGTGGTGGCGTCATTCAGGCGGCGGTAGTCTCCACATGGGCGCCAGCCGCCATCCTGCTTCGGAACCATGTGGAGTGGCGAGGACCACGGACTGTCGGAACGGCGAATGATGCCCAGGCGCTCCATGTTGGCGAATTCAGCCTTAGCAACCGCCAGTCTCTCCGGAGCGAGCCGTCGGGCCCTGGCATGGACAGGGGGCCCTTTCGTCTCAATATGGTGCTCCACACCGTGTTTCGTCGACGTGGACGAGAAGGTTGGTTGCAGCAGGCTAGAGAACTCTCTGAGCAGCCGCTGGTACTTGTCACCCTCAGAGAGCGAGCTAGAAAGGCCGTCGTATGTCCCCTCATCGCAGACACATGCGAACGAGGAGAAGGTCAATGCGTCCACCAGGCGCTCGTTCTTGACATCAACCAGCAGCCCGTGTGCGCACAGAAAATCTGCGCCGAGGAGGGGGAAGGAGACGTCGGCTGTAACAAAATCCCATGTGAACCGTTGACCTCCAAAACATAAATCCACAGACTTCGTGCCATACGTTCGGATCGGGGTGTCGTTGGCAGATGTCAAGGGAGGGCCGTGCAACCCGCCGGCGGCGTCGTCCACCGTAGCCGGCACCACGCTCCTCTGTGCACCGGTGTCGCAAAGGAATTTACACCTGGAGAGGGTGTCCACGATGAACAGCAGCCGGCCCTTTGTGCCTGCGCTCACGGCCACTACTGAGCGCAGGCCTTGGCGTTTCCCGCCGCGTTGAAAGTGCACGGAGAGCGGCACTTTTTTGCCTTGGCCCCGAAACGTGCATGGAAATAGCACAAGCCCGCAGCGGTAAGGCTGTCGGTGGACGCGTGTCCTTCGCCAAGGGGAGCGCTGCTGCCCGCACGAGTGTAACTGCGTGTCGGGGCCAGCACATCCGGGGCGAAACGCTGGGTGGCCAGAAAGAACCTGTCTGCCTCCTCTGCCAGAGCCCGTGGCTCCGTGATGGATGTATTCGCGAGCGCTGTCTGGACGTGTGGTGGCATGTGTCGCAGGAAGAGTTTGATGAAAAGGAAATTTGGTACCTCCGTGCCCAGCAGGTTTAACATCATTTCCATATGTTCGGAGGGTTTGCTGTCCCCCAGGCCTTGAATGGCAAGAAGACGCCGGGCTCTTTCCGATCTTGACAGTTCAAAGATTTTGAGGAGGTAAGCCTTGAGCCCTGCATATTTATTTTGGGCAGGAGGAGATGTAATAAAGCTTACTGCCCTGGCTGCAGTGGAGCTCTCCAGTGCTGAGACGACGTGGTAATAGCGTGTGGCATCATCCGTAATCCCACGGAGGGTGAACTGAGCCTCTGCCTGTGCGAACCACGTTGCCGCGGACGTCTCCCAGAACTTCGGCAGTTTGAGAACGATGGAAAGCGCCATGCTGTTGCGATCGATATTCAAATCAGTCTCGGAATCTTCAGCGGGACTGACGTCAGGGTCACCAATGTGGCGTGTAGAGACGGGAGTCGGAGGCGGAGTGTCAAAAGACGGAGCTAACTGCTTTAATGACATTAATACACTTGTCGAGTAACAACAACGGAGCAGACAGTAAACTCTTGATAGTCTCAAAACGCCAACAAGACAAAAAAGGAAATTCCCCCAGTCATAACAGTTCCCCCGGAACCCCGGAACTTCAGTTCCATAGGTGAATTATGTAAGATCACTACACTAGATAGATAAGGAGATACATCTGGGGAAACAAGTTGGTGAGGACGGACAAAAGAGAATAAGAGAGTTTAAGGATTAAAATAAGAAGTGAAGTCAGGTCCATTTCATTTATAAATCACTAGGGAAGCAAGATAAATACTGAGTTAGTTGATGTTAGGGTAAATGCAAATGTAGAGAGGCAGGCAGGCAAGGTTGGTGGCCAGACAGACCAACAGGGCAGCTGGGAGTTTTTGGACCATGACAGTTCTGACCGCAGTAGAGCAGCATTGGAAGCTAGCTGTTGTTGACCATCTGCTATTTCCACAAAGGACCTACAGACTTCAGTTCTCTGTGTCCCTTTTTGCTTTTCTGTACCCTAACAAATTTAAGCTAATCATCCAATTAGAGCATTTATTTGTGGATGCAGTCATCAACTTTGCAGGTTGACGTGAATTGACATACTTGTATGTACTTGTACCAGGATTGAAGACAGAAAAGCCACCAGCTAAGGACTTTATGTTTTGTTTAGATTTCATGACCCAAGAGCAAGTGACAATTACTGTAATTATATCCTGTATAATACAGTAGGAATTCTTCCAGGTGCATTGTAGGGGTGGGAATCTCTTGGCACCTCACGATTCGATTTGATTCCGATTCAGAGGTCAACGATTCGATTCAAAATCGATTTTCAATGCAAAACATTTTTTATGTACATACCCATGTGTGAATTTCAAAAATATATTTATATGCACATCTGAGTTTGCTACTCAGTTTGCTAATCACTTCCTACGTTTGTGATGATCATTAAAGACAATCAACAGATGAATTGCCTTCTCTAATATTGTATTAAGAGAAAAGCTTTTCTTGTCACAAATATGACTTTCTACGAACAGTGCAATAATCAATGCAGCTTGCATTTCAACACAATATGGAAGTATGTAAAAACTAAACCGATTCAGTTTTATTTTATTTCTAATCTCATAAATCATGTTTCTATAGGATTTATATTCTATTATCTATTATTTTCTATGTCATTTCAACACATTGTACAAAAAGTATGGCTTGGAATTCAGCTCTCATACAAAAACGTAAACAGAGATAAAGCCGGTGCAGGTCATGGGTTTGCTGCTCTCAGCCCTTTTGAAGCCACTTTGGAAACAACTCGCACATGTGTGGTGTGCATGCGCAATGGCGCAGGAAGTATTAGTATTTACAACAAACAAAAAAAATAATAAAAAAAATAAAAAAATAATTATAAAAAAAATAAAAAAATAAATCGATTATCAACTTTTCTGAATCGATTCAGAATCGTTCGAGAGAGAATCCATATTAATCGGAAAATAGATTTTTTTTCCCACCCCTAGTGCATTGTGAAGCCAGTTAGGAGCATATACCTAACCTATGGGCCAGATGAAGTCCCTGTGTGTGGGCACTCTGATCAAAGTAGGAGTGTAAAGGCAATACACCATCTAGCCATCATCTGGTCCCTGTGCCACTGGATTTACATTCCCATCTTCCAAACAGCCACATCCACCTCACCTTTCATTCTGTCAGCAGTTCAGTTTATTCCTCGTGACTGGTTTTCCTTTGTAATCATCCCTCATCATTGTTACTTTTCTACTGTGGGATGGCACAATTTTTCTCTGAAGTTCTCACTTATTTCTCCTCAGTAAGTTCTCACAAATATCTTACGGATATGATATCTATATTTAAAGTTTCAACATGGATGGAGTTAAATTATGAATAAAGGCATGTTAAGAGCATTTTTTAAATTTATTTAGTTATTTAACCTTTATTTACCCAGGCAAGCAAATTAAGAACAAAATTCTTGTTTTGGTGTCACCGTAATCAAAAACGGGCAGGATGGTCATTTTGATGAATGTGTGTTTGGCTGCATGAGTGAAGGAGGCCTTATTGCGGTAAAGGAAGTTCAGACGAGCTTTGACTTTAGATTGTAGGTGCTTGATGTGGGTGGTAAATGAGAGGGATGAATCCAGCCAGAGGCCAAGGTATTTGAACCATGATACAAATTCGAGTTCAGAGCCGTCGGCACAGAGGATTTTTGGGACAGAGGTGGGAGCGTGTTTCCGGTCAAAGATAATGCATTTGTTTTTTTTTATGTTGAGGAGAAGATGAAGGCTATGGAAATGCTTTTCTACAGAAGTGAGACTGTGTTGTAGTGTGGCCACCACAGAGGGGAGAGAAGGGCCCTCTGAGTATATGATGGTGTCATCAGCATATAGGTGGATCTTGGAGTTGCCTGCATTCCTGGTTATATTGTTAATGTAGATGGAGAATAGCGTTGGGCCGAAAATAGAACCCTGTGACACGCCTTTGGTGATGGTGAGAGGGGCTGATTTGATGTTATCCGATTTAACTTGCTGGATGTGGTGGCAGATATTGCATATGATATATGGTAATGGTAATGGAAATGGTAAATGGACTTGTATAGCGCTATATCTCCGTTTATCACAGACCCAAAGCGCTTTACATTGTTTTTGTACACATTCACCCAGTCACACACACATTCATACAACGATAGCAGCAGCTACCACGCAGGGTAGGCTTAACACTAGGGTGCTAAGCTAACTAAGCTAACTATCTGGAGCAATTCGGGGTTCAGTGTCTTGCCCAGGGACACTTCGACATGTGGCGGGGAGACGGGGGATCGAACCTCTGACCCTGCACACCAGAGGCGAACTCCCTACCCACTTCGCCACTGCCGCCCCCATATATCTCTGGACTCAAATGTTGGAATGCTTATTAATGCAATAGGAAATTGTTTTTATCTTGTATAGACTTATACGTGTAATGAGATATATTATATTATATTGTTTAATTGTAAACTGAAATGTAGATTCCTCAAATGCGTATCCAACAAACCACTCAGACGGGCCACACCTCTTCTATTATACTATGCTCAGAACTCCCCCTGTTGTATCTTCAAACTGTCCCCCCCACCATCCCCACTCACAGGACTGGCCAAATTGAGAACATTGCATTGTTGTTATGGTGAACTGAAGCCATTGTTGTATCTTAAACCTGTCTGCCTCCCAACCCATAGACATTATAAAGGATAGACGCCGCGTTGGCCGCTACTGCCTATTGGCGCTGACGAGAAATGCGGCCGCCATCTTGAACCGGTCACACGTTCCACTCAGTGTAGTCTGTTTGGCAGGTGCAATGAACTGTCAGCGCATGTAATTAATCATATCTCATTAAATACCAAACTGATTTTCACGCGGTTTTCTTTGCTGCAAAGATCATATATGTAGCTAAGATACAGGGCACAAGTTTCGACGTGTTTTAACATTCATAGTGGGCTTAACAGTCATAGAAGATTCTGATATGATATAAGTAACCAGACGTCCGAGATCAAAACGGGAAGCAGAAACAGATAGGGGCAGTAAAGTCAGCTATTTTAATAAGTTAACAATATATGATTAGGCTATATATATATACATATATTTATTCATTTACAGTGACGAGCATACACAATACAGACAATCACAGGGATAACATAAACAGAGAACAGAAATAAAATAGGATAAAATATATTAATTTAAATAAAGTAGGCCTATACAAAATACAAAACAAGAGCAAAAATAAAATACTAAATGAACAATGAATTCAGCTAAAACAGTTACAGTCAGATGTGTAAAATTCAGAAATCATAGATTCAAATAAACCAAGAGTAGGAAGAGCAGTCATTTTTAAATTGCTCTGCAGAGCGTTCCATGAATTAGGACTACATGAAAAGGCAGTTATTCCTAAACTGGAGTTAACTCGGGGCAATTTAGGAGGAGTAGTCGAGCATGGTACATATGAAGGGTGGATGTTTCCCATGAAGGCATTAAATATAAATAAAAACCAGTGTATATAATATCTCATTAAAAGAGAAGGACAACATGAGTGTTCATGTAAAAATATGTTTTATTTCTCTAATTTAAAACACAAGCTTGTTAGGCAATTGCCTCTTAAAAGAGGACGGGATTATTTAAAAGCAAAGTCTTCTTGGTTGTCCAATGTTCTATACTAGGGGGGGAATACCAAGTCCAGTCTAGTCTCGAGTTGGTTCCTCAGACACAGACAGGAAATCAATGCGTGCCTTGCAGTGCGGTACATTTAAAAACACATTCAATACAAAACCACAGCAATCAAAAGTATTAAATTAAGGGAAAATCAAACAACAACAGCAAACAATAATACTCAAATGCATAAAATAAAGTTAACCATCCTTACAATCGCATTTTACTCCGAAGAGAAATTCAAGCGAGGCGAGTTTGGCAATGTGGTGCAGCCTTATTTTGTGAAAGACAGACACAACCAATGACAACAAGTCGGAATGGTGGTTGTCGATGCCAAACTGTGTCTCCTCAATATGTTCCCCAAGCAGAAACACATCCTCCGTTTCAATCTCCTCCCGGACGAAGTGTGTGACTCGGACGTCTGGTTACTTATATCATATCAGAATCTTCTATGACTGTTAAGCCCACTATGAATATTAAAACACGTCGAAACTTGTGCCCTGTATCTTAGCTACATGTATGATCTTTGCCGCAAAGAAGACAGCGTGAAAATCAGTTTGGTATTTAATGAGATATGATTAATTACATGCGCTGACAGTTCATTCCACCTGCCAAACAGACTACACTGAGTGGAACGTGTGACCGGTCCAAGATGGCGCCCGCATTTCTCGCGCTCAACGCCCAATGCGGCGTCTATCCTTTATAATGTCTATGTCCCAACCTGTCTCCCCCTCCTTTCCCCCACCCAGCTTTACCTGTCTACCTGTCTGTCTCCCCCTCCTTTCTCCCACCCAGCTTACCTGTCTCCTACCCCCCCCCCCCCTTGCCTGTCCCTCCAACTCATCAACCTGACCCCTCCCATGTTTACAATAACAATGTATGTATATTAGAACTGTCTGCCTCTCAGCCTGTCTCCCCTCCAAACCCACTGTTAGATGCTTCCCCCCCTGGGGGGCAAATGTTCCTTATATCGACGACGATTTAAGGAACAAATGGTCACTCCTTGCAACATACTACATGTGTTGGAACTAGTGACCACGCCGCGGAGTTTCTTGCTATTGATTGAAAATAAACCTTTTGCTTTTACAAACATATCATTGTGCTTATATTTCCTCACCACACTGGACTCGGTGGATTAAGTAGCTGGCGAACCAATTGCAGGAGTGTGGTGAAAGACCGATGGTGGAAAGCCTCTGTAGGAGGATGGGATGGATGACGGAGTCAAATGCCTTAGAGAGGTCAATGAAGGCAGCAATGCAGGTCTGCTTGGAGTCCAGAGAGAAAACAATATCATCCAGGACCTTCAGCGTGGCTGTGGTGCACCCATGGCCTGGCCGGAACCCAGACTGCAAGTTGAACAGGATGTTGTTGGAGGTTAAGAAGTGGCTGAGCTGTTTATGTACCAGTTTCTCTAAGACCTTAGCCAGGCACGGCAGGATGGAAATAGACCTATAACAGTTGGGATCAGAGCTGGAACCTCCTTTGAAGAGAGGGAAGACAAGTGCGGATTTCCAGTCTAAAGGGAAGATGGACAGTTCCAGAGACATGTTGAAAAGCCGTGTGATGGGGACAGCAATGACAGGAGCAGCAGCTTTTAAAAACATAGGCTCGAGCCTGTCAGAGCCAGCTGACTTGTTGGAGTCCAGTTTGGTGAGATTCTCTAAGGCCCTGTTTCCACCTGGCATTAATATGTGGTTTTTAGGATCCGATCGCGCTAACTACAGGTGGAAACACGCTCAATGCGCATTGAATGCGCATTGAAATTATCCACATTCGGAGGTGGTTTGAGACCACTTATCCACATACCCATTAACAGTGGAAACGCGTATGCGCATCTCATACACATTAGGCCCCGCCCACTCAACTGCGGCGAGTGACTGGGCGGAAACGCGTACTCATTCAAGCGACAATTCACGTCATAAAAGCGCACCGTTGCAGGTAAACAGACAACAGAAAACAGAAAACATTGAAGATGGAGTGTATAAGCGGAAATGATGTACGAGCTGATTTCCATACAGCGCGGGGAATTCGAATCCGGATCGCAAACGCGCATAGAAGACGCATTGTTAAGGCCAGGTGTGAACAAGCATATTACATTTACATATAACGATCGGATTCCTCAGAACCACATATTAATGCCAGGTGGAAACAGGGCCTAAGACTTCTGAGGTCGTATTGGGTCTGAAGGAGAAAATGCCAGAGCTGGAGGTTGTAGGTGAAAGAGAAATGCACCTATATGAGAAACAACAAGAGCTTATATGGGTACAAGAAACGCTAAATGTTTCATTAAAAGCGCAGACCTTTTACGCTCTGAGGGCAGCAAATCTTTGCATGTTTAAACAACAAGATTTATTAACATATGGTTAAGTCAAGCTAAGGCAAAACAATGTGCATACAATTGTGATAATAGACATTCCCTCATTGTTTGTTTCTCATTATTTTATAATTTTCCAAACTTTTCTTAATCTTAGAAATGTTCATGGGGCCATATTTCCTTCTGGCATGCCTCCAAGGTTGAAACATCACAATAGCTTTTATCACCATGGTCCAAAAACATTAGATTAGAAAGTATAGCTTAATTAAATTTTTCATAGCATTACTCCTAAAACAGAATACACCAATTGTACATTGTAATAATAATAACAATAGTCCTTTTTGTCTCCATTTTTTTTGTTTGGGCCTTTCAAAGCATGTCAGAAGTACTGCAGTTACCCTAAGCTTAAGACTCAGCAGCACTTAATTGTAAAACCTGCTGTGACAATAGACTGCTCATTTCCTGTCATGACTGACCTATTTAACAATCCTCCAGTTGTGGTAATCAATCCAATTATGAATTCTGCTGTGTAGGCCTCAGTCAGTTCAGTGTTCCAGCTATATTCTATCACTCAGGTGGACAATATTACCAACATTACAGCACTATGGCAATCCCCTGTGCATAACGTTGTCTTATAAATGCACCTGCAGCCATTCTGTCACTATGATGCAGGAGTTGTTTTCTGCTCGTCTCTGCTCGTTTGGTTCCGTTTGTAGAAATGCTGATACGCAAAGCTGCTGTTGAGAACAGCTCATCACCCTCTGACTGTGCTTCACAATGGTGTTTTAATGAGAATGAATCCATGTACAAATGTGTCAATTTGATGACTTGCTCACAGTGTTTCTTGGTTGCTGATATCTTCTTCAATTAGTACATTCACACCAGGAAAATGAATGATTTCAAAATAACATTTAACCTGCATGGACAAGATGTGGATTAATAGTTCATGTTTCTATGTTCTTTTGATTTACTTCTCTGGATGTCTGTCACACAGATAAATCCTTTACAAAAATAATCATCCTAAAAGTCTTAAAAGTCAAAGGGTAAATGTAAAAAATAAAAAAAGACCCTTCAGCTACTATCTCTGTCTTTTGCATTCAATATTTCTGCCATGCATTACCATTAAATAAGACTGCACTCATTGTGAACAGCAAAGTCGCTTGGCGTTTATGCCGATTAAGATATGCTTTCTTTTGCTTTCCCATTCAGACGTGGTCTATTCACTGAGGATATGGGATGGGTCTTTACTTGCAGACAGGTTTCTTTAAAGGCCTTGCTTCTTTGTCATCTCTGAGCCAGTTTTCCAGTATTTTATTCTACAGCATGTCCTTCAAATTCTGTGCACTTTTTTAATTTAATTTTGTATGGGATGCTGCTCACAGATTAAATTGCCAGCGTGACCTCGGGGCTTTAACCAGTTAAAGGATGTAAACAATTTGCAGTAACTGTACAAAATGAAAAAGCATCTGTACAATGTATTGCAATATCAATAAAAAATATCCTTGAAACAAATACTGCAGTACATATTTTACCGTTGTTGTTCAGAAGTCAGGAGATAGGCACAAGGTTTTAGAGCAATTGTGAGCAGTTTTTTTAGTGTGAACTGTGTTGGTTACAAGCAAGACAATTTCTATATACTCAATAGAAACAAAGAATAGGAAATTAATTCAATTAGGGTGAGTTAGACTGATCTGTGTGTGTGTGCTCTGGTGGTCATGTCTACAGTCAATGGCACCAGTAATTAATTTGGTTAGTTAGTTTGGAGTACAAAGCAATAGATGTGCAAATGTTACTTACTTAAGCCGGGAACACACCGCACTGGCCGCGCGGCGAGATTACATACAAAATCAATGTACTAGCGCATGGCCGCGCGTCCACCCAATAATCGGCGTCCAGCGGCGGGCGCTTGCGCGGCGCGCCTCATGAGAGGCGCGTGAATCGGGAGCGCGGCCATTTGCGGCGCGTAGAAATTGTGTCATCGAAGGAGCGTGAATCGAAGGCTTGTGCGGCGAACACGGCGCCGCAGAAAAATATGAAAATGTTCATCTTTTTCATTGCCTCCACAGCCAATCATCAGCGTTGAGATTGCCTGGTGGTCTGCAAGACGAGGTGGGCGTGTGGAGTGAGGACATTGGGCTTCCAATACATTCTGCAAATATGTGTATTTTGCATCTGTTTAGCTGTTGGTTGTACTTTAGCCAAGGCAGCGCCGGTTAGCATAGTGAAACTCACCCAGCTGTGTGCTGTTCCTGAGGATAATATGAACCCAAAGTTGACGGCAGTGTCCGTGTGGAATTCCAATATATAGGACGTGTTGTCCTCCGTCAGCCGGCACACTTTCACTTTCAGGTAGGCTGATGTCTGCCTTTATTTTTGCAGCTGAGCACACACTGCTGTTGTTATTGTGTTTAGTATGTTGCTGAATTACTATTAATATGTGTGTATTTTCGATCGGGGTGCGTCTTCATGCTGTTTTAATGATATTTGTGACATGACTGCCGCTGTACACAGTGTACCTACATCTGTATTTTTTGGCACAGCTGGACCATGTTGTTGTTGTTGTTGCACCGTAAGTGTGACGGGTCTGATCTCGGCGTCGGCGTCAGGAATATATGGCCCAATATGATCAAGCGGCGAGCCTCTTGCGGTCACGCGGCCAACCGCCGCCATCGATGTGGCGGCCGGCGGCCGCGGCTGCGGTTAATATGGCCCAATATGACCAAGCGGCAAGCCTCCTGCGTTCACGCGGCCAACCGCCGCAGGCGGCCAGTGCTGTGTGTTCCCGGCTTTATGCCTCTTCTTCCCCCGTGGGAAATAAGGCCGATACAGTGTGTCGCCATTTGTTTCTGTCTTTGGCAACATGTTGTGCCTCCCCCCAGGTAAGGTTCATTTCAGCCAGCTCAGCTGTAATTGTTCTCCTCCAAGTGGTTTTTGGCCTTCCACGCGATCTCTTTCCTGTTGGTGTCCATCTCAAGGCAACCTTGGGGATACGCTGACTGTCCATTCTTAGAACATGTCCAAGCCATTTCAGACGTCGACGTTTGATATTGTCCACTACGCTGTTTCCTCCGGTTTGTCTCTCTAGGTCTTGGTTGGAGATTTTCACTGGCCAGCAAATGCGGCAAATTCTTCTCAGAAAGTTGTTGTGAAAGACATTTAGCTTTGACATGTAGCTTTGAACAACTCGCCAGCGCTCCGAGCCATATAATAGTACTGCCTTAAAGCGGCAACGAGTAACTTTTAAATATCTTTTAAACAGCCTCATGTTTCCTCTAATAATCATAAATTACCTTTAACAGCAAACGAGACCATCAGTGCAAAGAAAGACGTTTTTATATAGTTTTTATTACTGCATTTGATCTGGTCGTACACCCAGTCCGATTTTCGGTTCACGCGTGCATGCTCTATGTTCACATATCCGTATTGGTCACAGATTTCAGTGTGGCGCAGGGACGCGATTTGAGAAGCCTATCCCTCCAGGTGAGGGAAGGGAAGCGGGAGCCTTGTTTGTCGTCATAATGACTGATAACGGGGCTGAACCATCAAAGAAAAAAAAGAGAATGCAATGAAGAAAAGCTAAAAGAGAGAGTGATAGTCGGGCGGGAGGGCGTTGCCAAGCAACGTATACACAATTTCACGCAGCGAAACTAGACTGCAGTGTTTACTCCTAAATGAATGAGCGGTAGCCTACTAAAACAAAGTTTACTTTGCCTCACCAGCATCATCAGATGACCATTATTCATCTGAAATAGTCATTATTTACAACATAAACACATTACCTCATCGTGATCCATACTAACTAACTGCCATCTCTCGTTCATTCGCTTTGTGTGAGGACACGGGGACTCGTTCAGCTCCGTGAGAGGTGACAATGCATCAACTCATTGCAATCAGGTGTGTTTAGCACTTACTGGCATTAGTTGATGCTGTGTCACCCATAGACTCACGGAGCCGAAAAGAGTCCGGTGCCCTCACACTTTCAACACACGGACACACACCATATTGCTTCCTGATTATTTGACTCTGCACTCCCTGCACGAGCTAGAAAACAGCTTCACGACAGCTGGCGTCGTAATAATACTACCACTTTTATTCAAAGGTGTCTCCAACGTGCCGACTTACTCGTAGTAGCTTTAATGTTGCTGTTATACAGTCGGATCTTAGTCTGTAGGCTGTATTGCTTGGACTTCCAGATTGGCCGAAGTATGGCAAAAGCGCCACAAGCTTTTCCAAGACGTGTGTCAATGTCTTTGCTGGCTGCATTATCAGTGCTCACAAGACTTCCCAGGTAGGTAAATGTGTCTACCCTCTCAAGTGGTTTGCCGTCTGCTGTGATGGGTGTTTCTGTAGCTGGGTTGATATACATGATTTGAGTTTTGGAGGTGTTGATATTTAAGCCTGTCTGCTTTGCAAAGTTATGCAGTCTTTCAGTCTTCTCCTGCAGATGGTTATGATTGGAGGACAGAAAAGCTAGATCATCTGCAAAGTCTAGGTCTTCTAACTGCGAGTACATAGTCCATTGGATACCTCTTGGCTTGTCTGCAGTGGTTTTAGGCATTATCCAATCAATGGTAAGTAGAAAAAGCATAGGTGAGAGGATGCAGCCCTGTCGTACGCCAGACTTCACAGGGAACCACTCAGACAACTTTCCATCAAGAATAACACTGCATTCAAAGTGTTGGTAGAACAACTCTATTAAGGTGACCATCTTAGCAGCAGACCCGGGTTCGATTCCCACCCGCGGTCGTTCTCTGCATGTCACTCCCCTCTCTGCCCCATTTCACCTCTGTCTCTCTGCACTATCAAATAAAGCATAAAAATGCCCAAAAAATATCTTTAAAAAAAAAGAAAAAAGAAGGTGACCATCTTAGGAGGGACTCCGTAGAACCTTAGGATCTTCCATACAGTGTCACGATGCAGGCTGTCGAAGGCCTTCCTGAAGTCAACAAAATTGATGTAAAGGGGGTTGTTCCATTCTAGACACTGCTCGATGATGTTTCTAAGGGCAAATATCTGGTCTATGCATCCTCTACCTCTCCTGAATCCGGCTTACTCTTCTCTGAGTTTGTTGTCAATAGTTGGGCTAATTCTGTTTAGGAGAATTCTATAGAATACCTTTGATGGTACGGATAAGAGTGTGATGCCTCGCTAGTTGTCACAGTCTTGAAGATTACCCTTCTTTGGGAGCTTTACAATAAGCCCTTTGACCCAGTCATCCGGGATAGTGTCCTTGTCCCAGATGGAATGGAATAAGTTTGTAAGAACCTTTTGTTGAAGTTTGAACATCGGCCATTAACATTTCTGCATGGATGTTGTCGATTCAAGACGCCTTTCTATTATCTAAGGCTGCGATCGCACATCTGACTTAATTTACTTCTTTACTTGGTGGACTGGTGTCAATGTCCAGGACAACATCTGCTGCTGGTGGATTTGCGGCATCATCCGGTTCCGGTCTATTGAGGACTTGTTGGAAATGTTGTACCCATCGCGTTGCCTGTTCGGTTTCTATAGTGAGGCTGTTCCCATTAAGATCTTTTACAGGGGCAGAGTGACAGTTTTTCTTGCCACAGAGCTGTTTGGTGATCTTGTAGACCACTCCTAAATCCCCCCTGGTAGCAGCATGATCAGCTTCTTTCGCAAGCTCCTCTACAAAGCATCTTTTATCCCTCCTGGCACTTCTCTTCACTTCGCGATCTGTGTTCTTATACGCAGCCTGGGCCTGTTGTATTAATCTAGGTGATTTGGTGCTCAGCATTTTGGCCTTGAGATCTTTCCTCTCTACTATTTTCTTCCACGTTCCCGGTGTTAACCACTCCTTATTCTGTTTCTTTCTATAGCCTAGGATACTTTTTGATGTCTCAACGTAGGTGTTCTTTATAGACTCCCACCTTGTCTCCATGTGAGGGTCTTCGTTGGTATCAGCTAAGGCAGCAAAGCGGTTCTTCAATTCTACCACAAACTTTTTTGGTCTTTGGGCATTTCAGTTTGGCAATGTCAAGGTGTTTCCTTTGCATGCTTTCCTCTTTAATTTTGCTTAGTTTTAGTTTGATGATTGCTATAACCAGATGGTGATCACTGTACACATCTGCATCATGACACACTCTCACATTTTGTAGAGATCTGCGCCATTTCCCATTTATTGCAATGTGATGGATTTGATGTGCGGCCATCAGGCGGGTTTATCATTCATCACTGTGCAGCCATGCTTCCCCATAGCTCTTTCAAAGTTGTTAATGTCAGCAATAACCTTGGCATTCATATCTCCCATCGTGTTGTGGGACTTTTGAGACTGCAACTTGTAGTTCTTCATACCAGCCATCTTTGCCCTCTTGGTCAGCTTCATTTGTTGGTGCATAACACTGTAAGATGGTGAGTTTTGAGTGTTTCGAGTTGAAGCGGGCGCTGATGAGCCTATCACTAATTGGTTCCCATTCAAGCAAGGTTTTAACTTACATTTTTGAGACTATGGTGGCAACACCGCATTCGTGACGTTCTGAATGCCCTGAGTATAGAATAACTGATCCTCCACTTGTCACTTGCTTTCCAGCACCTGTCCAGGGGCATTCACTGATCCCAAGAATGTTCAGTTGGTATCTCTCCATCTCACTGAGAACTTGAGCAGCTTTAGATGTTTCGTACATGGTGTGGACATTCCATGTGCCTAGCCGGATCTTGCTCTTTGGCCCGAGTAGATTATCATTCGCACTTCTGACTTCCGGTTAACGGCTTTCATCAGTAATGGTCATACTGCCAGATAGCTGGCTCAAATCCACATCAAGGCTATTAACATTGGTATTTACATTTGTATCGGTTTCTGTAACATAACTTTTTTTACAGGTTGAGGTTGTTGGCCCCACGCCCAACCCCCAACCTGGAGGGCCAGGTGCTGAATTTTGTCTGGCCACCCAGCTGCTATCATTTCTAGAGAGTAATGACATTTTTGAAAAGTTCCAGTCTGGTTTTAGACCCCGGCATAGCACAGAAACTGCCCTTTTAAGAGTGTTTAATGATCTCATTGTAACTGTTGATTCTGGGTGTGCTGCTATCATGGTGACATTAGATTTAACAGCTGCTTTCGACACAGTCGATCACAGGACCCTGCTGTCACGCCTAGAGCAGTATGTTGGTATTAAGGGCGCTGCCCTCAAGCTGCTCCAGTTTTTTGACTGATAGGACTTTCTCAGTTAATTTAGGACTTTTTTCTTCTAGTGCGACCCCTTTTACTTGTGGGGTACCCCAAGGGTCTGTTTTAGGTCCTTTATTGTTTTCTCTGTACATGTTGCCCTTTGGATCCATTCTCCGCAAACATAATGTGTCTTTTCATTGCTATGCTGATGATGTTCAGATTTATCTCCCTTTGAAAATGAACTGTAAAGACTCTGCAAAAAATGTTCTTGCTTGTCTAAATGAAATTAAGACTTGGATGAGTCTTAATGACAGTAAGACAGAAGGTATAGTGTTTGGGCGTGTAGAATGTTATGCCGACTGTATTGCTGCTCTACCCCCATCCCTGGGTTTAAAAAACTGCTCTGTCATTAAGAGCCTTGGTGTCATGTTTGACAGAGATTTTAAATTTGAAAAGCAAATTGGCTCTGTAGTCAAAGGTGCCTTCTTCCAGCTGAGACTTCTGGCCAAGGTAAAACCTTACCTCTCTCCCAGTGACCTGGAGAAGGTTATTCATGCCTTCATTTTCTCAAGACTGGATTATTGTAATTCACTGTATGTAGGTTTAGACCAGCGCTCGCTGCGTCGCCTGCAGCTTGTACAGAACTCAGCTGCTCGTCTTCTGACAGGCACAAAGAAGCGGGAGCACATAACCCCTGTTCTGGCCTCCCTGCACTGGCTTCCGGTCCGCTTCAGAATAGATTTTAAGATCCTGATGTTTGTTTTTAAAGTTTTAAATGGTATGGCCCCCGTGTACTTGGCGGAACTCATACAGGTCCATAGACCAAGCAGAGCTCTGAGGTCTGCAAACAGCTTATCTCTGGATGTGCCAAACAGCAGGCTTAAAACTAAAGGCGATCGTGCATTCTCCGTGGTTGCCCCGACACTTTGGAACAGCTTACAGTAGTACTGCATCAGTAGGCATCCTAGTGTCTCTTTTATTAAATTCTCGGATGACACTGCCATTCTGTGTCTTATGGATAATGATACGAACACCCTTGTTTATAAGCAGGAGGTAAACAACTTTGTACGGTGGTGTGAGGACCATCACCTCACAGTTAACACAAAAAAAACTGAAGAAATGGTGTTTGACCCAGGTCATGTGGGGGACCACACTCTGTTACTTATTCAAGATGCTAACATTGCTCAGGTTGATTCGTACAAATACTTGGGCGTGCATATTGACAATAACTTATCCTGGAGTGTCCATGTAAATAGTGTGTGCTCTAGGATCCAGCAGCGACTTCACTTTTTACGAAGGCTCAGGGTGTTTGGTGTCCAAAGGAAGGTGATGCTGCTTTTCTATCGTTCGGTGATCGAAAGTATAATTCGCTATGCAATCTCTGTTTGGTTTGGTAATTTAACTGTGAAGTGGAAGACTCAAATCAACAGATTGGTTCTCACAGCATTGAAAGTGATGGGAGTGAGGGAGCACCCCACTCTCCAAGCAATATTTGAGGAAACAGTACTTAGACAGGCTAGGAAAATAATTGCAGACCCCTCTCATGTCTTACATTCTGAGTACGACCTGCTACCCTCAGGCAGACGGTACAGAGTCCCAGTTAAATGCAAGAAAAGATATTTGAACAGGTATAAATTTTCATTCATTCCACTATCCGTTACTCTGTTGAACTCAGGCCGTTAGTAGAATGCCATTTGTGGATCTGTATGTATGTCTGTATGTATGTATGTCTGTATGTATGTATGCACTTTATCATTGCACTGTCAGCACTTGTGTGCTAGGCACTGTATTTTTCTATATAGTATTCTATTTTTCTACTGTCTTGTTGTGTTATGTGTTATGCAGCAGTCTGTACGTCTAAGACAAATCTCCTTCGGGACAAAATAAAGTAATCTTGAATCTTGAATCTTGAATCTTACCACACCATATTCGCTCATCTGAGTCTCTGGAAACCTTCAAGTCCACTCTAAAAACTCACCTTTTTTCACAGGCTTTTACGTTTTAATGAATTGTTTTGTGTCATTGCTGTACGTGTTTTTTAATGTGTGCTGTTGTATTTTAATTTATGTATTTTATGTAAAGCACTTTGGTGAATTTAGGTTCTTATAAGGTGCTATATAAATAAAAGTGACCTTGACCTTGACCTTGGCCTCTACCCCGAGACCTGCCCAGCATGGTTAAACCTGCCAGGGGCTTAGCCCCAGTCGGTATAGCTCTCAGGGGTCACTGATGCGCGCAAGCCTCCCCACCACGGCAATGTATGGGGAAGTAGATGTGCAAATGTATGTACAAGTACGAATTCTGTGGCCCATCTGAGTTGAACCAGAGAGTGGGGACTTGTGTGGTCTGAATCACTGGACAATACTAGTGCAGGGCCCGTTCGGGACATGCCGCTATTTGGATTGTAATGCACCTGTATTCTTGCTGTTATGGTAGCATCTAGCAACCATGTTAGCAGCTCTGTTAAATGCCAACGTCAGCTAGCTAAAATGCTTACAATGACAATGTAAATGTTGTGATGTTAGACTTAGTTTAGCAAATTCATATTGCTAACATTAATTTTAATTATGGCTTTGGTTAATCACTCACATAAAGTTTTACATATACTGTATAATAGTTCATCTCTCAAAAACATTGAATGAGCATTCTATGTTTTTCTTTTTACTAAAATGAACAAAAGTAAGTGCACAGCATTCTTAAAAATAGTAATGCATCAGTTCATATGGCACATCACATCAGAATAATCATTCCTTCACTCCATAGACTCAAAGCCTCACGGCTTACTTTCAAGCAACATACTAATTGAGGACTGTGAGATTAATCACACTAGCCATTAGCGGCCTTAAACTAGCAACTAGACCTCAGCCTGGATTGGGGACTAAATTATTGAAATCAGACTCAAAGGATGTGTGGAAATTCACTGTATATAGGCCAAGTAGTGTTATAAAAGTGTATGAACCATTTGATTCTGACCAGCTTCATTTATATAGCAGTTCAGATCAAATAGGAGGGGTTTTGTTCCTAAAGGGGAATTTTGGTATGGTATATTTTTTTGTTTCATACAGTACATGGAGGTCACCAAACAAGTGACCTGACAGATCCCTCCTCTAAACTGTGTGACAAACATGAAAGTAGAAAATATAAGCAGCCGAACAAAACTTTAGTTGTTGTAACTGTAGCAGCCAGGGATTTTGGATAAGAAAATTAATCATTATTCAGCTTAAAGTTAAAGTTGATAATTTCCAATTATAGATCTGTTCCTGTTGTTTAATGTTATAATGTGGTGTTACCCAAAGTACCATTTGCTCTGTAATTCCAAATTTGCAGTTGATGCTTTAAATAAAGCCGATTTTAAAGTAAAGCTGTCCTGGAAATCCATTACATATCTCGTCATTTATCGGGCTAATTAAGTAAAGATACATCACCGCAAAGCAAGAGAAAACAGGCCAAGACAATTTAAGAAACCTTACTATTTCTCTGGTCTCTAAAGTGTGAATTTAGAGCAATTGCAGTGCAAAGAGGGTCTACTCAGCAGTTTATTTCATAAGTGGGTTTTTGTTTTAAATTAATTTAAATACTGAGTTTTTCTAGTAATTCAGAGTTATTTGCATAACTCTGAATTACTCGGCTAGTTAGGAAATGCAGCACTGATATCATATAAAGGGGAACTGAATAATCCGGCCGTGGCTCTTCACTCCTTACACTCATGCACAAATGGGACTTCACTTTTATTATTACTTAAAGAGTAATTTAACACCGACTAACATTTTAGTTTTTGCTGACCTTCAGTGGTTGAACCTGTTACCTTGCTGCAGTGATGTCTGTTTTCTCCAAGACACTAATGCATTGAAGCTAGACCACATCTAGTAGCTTCTAGCAAGCACTCAGGAGCCCAGGGTTTTGGTGAAGTGTGATATAATTAGGACGGTGTGGGTGATCTTCTCATAGCTCATAATTGGAGATTATGACTCCTCTAAATTAGCTTCTCCATACTAAGAACATAAAAATGTTATCTAATAATGGCATGGTGCAACAATGTGCAACCACATATATGCTGATACAGATATGTCTGATGAAATGGGAAAGTGGGAAAGCAATGAAGCAATATTGTTCATGTACTGCATAACTTAACAGTAACAAAGCAAGCAATACTTGTGGATTCCTGCACCAAAAATGTTACGTATTTAATTATAGCTCATATCCAAGTCATCGTTGCCTTGTGCCCTCAGACTAAAAAACAACAGACATTGAGATTTCCTCAGATCAAGGGGCCGTGAGATGCTAAACCCTCCTCTCAGGTAATAAAAATCTGGTCTGTGTGCCTCTGTCTAAATAGCCACAGGCTAGAAGATATGTGTGCAAAGTGTTTGTGAGTGAGGGTGTTTGTGATGAAGGGTTTTGGATTGCTGTCATCAAAAGGAGACAGAACAGCTTCAGTTTAGGTGATTTTTTTCTGTCGCCTCTGGTCAAAGTAAGCTGTGACTCCATTCCACTGTCTAACTGAAGTAATCACTGCCCGGGGACTTTTCAGAGATCCCACAGACAGACCCAGTTTACATGTACCTAATCCTCAGAGGACATGCGAACTGCACACTGCTTCTTTACTGTGACTGTGCGCTAGATTAAGAAGGTTAGGAAGTGTCCAAGGGGTTTTGTATGCAAATCAGACAACTTCTTCCAATTTTCTGATTATATTTGGTGCTACTCTTCCTGAGAAATAACGTGAGCAACACTTGCAAAATCCTCTGTTGCATTTTACACCAGACCCAGATGTACAAACCTGACTGCATGCCTGCAACCAGAACATATACTGTATTATAATGTAATGCTAACACAGCTTTTAGTCAAACAACACTATAGTTCAAACCTGGCTCAATGTTCAGGCAGTTATTTTTTGATGATTTAATAATAAAATCAAGTTGTGTTTGTTGTGTGTTTTAAGAACTCAACTAATGATTATTTTCTGACCCTCTCATAATTAATTGCATCTTTAGCATGTGACACCTGTGCCTTTTTGTATTTAAAAAGGTTGCGTTGACAGAATCCATGATCTCACTTGCTTCTTGAACGTCTGATTTATGAAACCCATTGAGCGAGTGTGAACATAGACACGAGTATCTATGTGCATATCTGTGTATTTTTTTTTAGAATGTATTGATCCCCATTAATCCACTGCATATAAACCCATCTACATGCTTTATGCACTGTTCTGGCTCAGGGATGTGTTCACAATAATCTGTTGGCAGCGCACCATTACTGCCAGATTCCCAGATGTGCCAATAATGAGACATGTCAAAATTATGCCAGCCAATCAGAGGCCAAACACACAGGGACACGGTGTCTCCATCATTAAGGTATGTATATCTAAATGCCAATTGGAAGCAAACACTGTGGTCATTGTCAGACGGGCAGGAAACTATGGGATGTTCTGTAAATCCTCCAGGTCAGGGTTCCAGTCTGTCTGGTTCAGGGTTAGCTGTCGACGAACCCTGAGTGATGCAATGTAATTAATATCTACTGAGTCATTTCTGATATAATTTTATATAAAAAACAATGCAGTCTGTAATGACATGGCAACTTATTATATTTGTCTCACAGAGCTCTACAACCAGCTACATCTCAGAGGTAATTCAGGTGTATTAGAAGTACACCATATCAGTCCATACTGAAATAACTTTATATTTTGGCCTTGCATACGTTTTTAAATGCTTATTTAAAAGACAATCAGCGTTGATCTACCTGAAGGTAGAAAATGTGCTGCTAATATGCTCTTGATATATTTTTGATGTGAGGGGTAAAAAAATATGTGATATATATTGGGGAAACACTGTATCACAGGTCCGGTATTTTGAGTAATTTATTAAATTAATAGTTCTGACCAGGTTGTAAGCATCTATTTTGGTATATTGTATAAAGTGTGATCCACAGTATTTGTATTGGCAGAGTGTGATTTTGCACTTAGAGTGAACTGAACGAGAGACTGAAGGAAAGTGTACAGATGCTGATGCTAAAGTATTTGAAGTTTTGGTCATAGTAGTTGTAGTTTTTGCTGTCACAGACTGACATGTAATCTGACAGTAGTGACAAATGATCCGTTAATATTTGTCTGTAGTGCTTAGCGTATTTCAAAGGACCATTTTAAGCTGGATGGATGGATATAATGCTGCTGTACCCTGTCGAGTTGTATGAACTATTTATTTATAATTCTGGTATCCTTGAGAACCATCACACAATTTTTAAACATCTAACCAATATGTCCTTGTTGGCAACAACCAAACTATTGTTGTATTGCTAAGAGATTTGGCATTTAGCTTTACTGGCTATTATATAGAGGAATATACACCTATTTTAGTAACCCAATTTAAATCCTAGTCTATCTACAAAATTTACTGTGCTATATAATTCTTATTGCACCTCATCTGCGATAAGCACTCACTAATTGGCTGTTTCTGCTTGCCCGGATAAATGCCACAGATCAGCAGCCACTGCTGGCTTCACTGAAAATAATGAGCTAATAAAGATAAGGATCATGGGAAAATTGCAGATTGGGGACTGCTCATATTCCCTTTGACTATGGATGCACGTTATATGCTCTGTAGTGTCAGATTATTTAGATGCAATTTCTCTTAAAACGAAGCGATGGCCATATATGTATAAACCCTGAGGTTTCTAATACGATGTGTAAAGACCTTGGCTGTTAAAACCTCAGCAGCTTGAAACTCCTTTTTTATTCTCAAGACTGAGCTTCAGTTCATTTCAAGGCTGAATGGACTCACAGCATAGCGTTTGATAGCAGATGCTGACTCACTGTTGTCTTCTGATTACAATACATTGGTAGTATAAAACATCTTTACATTACGCAAACTTTAACATACACTTAAAAATAATGCCTACATATGTATTCTACAGTATGTTACAGACTGCTGTAGATAATACAGAGAGCATGTGATGAACCAGCGTTTTACAGTTGCGCCTCTGTTGAGGTCGTCTATTATCAATCAAAGTGAGTTACAGCATAACATGCATCAGCAGGAGCTCGATATGCAGGCAACTCCAGTTGAGAGCAGATGAGTAGCAGAACAATTGCCTCACTGCAAGAACATAGAAGCCCATGAGGCAGAGTATCTTTCTCTGGAGGAGAGTGGAGCAGGAAGCAGCCCAGGGTAGGAAGTTGGTATTAGGAGACACTGGTAAATTCCGAAAGTCTCCATAGAGCTCATCAGCTCTAGAACAAGACCTGACCTATGTAACCCCAGTCTGCTACCTTTCCGACAGACCTGGGCTCTGTGGAGATGGGATGTTCTTGTTCAAAGTTTTCAGGACATTCTTAGATTCAGTAAATCTTGCCCCAAAGAACATACATCTTTAACTGGACTATTTTTGATGGAAGGGGAACCGGGTTCTGTAAGAGCAGAAATCTAAATTAAAGCTGAAATAAAGAAGATGCTACGGGTTTTAAGGTACATCTCAAACAATGTGCTAAATATACATAACCAAAAAGTTTATAGGCCCATCAGCTAGCAAATATAATTGTCTGATCTGTGGAATCCATTCATAAATAAATAAAATAAATGGTTTTGCCTTGAAGTTTTCAGAAAAGGGTTGTTTGATTAGTTCATTACTGGACAGGATACTACATTCTTATTGTGTAAAACAGAGGAAAGCATTAAATCCTCACATTTGAAAAGATGGGACTCACAAAGATTTGGCATTTTTCCCCCGCTTGATAATTGATTTGATTTGTCAGTTATCAAAAGCTATCTATGGACCATTTGATTAATGCACTCATTTTTGACAGTGAAACAGTTTTTGTTTTTGGCTCTTTACTCCTGGCACAGTGCCTTGGGGATTAAACTATGACCGAGAGTTTAAAGTGCTGACATTTAGCTTCAATTTTAAAGTGCTGTCATCCATATTGGGTGACCAGTTTGGAAAAGAGCCTCAAACACTCCTAAAGCTGAAAGTCAGCACTTGAACCTCATTGATTGTTTCATTCCAAATCCAATGTACAGAAGCAATAGCAAATGTATCACTGTCCAAATTCTTACGGTCGACTGCAGATGTAATTGGCTAAATCTGACATACTATAGATCTTCATCACTGTGATGAGGCTCTTGTAGCAGGTAACGTGTCTATTCGTCTTACAACTGATGCTACAATGGTGAAACATATTTGATCAGATTAAAGTTATTGCCTGTTTCCCAGCAAATCCCGTTAGACAGTGTAAACCATATTTCATGATGTTACTTCAAGGTCTTTTGAAGTTGGGACACTGAGGTACATGTTTACTGGGGAGATTTGACCAGTTATGCCAGTGACGTGTGTGAGCAATTGTCAACTGTGCACTTGTTTTTATTTATCTTGGTCGTGCCTAGATTTAACAGCAGTATTACAAGGTTGAGAAGCTATGTCATACATCATTGCTACAAGTTTGGGTTTTCACCAGTCATTCAGCCTAAAGCCAAAATATTAAACAAATTAATACTTTCGGTAATTTCCCAGGCAAGAATGGCAAACATTTTATGGTTTTAGGTTGTTAAATTTAAGTATTTGAATATCTGAATATCTTTAGGTTTTGTACTGTTGGTCGGATAGAACAAGCGATTAAAATGAGTCTCATTAGGCTCTGGGAAATGACGATCAGACATCATTAACAGACATTTAAAAGATTCAACAATCAGAAGACTAATCGATAATGATAAATTGTTAGTTACAGCCCTATTTTTTCCAAGCATCTCAATGGATTAATCAAGGCATTATTCCTGGAGTGCTCCTTAAGTATTTTTTTTAATATTTATCTGGGGTTTGAGTAACTGCCACATGATGATAATCCATTTAGAAGGGGAATTGATTTGAGTTAATAACCTTATTTATCATCAATACGCTTTAGATAGAACCTTAATCACTGAGAAATATAAAACAAATCAGACCCCTCCAGTTAGATCAAAACGCATCAGCCTGAACCTCTGTGTGCCACCACTGGTGAAATGCACCACTCTCCTTAACAAACACAGACATTTTCTACAGCTTTAAATTGGCTCTTTTGCAGTTTTCCATTTTTAAATAGGCCCATTTCATTAATTTATATTTGCCTGTGAAAGTGATGTGTGCAATTATTTCCAATAAACTGACATGCAATTTTAGTCATCATATGCAACTTTTTCTTGAGCCTAACCCTCATTATCATATAGTGTACATAAAGTAATTTAATATGTACTCTTTAAAAATACAATAATTCTACTGGTTCATATATTTAATCATGCACAAGTTGTATCCATTTTATTTTTTTAATATATATATTTTTAAATTATTGTGAAGCACCCAACCAGAAATGAGAATTATTTCAAATTGTTTGAACTCTACAATATGTTGTCACCCACACATTCATGGAAAGTTTAACCTTTCTAAACTAACCTGTTCTTGTTGTGTTCTCACTGTATTTTTCCAATTAGCTTGAGTCATGTCCACTAATGAAAAGAATAGGCTATCACTTTTGATGGACAGGACCTCTGTACATCCTATTTTAAAGATGACTTATTCAATGCAGTGCCTTACAATACGCCACTATCCATAAGAAAAAACCCTCATCCCCAAGGAAAGTCCTTAAGCCACTGAGAATTAGTTTGCTCAACAAGTCATATAGACTGAGTGGTGTCATTTGGTAGAGTCTGATATTTACTGTCAGGTCATTTCAGCTGGTCTAACTGTGGTCCACAGTCATAATTGGCTGCTTTAACTGTTAAATTTTGAGGTGAAATTAGGAATCTCCCAGCCACTGAACTGTTAACCAAAAAGATAAGCTCCTGCCCTCCAAATACCTCAAACCTCATTAAGAACCTATAAGCCACAATGTGTCTCTGTTGCAATTTGGTCCTTTATAGCTTCCCTTGTCCTATTTTAAACTTACCACATTTGAAAGCAGATGGGTTACACCCAAAGATTGGCCCGATGCTATTCATTCTCATTCTCTTTTTTAGCACTTCTTTCCACTCTGGTTGTTCCTACATTTGGGTAATTACCATCCAGCACTCTCCTGAAGGCTCTGGCTGTAAAATTCAATCAGCAACCAAGCAAGATTTAACTCCCAAACTCCCACATGTTCAGGCAGTAAAGCCCCGTCCATTGATTTAGCGGTAACATCCTCTTTCTCTTTTGTGTCTTCAAGCTGCTCTGGCACTGGCTCTTTTGTATGTAATTCCAAATAATATTGGAAAAAGATGCAATGCATGGTCTTTGTTAAAAGAGGACTGTGGGGAGATCTAGAGATTGAGTCTTTTCTAAACAGAGCTTATTGCAGATAGTATTTCAGTTGTTGCTGTTGAGCTGAACTGCACTAAACATGAAGTTTAAATAAAATATTGTCACAAACACTATAATAGTCATTATGTCTGTCGCAGACTCTTGCTTTTACCTAACATTGTTGACAAGGTTTGAATTCATCACAGAGAACGGCCAATTTAATGACCAAATAACTCACTTCACCCGTGAATAGACATGAATCTCATTTCCAGACCCCCCAGCAAAGGATAATGGCTATTCTGTTGTCCCCACACACCATGTTATGTTGCATGGATTAAACCCCAGCTCTGCATTTGCCAGTGTCACATGTCTTTGCAATTGTTCGTCTGTCTCTCTTCACTCTGGACACACATGGCAATAAAACACTTGCAGCAGGTGCTGTGTTCTCTAAAATCTCTTATATCAATCTGTGTTAACTAGCTGCCATCAGCTTATTACTCTTGGCCATATGTGCCACAGCAGATCTATTATAAGCGAACAGTTGGTGTTCTGAAAAATATACACATATACACGAAAACATATGCAGTTAGCTTCTTCTTAAACCGTAACTGAAGCTTGAGCTGCAGTTACGGTTGATGAGTTTGAACAATGGAAGTTGTTTATTCTCTTTGCGTCCTCTCTCCCCTGATTATTTCAAGGTGAATTTAGATTGTTCACATTTGCATTAAGTTGCAGAGTGCATCCTTACTATGGAAACGTTTAAATGAATAAATTGTGCTCCATGCCATATATGCTCCAAACATTGAGAAATACCTTAGTAATCTGGTGTTATAGGTAAGGCTTTTCAATGTGAGGTCCCAGAAGGTTTTGCTTTAGCAGTCCCTTTTAATAGCTATATTTTACTTTCAATATTTGCAAGGCTCTCTCTAAAGTATAGACCAGAGATTGGGTATACATATTATACAGTATACCTGGTTTCAAACTACATATATTTTTCTGGGCCAGAAGGGCACAGCGTAAGTCCACAACTTTGTGATTAAACTACAACCTTGTCCTATTATGGCTAAAAGATGATACAAAAATAAACTGCCAAATGCGTCACTCTTTACAAGCTTGTTGCCAACCTATTTTTTACTTTTTCTTATTTTCTTTTTTTTCTTTTGCTGATAACAGCTGCTTTCTGCTGGAAATTGAGATTGATACAAGATCTACTTATATCAATATAAAACTAAAACTGCAAGCTAAGAGAGTTTTTTTTATAAAGTATGGAAATCTGGAGGGGTCTGTAGGTTTCTGCACACCCATTCGCTAAAATACTTTTAATCACTGCCAAAAGGTTTTATTATCAAAATAAACAGTTGCCCAAAACTATTTTTTACTCAAATACTTGGTCTCACAATGATTCTGTTTCAAACATTACATGTTCCGTCTTTTTTGAAGATTTGTTTCTGGGGGTATTTTCCTCTTTATTTGTCTGTCGAAAAGGTACAGAGTGGAAATGTGGAGAGAGAGGGGGATGACATACAGTGAATGGCCCTGGCCGGAGTCAAACCCGGGTCTGCTGTGACAAGGACTTAGTCTTAATGGTACACACTTTAACCACTACGCCATGGGAGCCTAATCTTTTCCCTCTTTTAATGTTTGCCCTCATCTGGCGGAGCTGCATTGGCTTGTTGGCCTTAGTTGACACAGATGTTTGCTACTTTGAGCCAAATGCTTTTCTCACTGCTGACACAGGTGCAACTGATACCATTTATTGTGGCTGCACATCAGTGACTGTAGGGATGCTTGTGCCACAGCCTTGGCATGCTGGCCAACTGGCATGTTCCTTCATGGAGCAGAGCCATTATTAAAGGCATACGAAGCGATCTCCAGCAAACGTTATTGTTTATACTAACAGCAACAATAGTTGACACCGGTGAGTGGCCGGGCGTTCCCCGAAAACGTCCATCTGCAGCGTTCTGGGTGGCTGCTGGCTCCTTGCCAGGCTTTTTAGATCGCTTAGCAGTGTTTCCCACAGAATTTTTTGAAAGTGTGGGGGGGGGACCCCGACCCCCCTAGGGGGGTCCGGGGGTATGCTCCCCGGAAGAAAATTTTGTACCTTTTTAAATGTTAAATGCATCAATCTGGTGTACTTTGAGGAACACTATTCCTATATAAATGGTGATTAAGATGGAGTTTAACACACTTATCAATGGTTAATGAATAAATAATTTTCTATGATACACATTTGAGCCATCAAAAAAATTAAGCTAAGGTGGTGGTTACCTGTGGTTCAAAAGAGTGAACACAAGCGCCCTTTTGTTTTATTAGATTGTTGAATTACTAGTACTCAAATAACTGTGACTACAATCACGAAGGATAGCTCACAATATTCTTTTTCTTAAAAAGCAAATGCTATTATCTGTGCAGGGATCTTTACTCAAAGTAAAAGTCGCTACATACATCAAAAAAAAGTTAAAAAAAAAGTTAAAAAAAAATTAAAGTGTGGCGGGGCAAAATGAAAGTGTGGCGGCCCGCCACGGAATGATACATTAGTGGGAAACACTGCGCTTAGTATGCCTTTTAATGTTATAACTTAACACCTGTGCTGTTCCTGCTATGTCAAAATGTCTTATGTGAAAAAGGTTTGAAAAAAATTCTTATGCGAAAAAAAGATCTGTTTGGCTGTGAAGCACAACCATGTTTGACAATGGCATCATTTCTTTGCATCTGAGGTTAGTGATGACAAACTAGTGCCTGTTTCTGTGTGCCTACAGTTTCCTACATCACCACCAATGTTACAAACTTTATATTTAAGACCCCACTAGCATTTGTTACATACATTACTGTAATGGAATGTTGGTACTTAAAATTATCGTATGGGATCTGACTGGGAAGCTCAATTTCTAAACTGTAATAATGTTAAGCACCATAATTATGCAGCTCAAAAGCACTGACTCTTGCTTCGAACTGTGTCCCACTCTAGCTAACATTCACTTAACCCAGTCGAGAATTTCAGGTCAGCAAACATTAACAGCTTTGTAGAGCACACATCATTCATTTTAATTGAGTTTTTTTCTTCGTCAACATATGCATAGTGCATACAAAGGACAGGCATTTCCTTTCAGAATCCCATCAGATAAAAGTTTTACCACATTAACAGCAACCGGGTTAAATGTACAAGGTTTTGGGGGCAGATTCATTCAACCAGATATTCAACCAGTGTGTCATGCTAAAGCATTTGGAAGATGAGGTCCACAAATGTACGCAAAGGGGAAAATACAATCGTCTCTGACCCAAAGTTCCCCTCGTAAAAAAAACAATTTTACTTTTAAAGGCGCTTCGGAAAGAATGTCAGATGATGCAAGTGAATTGAAAACCAAGGCAATGCAATTATCTAACGCATTGCTCATTCCAACAGCCTCCAAAAACCTGAGAACAGTTCATGATGACATCACTTTGATATTTAATTAGTAGCTCTGATCTGGACAGTGCTATGAATCTTAATTCACAATCCCTAAAACTATCTACTCCTGCCACAATAATTACAAAGGCACACCTGTACATGCACAGGCAGGCGGCTTGGGCACTTGTCGTTTTGCCTATTAAAGACAAATTGCCTTTTGCCTATTTCTTCCTTCAAAAAATAGGTATAGAATATATATTTTAGTTTCTTGCACAGCTTGCCCTACATTTAAAGAACACACACACTCTAAATTGCACACACATGCATTCACAATAATCAGTGTAATGACTTGTTCTGCGGCAGACATCAGGTATGTAGCCAAACAATGTATAAAATTACTGTTTATTTTTCGTATATTAATATTTGATATTCCTAGACATTTATTGACATATTTAACAGCTGGAGATTTGCCATGTTGCCTCGCTTATTATGGAGCATTGGATACTAGTTGGGCTGGTGACCATGGAAAGAGAATTCATACTCTTACTTTATTTGCGTATCAATAGTTAACTGGAGCTGTGTTTGGGCAAACCTTAGTCACAGGTTTTTATTTCAAATTAGGGCTTTCAAACGATTAAAAATTTTAATCAGATTAATCACAGGATTCTGTGGATTAATCACAATTAATCACGATTCATTTTACCATTCGAAATATGCCCGAAAAATTAGAATTTTCTCTGTAAAAAAATTAACGCCGATAATTCCAGAAATTAATCACCCTGCATTAACGCGTTAATTTTGACAGCCCTATTTCAAATACGTACAGGCAGTCATTCCAGGGATATATTTTAATTATTTCCTCAAATTGCCCTTTATGAATTTTGGCCACTGCCACTCTAACATCCTCGGGACGTCCCTGCACCTTTTATGAAAACTACAGCTATTTGATTAACAGCTAAATAACTACATCGCAATGAACAACTGCTTTGATGTCTTTCAGTTAGGTTTTCGTCAACACCACAGCACTGAGACCGCCCTGGTTAATGTCCTCAATGACATCCACTTAAACACAGACAGTGGCAAAAGCTCTGTATTAGTTTTATTGGATCTCAGTGCTGCGTTCGACACAGTTGACCACAGCATATTACTAGATCGACTAGCAAACTGGGTTGGACTTTCTGGAACTGTACTAAACTGGTTTGAATCATACTTAAAGGACAGAGACTACTATGTGTCAATAGGCAATTTCACATCCGAGAGAACAAATATTACACGCAGGTCCCCCAAGGTTCCATTCTTGGGCCTCTTCTGTTTAACATCTACATGCTCCCACTAGCTCAGATTATGAACAAGAACAAATTATGTTATCATAATTATGCAGACGACACACACATTTACATAACCATATCACCAGGAGACTACAGTCCGATACAAGCACTGAGTAAGTGCATTGAACAAATCAATGACTGGATGTGCCAAAACTTTCTTCAATTAAACAACGACAAAACTGAAGTCATTGTCTTTGGTACCAGGGATGAACAATTAAGATTTAAGCTGTGCGCTGCACAGCTTAAATCTGTTATGTTAGAAAGCACACACCAAGCTAGTAGTCAGATTCAGACTTGAATTTCAAAAAACACATTAAATCAATTACTAAGTCAGCCTACTACCACCTTGAAAATATATCAAGAATTAAAGGGCTAATGTCTCAGCAGGACCTAGAAAAACTTGTCCATGCATTTATTTTTAGTAGACTTGACTACTGTAATAGTGTCTTTGCAGGCCTTCCAACAAAATCAATCAGACAGCTTCAGCTAATTCAAAGTGCTGCTGCTCGAATCCTCACTAGGACCAAAAAAGTGGATCACATTACCCCAGTTCTTAGGTCTTTACACTGGCTTCCTGTCACTCAAATAATTGATTTTAAACTATTGATGTTAAATGGTTTAGGGCCTAAATACATCGCTGACCTGCTGATCCCTTATGAACCAGTCAGAGCTCTCAGATCGTCTGGGACTGGGCTATTGACAGTCCCCAGAGTAAGGACTAGACGGGGAGAGGCAGCCTTCAGTTTTAATGCACCCAAGCTCTGGAATAAACTTCCAGGGGACTTGAGGTCTGCTTCAACCCTCGGCTCTTTTAAATCAGGTCTGAAGACTTTACTGTTTCCGTTTTAACCTGTAATTTTAAATTTTTATTTATTTTTATTCTTTTTAAATGTTTTAATTATTTCATGTTTTATTTGTATTCATGTTTCTCATTCGCTTTTTTATTTATTTTTATGTGTGCTCTATACTTGATGTATGTTGTTCTTTCTTCTGTAAAGCACCTTGAATGGCCTTGTGTCCAAAATGTGCTTTAGAAATAAACTTGCCTTGCCTTGCCTAACTACAATTCAATTAGTTTCAATACAATTGATGTTCCAACTTGTATCCATGCCATGAACAGCTATATTGTCACATAGGAAATGTGTCAGGAAAACGATATTACATTTAAAACAATTTTATTTTGCAGTCACTTGGCATAAAGCGAGCAGCGTTCATCTCCATGAATCATTTTAATAAAGAGTACTCCCAGAAGTAATCTGTTGTTACAAGGTAAAAATGCAGCATATCACCTCTGTTAATAGCTGTTAAAAAAGTAAAAGTATTGGCTGCAATGGGAGGTGACCATCCCCTTTTTCCAACACTGTTTTTTAGGAAAAACACATTTTGAGAGATACAAGATTATTTCAGTCCAGCAAAGAATGTTTCCCTGAGACACTGGTGCGAGAGAAAAACTTTGAAGCCATTTCATTCCTAGTAGTGAAACATGAAATTAAATGTAAATTCCACATTTCTGCAGCTTTTTAGTTTTTTATCAGTCAGACACTCATACACTCTTTTACAGGTTTTATAAGCATTCAGATGTTCATTTTGCAGTTTGTAATTTTTATGTATTATATTTTTGAGTTCCTTAAACAAACCGCAACAGCACCGGAGCACCAACAGTGGACTCACACCAAAATGCTGTTTATTTTAAACCCATGGATAACCAAGGATAACAAGTGTTATTCTTTAAGTCATCCAATCCAAGCCAGCCTTGTGATGAGGATTGACTCTGCATGTGTTGTAAGTTAAGAGTTATTACACTGTGTTATCTGTTTCACATCTTAATCTGTCATGGTGCATTATGGGAATCTGTGTCGCTTTTCACATTCATTATCGCTCAATCAAGGGCCACTGTGGAGGTGGAAACAACACCAGTCTGAAAGCCTTTGAAGCTGTGAAGTCTTCTTCCTCTATAGTTTTTGAGCAGCATGTTTTCAATTCTATATACCTTCAGCTTAATGACAAATACTGATACATTGTGTTGCATTGCTCTCTGAAACAGTAAATGTATTTAGTAACAAAGGAGAGTTTTAAACTCCTGGGGAAAATCTAATATTTATTTAATAATTATAAAGATTTATTTCCCATCAGATGGAAAATATTTATTGAATATTCAGTAGGTGGGGCATTTAGTGATATACTGTAAAATCAACATTCACAGACGTGCACGGTATACAAATGCATGCCGCATCTGTTCCAGATAGGGAAAAAAAGCAGCAGCAATAAAGGGCTATAACCCAAAATGATATCCTATATGCTGGCAGTGTAGTAAAGTGCCATTAGCCACCCATACTCTCCTATAATTTTGAACACATATTGTGGTTTTAGATTCACGCTGATCGCTACATAATTCCCATCTCCCCAGATTCAAATTAGCCAATGTGCATTAGCAGGTAATTGTCGGTTCGGCGGGATGTTGCCTTCGTAGGTTGAAGGCCTCATAAAAATCTGGATGCAGCCGTGCCAGGAATGAGATATTAATCCCCTGCTAGACACAACAGGGTACAAATGGTTTTATACAGAAAAAAGCTCACTGTGGCCAAGTCTCCCTCAGTGGCGAAGATTTTCCAGGGAAAGTGACGTAAAGTCTCATATCTGCTGTGGGAAGTCAACAAATAAACTGTTACTCTCTCTGCTCCACAAGGCCAATGCTGTTGATTGATACTGCTAAAGAAAATGGCGCTCCACCAAGAATGTCTTCAAGTAGAAATATATTTATGGGGGCGACGCCACTGAATAAGCTTGGTCTGGGATCCTGTACGTATACGAGCTGGAGGAATATTTATTATAGCCTTCCATATGTGTGCAATTTACGGTGAAAAAGGAAATCTTGAGCACTGTGCCTAAGGTCGTAAGATAGGAGGATTCCTTGGGATGGGACGGAGTGTTGTTTATATAAAGTTAATGGAGTATGGAGGGGAGGAAAAACAGGAAGGACATTTGTTTTTTAATGGCTTGAAAGAAAAGTGATTGAGTTCAATGTTAAGCTTAAATATAGCTGAGAGATGGCACTCTTCTCCTCCACCCCAATGCTCCCAGAGGTGTTGTATACAGTGTAAGGAGATGTGAAAAAGGTGAGAGTGGAGGCTTTTGTACAGTCACAGAGCACATCTAGAGTAACTAACATCAGCTAAAGGGTGGAGGAGGATGACAAAAGTTTACCATCACAACTGAGCAGGGAGGGAATTAACACAGGTTACACTTTGTCTGAAACACAACAAAAAACAAACATTTTTGAGAGGCCACAAAATGTGATTATTATTGAACTGAAACCAAGATATCTACTGTGCAGCAGGACATTATAAACTTGTCACTGTTCTCATTCCTCACTGGCTGATACCCAAATATCTATGATAAGCTCATATCAGCCACATAGACCTAGCTGATAAATGGTTAATGAGGCATCACAGGTGTAGGGCAAACAGGGCCAAATGTATGGCATTTCACTTTACAGTGGGGTGGGAGGTGTCTTTGTGTTACCACTGTATAACCTATCAAATCAAATAGAGGGTCAATATGATAAACTGTATTCCCTTGTTATGCATTTCAAAAGGTACTTCTCACAAGCAAGGTCCTGTTCTTCCATACAACCTGTTATCTACTGTATTTTTGGGAAATCATAAACAAGAGCAAGCAAAAACTCAAGTATTATATTTCCTCCATGCAGTTGCCACCTTGCCATATAACGATCAAGTTATGTGTATGAACCGCTGGTTTAAACCCCACTACCCGCATCCATCTATAACTGTAAGCTATTGTAATTTCCTTGCTATTCATTAAAATATGAGGGCAGGAAACCGTGCACGGGAATGGCCATTTGACAGATTTAATGAGACTGGCTCCGAACAATGAGGCGTTGGGGTCCATGGCAGGGCGATTCACATTCACTCAATTTAATGGGGAATTTAATTCAACTGACAGACCAAGGTATTAAGGAGAGTTTGTCACTCCCACCTCCCTTCATACATCGATAACACTTTGTAAATTAAGTGAGAGGGAGGACTGAAAGTTGAACAAAAGGGAACTTCTATTATAAAGTTGTGAGGACTGTTTTCAATATGAACTCCATTATACTGATGTAATTATGATCCAGTCATAAGGTACAGTTGGGTTTGGTGTTAGGGGAAAAGCGGGACTTAGGGGTGTCTTAATTATATTTTATTGCAAAGTAAGGCTTCACAGATTATCTTTTTCATTAAATGGCAATTAGTTGTCATACTGTACTCTCATTTGTTCCAGGTAATACAAAAAAATATAAATAAATAAAACATAGTAATGAAAAAAAAAATGGAGCCTTGTGTGAACGATGATTAGATGATTACATTTCCTCAGCTGATCTTCAGGTCTTGAATGAGAGTGAAAAAATCATGCTTTCATTATATTAATTCTTAATGTCAGCCTGACAGTTGGCGGCAGTGAGGAGCAGTAGTTTTCCCACCCATGCACACCTTGTTTTTTGACTCAACGTGTGTGTAGTGTAGACGTAATCAACTTGGGGAACATTCAGACCAGATTTAGAGCTGTTGATTTGAAGTTAGTGTTTACTCCTTTAGTTCATTTTACAGTGATGTCTGAAAAAACATGAGTCATGCTATTAATTTTCAAGCAGCACTGTGGGGCAGTTTGTCAAACATGATAGAGTCCTAAGCTTTTACAGACCACCATTTTAAAATAGGCACAGTTTTGGGACATATGACGACAATATAGTATTTTAAAGCTGGCCTTTACTGCAGAGGGGAAGCATTAAGAAATGCAAATGCAAACATGTTTCCCTCACCACCCTCTTCTCCCAGAACCATTACTAATAATACGTTTTTCAGATATCCTAAAGTGCACTGAAAGTTGTGATGCATTTTGGCTGAAGCAGTTCCAAATCCTAGTTAAGATTTAAAAAAAACAGTTGTCTACTTATAAAGTTGTAAACTGCTGTTCACAAAAATGTAAAGCTTTCACCAAAATGACTGAATAAGGTTGTGCCACTTGCAAGCCTTGCAGTCGAGGGCAGTTTAATCTGCAGTAATTAGTCCCAATAGTCAACGACAGGACTTCAGTTGACTAACACCCGGGGTCCATAAATAGAGGTGGCAGGTTTGGGGAACGGAGGGGGGTTAGAGATTGATTTCTGGGGGTAATTAGAGATGACATTCTCCAAAAGCTTTAGTCAGCATCAAATAGCCTCTCTCCATAGGGGCTGCTAGTTTCCTGGGAAAAGGTTAGGAAAGACCCCTGAAGACTGCTGGCTATAACACACTTTTCTCTTCTGGTTGAGCGATGGAAGAAGGCTGACAACCTGCTGACGCTGTGAATTATCACACTATAACTGCCACTGAGGGGAGCATGAGAGAGACAGAGGCCTTGATGGTAAGAAACCAGCGGGTAAAATATTGAGAGGAAAAGTCGGAAAGTTGATGCCCTGTTTCAGCTATATATTTTTTTCCATACAGAGGATATCAGAGGGTAGTGGCTGCTTAAATAGGCTAATTACAGACAGAGTCACATATTTGAAATCCCAACCCATTGTTTAATTATTAATTTGGGTTTTTCTGAATTTAATGTACTGGTACACTTGCTATCAAACATCAATTAAATTATTATGTTTTTTTTTTTTTTATATATATTTTGCTCTTTCATTCAAGTAAACTGGGTAATTATAGCCAAAACAAAATTGGGAAATGTTACAATATAAAAGCTGTAGCAAGCTGTATAATATGTCTTCCAACACTTGCTGGTTGCTTCTTACCCAGTCTTACATAATTAAGACGATGAAAATGTCATTGAATGTCATCGGCGGTGTCAAAAAAATCCCAGAGGATGTGAGATTACAGAGCAGGAGTACAACAGAGAACATGGGTGTTAGAGCTGACATTTCCCATAAGAAATATATATATTATTTGAGTGTAAGATCCAATTACAGAGGTATTTTTATATAACAAGCTATAGTGTTACATTATGTCAAATAGATGCGTAATATAAGTTTGTATGTAGGCTATGTCCGTATACATTACTGAAAGAACAGAACTCAGGAGGGGGCTCAAGTTCAAGTTTGTTAGCTGTTATTAACATTACCTACGAACTGCCTGAGGCACCTTGCCATTGTTTCTCAGTCATGTCTGGCACTGAGCTGTGTGAGGAGATGATGAATGCTATCAGCCAATGCTATTTTGGAGAGAAAATGTGTTAATGACTGCCGAAATGTGCATCATCTTCAAAAAAAAAATAAATAAAAAAAAATGTATGAACCTGTTTTAGGCAAGATATAATGGTTTCAAATAAAACATTATATTGCCCTATATTTTTGGGGAATATAAATTTAAAAGGTAAGTTCAGAAGAATATGCAGGCGTTCGTTACAATTGTTTGGTACCTACACTTGGTTGCCTCCCTAATCTTTTTCTAATGATATTTTAAATGCAACTCATTTAATAATGAAATAAGTGTACTGTCTGCCAGTAGATGATTAATGTCTTATCTCTGAAAGAAGCACATTTTTGGAACAACCGCCTTTGAATTACATGCTCCATTAAAACAGAGAAGAAAAGAGTGTGAAAAGAACCCTCATCCTCTAGCTCAAAGTTCACTGCTCTGTGTGTGTCAGAGTATTCCCAGTGCAGCTGGGTAAATATCCACTATGGCACTGATGGCACAGAGCAGTCTGAATAATGATGATTTGATAGTATTAGGAGACCACTGCATCCCCCAATTAAATGATACACGAGCACTAAATAAATTTAGTTCTTGCAGTCCTCTCTATCTTTTCTTTGAAATGATTAGATTTATTCATCAACAAAGGGACACCACATCCCTGTTTCAGGAGTTAGTCCGTCTCGTCTTTCCACTCCTATATTGTCTCATCAATATATAATGTCATTGATTCCCCGGAACTGCTGGCTGAAAACAAAACAACGCGCATGACAGGTTGTGCAAGTCTCCCTGGCTTCAATCCATTAACTCGATTTGAGATACAGCACAGGCAACAAGGATATAAATGGTGCTTCGGTATTTTGTTTTGATGGGCTTTTCTGGGGCTGCTTGATGCTCATATTGACATTTGCTCTTTTGGGCGACACGCTGCCACACTCCTCTCCTAGTAACAGGCCTTTGAAGCTCAGCTCCTAACACCTCTCTGCCAGTCAGGACCATCAAATGCACCAGCAGACTTCCAGACAGCAACAGAGGGGGATTCCATTTGCCCATGTTACAGTCCTTTTATACTTGCCTTTCACATTTTCTTGTTCCTTACATCCCTCCCTGAGAGCTGTATGGTCCGCTGCTCTGCTCACTCTCTGTACTGTGTGGTTGAATTAAGTAGGGACTGCCGCTCAGCCGTGGCGTTGCAGAGTGGATCAGAGGGTCTGTGAGAATTAAAGTGACTTCAGCCGTCATGTGTTGGCCATACCTAGCCTGGTGCTACCAGACCATCGTACTTAATTTCATTTATACAGAAGGTCTGGAACTGCTGTAATTGGCAAACGTTCACTCACTTGGAGGCAGGTGTCTGTTGAAGTTTAAAACTATTGGATCTGCTCAGTGCCACTCTGGATTAGCCAACCAATCGCATAACGTTTGGTCGTGCCGTACGCCATGAGCCGGCTTCTGAGGGTGCGTTCAAGTTGTACAGAAGTTAGCAACGGTAACTTGCTAGAGCCTAACGTTTAGTTATTTGGATGAGAAAGGTTGTAGGCGTCCATACTTTCCCGAGCAGATGCTCTGGAACACAGACAGGTCGAAACTACCAAGTCGGAAAGTTCCGAGTATAAAGGAACGCAGCATTCAACTGAAACTGGAGCGCGACTTCGACGTCATCGTTCTCAGCCACTCGCTCTGTTCGCTGATTGGACAACCAAAACTCTGGACGAGCAGGATCCCATACGCCCCATCCCAAGACTGACTACTGAAGGGAAAATTAAATTTGGGCCGAAGTAGGTGGGCGGGCGGAGACAGGCTGGGTATGGTAGTTGAAATGGTTTTCATGACTGTATCAGAATATTTAATTTCTTATGATAAAACATATTAAAAAAAATACAATTGCGGTTGCATGTTCTGGTATTTACTTTTCGTCACACTTCTCTTCTTAAACTATTTAATTTTGTATACAATAACACATCATGATTGTACAGTACTAGGGCTGTCATCAATTCATCTGCTGATGGTTTACTTAATTTATCAATTGATTGTTTAGTTTATAAAATAATACAAATTCACATTATAAATGATAATAATTAAGCTGTTGCTTTGAGTATCATGGTATATATTTATATCAGAAAGTTATTCGCAAAGGTAGGCGTGGATTAAAGGTTGCCTTTACTTTCCATCTCTTGTTGCTTAACAAACAGGACTTGTCTCTTAGTGTGACTAAGCTGCCGGAATCGGCAAACTCCATTTTCGGGTAGTCGGACTAGTGTGTCCTGGCCTTTAAAAGTAAACACAGAAATGTGATCCCCGCATTAGCTTTTCTACTTCACTTAAGCAGTTATCAGAATATGACCAGGTTGAAAAATTCAGCAATATTTATGTTTTATTACTTTTGTGAGTACATAATCTATATAAATATTATTTTAAACAAGTTTTAAAGAGTGACGAGTGCTAAATTTACAGTGCCTATTTAAGTAGAATATATGTGTGAGCAGAAGAAAAGGCACATATCATCCACAGTAACAAAGTCCCGCAGAACTGTCTTGATGCTGTCAGATTACCGACAGGCATGTTGATGGAAACTCAGAGTAAAAAACAACACTAATCCAGAATTTCAAGTGAATCCCTTTTATGTATGTCTATGCACATCTTCTTGCCATTTTTTAAACTTGTTTATTTGCACAAATACAACTAAACTAAACTAAACTAATCCCTTCATGCCTCTGGGTCCAGAGCCACATGTTCTATAGAACAAGGTTGCAAGGAAAAATACATTTTGGTAAAGGCAAGGCAAGCACACAATTGAACATTGAAGTTGCATATGTGCAATTGTATGTGTTTACAACATGTGTTAAATAATATATAATTAATTTGTTTTTCTGCACACATGGTAACTAAATAGTTTTATTTCCATTTTTGGAAATGAAGTAAATGTCAGAGAAAAGATTATGTTCATAGTTAATTATCAACACTTATTCAACCTTGACCTTCAAGTCAGTTTCAAGCTCTCTCTGTGTACTAAGAACGTCATACTACTTCCTGCATTGATACGGTTGTGTAGGAACAAAAATCATGAAATGTAATTTGTAGGAAACATGGTTTGGGCTATGCTGCTGTAAGGTTGGCTTGATGGCTTTTTGAGCCCCCACACATACTTTATATCAGTATGCACGCCTACTACCTTTCCTTACCACTTTAAAAGAAAATAAATCTGCAATTTCTATGATTGTAACATTAAAATTGAAAATGAAAAAGAAAGCCCAGAACATCACAAAAAATAAAATATGAACATGAAAAGAGCAGCCATAAACAATACATGAACACCTCATTAGCACTTCATAGCATAGCTGCTAGGCCTTTGATTCCTCAATCCGCATATCAAGCTCTTGCACCCTCTTGCACTCAAACATTAATGCAGAACATGCAGGTGAGGGACCGCTAACTGAAGCCTGTAAAGTCAGATATCACGATATCCAATGTCACTGTAAGCCTGTGATTTGCACTTCCACATTGGGCATGACAAGGGAGGGAACAGACAAGATGACACAGTGAGTATACTGAAGTGTGTTTGAGAGTTTTTACAAGTTTAATTTCATGCGGGTTCAAGTTAAGTTGCTGCCTTCATACTGAGCTTTGTTGTTTGCCTTATCTGTTCTTCCATTCTAAATTCCTCTCATCTTCTAATCTGATGCTGTCCGATTCTCCTCAGTTTTGGTTTGGTTCAGGTTGTGTAAATCATAATAATCAGACAGTTCAAATAATATCAGACTTTAGAAGCTACGTATGTGAACATTATTGATTCAGGAAGTCACTTTCAGTTGAAATCCAACCAGCCAATAATGTAACCTTGTAATAGTTCGACCTAGGTTGGTTTGTCAGATTTGCAGATACTAAGCACAGCTTATTTAGACAAGCAAAAGATTTAACCTGTTATCTGTATCACTGTTCTATATCTAAAAGCCTCATCTGTGAATGGCAAGACTCTATTTTGCCTTAGGAAAATAAAAATATTAATGTTATTTAGACTTCTACAGCCTCCATATTGTAAATACGTCTGAATTGGGAGACAAACTCAGCACTCTGCTAAATACCTAACTGCGTAGCTAATAATAAGCTAGCTAATGTTCTTAAAACCAGCACCTAACTAAGCTAGCTGAATGGCAGAAAACACACACACATCAGACAGTATCACTTCAGTGTTCAAATTTAGCTATTTTACTGACAACTACTACTATGTATCAGCATTAGTTGCAACCCCAGTTAACGTTCACCCAGGAGCAACAATCAGTCATCAAATATGAAGTAAATATTGAATTATTTGACACTTTTCATAATAATTATTAATATTTAATGATGTGAACATTTTAACCCCGATATTTTTTTTTGCCATATTGACAGATTCTTCTATCCTGCATTATGTTTTCTGGCTTTACTCTGCCTCTGTCTCTCTTTACAGCACTCACATTATGGGGGGAATGAAAATAAGCAACACACATAATACAAACCTTCATACTTGACTTTGGAAATGTTTTCCTGTTAGGCAGGGAACCTTTGGTTAAGAATTCCTTTCAATATACATAACTGGATTTGTATTTATTCTAGTACCGTACTTTCCGTACTATATGCCGCACTGGACAATAAGCCGCAGGTGTTTATAATGTTTAATTACCATATGTAAGAGTTTGTGCACAGAGGGGATTGTCGGGAAAGAGATGGCTGCTTGAGGAAGCTCCCACATTTCAACAAACAAGTTGCATATTTGCATAATGTACGTAAAGCCCCTATCTCACTGGGCTGCGACTGTTTGCGACAAGTTGGAGACTTCATTCGCAAACGAGTCTCTAAACTGTCTCCAAACGTTCGCGGAGGTCTCAATTTCCTCGCATGAGTCGCAGAGCCGCGCAGTCCTGTCGCATGAATTTTGAACATGTTCAAAAAAAGTGTGCGACAAATCTGTCTCAAAATAGTCTCAGAGTGGTCGCGGGTGTGTCGCACGCGCCGCAAACCCTTCTCAATTTAGTTTCCGCGAGTCAGAAAGTGCGAGCAATGTGAGACAACTTTGCGAGGGGTTGGCGACATATGAAACTAAATTGCGACTGATTTGAGACAAAAATGAGACGGTCGTGAGACGTTCGCGAGACATAAATGCGACCTCCTGGCAAGTGTTGGGCAGGACATTCGCAAACCTGTCGTGAGGAACCAACTCAGTGAGACTGCAAGTGAAATTTGTCGCTAATTTGCATATTTTGTCGCAACGTTACACCGTCGGCTTTTGAATCTCAATCCTATATTCCATAATAAAGGCTTCTTAAATGTCGTTTGCTCGAATGTGCCCGAAGTCAGCCTGGCTTCTTTACGTGATTTTCCAAGTTTTCCAGCACCGCATTCAGCTCCGCGGTGCTGTGGAGACCACACACTGGCTGCGCTGCACGGAGGTGGCAGTTATTTGCGGTTTCTGTTTGACACAACGCTTAGTTTATTTAACTTGGATCAAAATATTTAATTTTGTTAAACTGTATATCCGTTTTGTACACGTATATAACATTTTAAAATAGGGGCGGCCCGCCGGCCGGCCTAAAGGCTACAAACACTAAAAAAAACAAAAATCGATTTTCCTCATCCACCAATCGAGATCATTTTAAACGAGGAGTACTCGAGTACTTGATTACTAACGCCCATCCCCAGTATCTACAGAATATATACTGTGCTGTGTAATAACAGGGTCGAAAAACGGGGAAAAAGTCGCGGCTTGTAGGCCGAAAAGTACGGTACATATATTTGAAAAACATTCTGAACTAAATTCAAACTGTCTTAAGTCCACAAAGGGGACCCCTCATCTCCATATATGCTTTATACATCTGTTAGACTGTGAACATCCAAGAGAATACAACAACACGTCTGTCAGATATTCACCAACCTACAAGTTCAAATGTTATCATCAAATGAGAAACACACCCTTTGAACTGGAGTAACAACACACTTGACATGCAAACAGGAAACAAAATGTGTTTACATTTTGGTTGACTGAGACACCCGAGTAAATAAAACTGAACCTGAATTGAATGTTTGGGTTTTTATGTGATCCTTGCAGTGCCACGTCTCTCAGTTTTGCTACATGGTGAAACATGTTGAGCAATGCCAGGGGACTCGCTACTCGTTTGAATAATTTTTCCTGGACCACCTGCTAAGAGAAGAAGAGTCATTATAATGATCCTGCATGTATTCAACTCAAAATAATTATATGATAGTGGCAATTACTAAGTAAAATTCCCTGCCACAACAGATGGCTTTGAATTGTTGTTTGAAAAACAGTGACTGAGATCAAATTCAGCCTGCTGACAGATGACCTATTCATAGCTCCAAACAATGTGCCAAAAAAGGTCAGATTTCTGTTTACATGAGGTTAAGTTTAATTTAGTTTTTTTAATAATAAGAATGCCGGATGAAATTGCAAGTGTAGCCCTGTGGGTTACAAACCAATAACCCATCTCCTCCTGTCACAGTGATTAAGGGGATTGCCATGGTCTGATATCTACGACACTATTTGTTAAATGCAAACAGTGGGATGTGGCATAGTTTTTCACAAGGTGTTTATTACTTCACTGGCTGCTCATCAACACATACACTCAACAAAAATATAAACGCAACACTTTTGTTTTTGTTCCCATTTTTCATGAGATGGACTTAAAGATCTAAAATTCATTCCAGATACACAATATTACCATTTCTCTCAAACATTGTTCACAAATCTGTCTAAATGTGTGATAGTGAGCACTTCTGCTTTGCTGAGATAATCCATCCCACCTCACAGGTGTGCCACATCAAGATGCTGATCTGACATCATGATTAGTGCACAGGTGTGCCTTAGACTGTCCACAATAAAAGGCCACTCTGAAATGTGCATTTTTTTGCTTTATTGGGGGTCTGGGGACTCAGAACCAGTCAGTATCTGGTGTGACCACCATTTGCCTCATGCAGTGCAACACATCTTCTTCGCATAGAGTTTATCAGATTGTCAATTGTGGCCTGTGGAATGTTGGTCCACTCCTCTTCAATGGCTGTGCGAAGTTGCTGGATATTAGTGGGAAGTGGTGCACGCTGTCGTATACGCCGGTCAAGCACATCCCAAACATGCTCAATGGGTGACATGTCCGGTGAGTATGCTGGCCATGCAAGAACTGGGACATTTTCAGCTTCCAAGAATTGTGTACAGATCCTTGCAACATGGGGCCGTGCATTATCTTGCTGAAACGTGAGGTGATGTTCATGGATGTATGGCACAACAATGGGCCTCAGGATCTCATCACGGTATCTCTGTGCATTCAAAATGCCATCAATAAAATGCACCTGTGTTCTTCGTCCATAACAGATGCCTGCCCATACCATAACCCCACCACCACCATGGGTCACTCGATCCACAACATTGACATCAGCAAAGCGCTCACCCACACGACGCCACACACGCTGTCTGCCATCTGCCCTGAACAATGTAAACCGAGATTCGTCCGTGAAGAGAACACCTCTCCAACGTGCCAGACGCCATCGAATGTGAGCATTTGCCCACTCAAGTCTGTTACGGCGACGAGCTGGAGTCAGGTCAAGACCCCGATGAGGACGACGAGCATGCAGTTGAGCTTCCCTGAGACGGTTTCTGACAGTTTGTGCAGAAATTGTTTGGTTATGCAAACCAATTGTTTCAGCAGCTGTCTCAGTGGCTGGTCTCAGACGATCTTGGAGGTGAACCTGCTGGATGTGGAGGTCCTGGGCTGGTGTGGTTACAGGTGGTCTGCGGTTGTGAGGCCGGTTGGATGTACTGCCATATTCTCTGAAACACCTTTGGAGACGGCTTATGGTGGAGAAATGAACATTCAATGCACGAGCAACAGATCTGGTTGACATTCCTGCTGTCAGCATGCCAATTGCACGCTCCCTCAATGCTTGTGGCATCTGTGGCATTTTGCTGTGAGACAAAACTGCACATTTCAGGGTGGCCTTTTATTGTGGACAGTCTAAGGCACACCTGTGCACTAATCATGATGTCAGATCAGCATCTTGATGTGGCACACCTGTGAGGTGGGATGGATTATCTCAGCAAAGCAGAAGTGCTCACTATCACACATTTAGACAGATTTGTGAACAATGTCTGAGAGAAATGGTACAATTGTGTATCTGGAATGAATTTTAGATCTTTAAGTCCATCTCATGAAAAATGGGAGCAAAAACAAAAGTGTTGCGTTTATATTTTTGTTGAGTGTAGATAAAGAAAACAAATATCACACATTGATGTTTTGATCTAGATGGACTTCTTGATAAGAACTAGGGAGGATCTAAGCTAATTTGAGTTTTTATTTTATTTCATCAACACTCAAACATGAAGAACCACAATGGAGACAAGTGTGTGCCATTCTATCATTTGCGGAAAGTGGTCTAAAGGCTTTCCTCTATTTTCGTAATCTAAACTCAACCAAAACACAGGCATCCTTGTGGATTTGGGTGTTTACAGACTGAATAATGGATTTTTTTCAGGTTAGTAGTGTTTGTATCATTTTCATAGCGTTGCCTTTTATAGATGTATTAAAGTTGGGCAACACTACACCTGTCAATACTCGCGACAGCATCAGTCAATTTAGCAAGTGCCCCAAAATGAAGTTAGGTGACAAACCCCTTTGGCAGCCCAATTATGCTGGGAGCAAGGGAGGAAGTCAGGTGAAGCTATGAAGGTGACATTGTTATTGACACAGTGTCCACATATACAGGTAATGTGGATAGGTGGTCCCTTTGTTTGTCCCATAACACTAATAAAGTACTTGTTTTAACCCAACCACACACTTTCCCTTACCTAACCAAGTGGTCCTCAACTCAACCTAGAAGTAACTTTATTATTATGATAGAAAATCATATTATTGATTATAACAATAATAATTATTTGTATAATAAACATGTAGGAATTAATAATGTGCAAAAGATGTGAAAAGGGTCGCTTATAGCAAGACACCTAAAGAAAGTTATCACTTAAATCTACTGCTCCCCTCGGCTTTATGGAACTTTTTATAGTGAGCTCCATTGTTTAGATGTATAGGAACGGTTAATGCTTTGGGTTTACTCCCAGTGCTTTCAAAGCATTGTCTTTGGGCACAGAAGGCCTTTATTATTATTTTTTATAAAGCTTTAAAAACCCACTGTAGACAACCTGCTCAGCACAAAACAGCAGACAAACACAGTTAGTGACCAGTTGGTGAACACAGTGAAACATTTAGCGGCTAAAGACCACAAACAGAGCTAAAAGAGAGTGAACATTGGACTGAACATTAATATTCAGCTGCCAGAAAGGAGATTCTAAATGAATTTGATACAATTGCTAAATATCTGCTATATACTGTGTGCAAAATTTTTAGGCAAGTTGTATTTTTGAGGATTAAAAGAAAGGGTCCAAATAGCTCATCTTTAAAGATACTAATTGTTGCCTTTAAAGATGAGCTAGTTGGACCTTTTCGGTTTGAAGATGGCCTCAAAATCAACTCCCAAACCTACTGCCATTTTCTAGAAGATACTTTCTTCAAGCAGTGGTACAGGAAAAAGTCTGCAGCTTTCAAGAAGACCATGAAATTATGCAGGACAATGCTCCATCACATGCATCAAAGTACTCAATTGCATGGCTAGCCAGTAAAGGCCTTAAGGATGAAAAAATAATGACATGACCCCCTTCCTCACCTGACTTAAACCCTTTTGAGAACCTGTGGGCCTTGCTTAAACGGGATATTTACAGTGAAGGAAATCAGTACACCTCTCGGAACAGTGTCTGGGAGGCTGTGGTTGCTGCTGCACAAAAAGTTGATCGTCAACAGATCAAGAAGCTGACAGACTCCATGAATGGAAGGCTTGTGACAGTTATTGAAAAGAAGGGTGGCTATATTGGTCACTGATTTTTTTCTTTTACGTGTCGGATTAATTTTTTGTAAATTTTGAGTCGTTTTATTATTCTCACTTTAACAGACGAAAATAAACAAATGAGATGGGAAAATTTTAGTTTTTTTTATTTAGTTACAGAATAATTCTGCATACTAATAGTTGCCTAATAATAGCAAAACATATATATATTCTCGTAAGAAAGACAAAACCTCACTTTTACTTTCGTAAACATTCAGGTTTAGGTTCTTTAACATTTTGGATTGACCGAGAGCACTGTAGTAGTTCAATAATGAAATTAATCCTCAAAAATCCAACTTGCCTAAACATTTTGCACACAGTGTATGTATCAACTTAGAAGGGAGTATACAGTATAAGAATGTTGTGTTTCCGTTGCCCCTAAATGGCCAAACAAATCTGTTATTTCAGGTTTAACTGCAGCCGTGTCTCATTATAAAACAGATGTACATTTTTCAACATTGATTTGTAAGGGTTGTAGAGGGAACTGATGGTCTTTCTGTCGATGGGGAAGTTGGATAAGAAAACATGTGTTTGTGTTGTTCTCTGGGGCATGGTTTACCTGTCAGTGATGCTGCAGAATAATGAGAGGGGCTAAAAAATCTTCTTACTGCTCAGTGCAGACTCAGAGTGCACTAGTGGTGGGGGAAACGAGGGAGGTACTTTTGGATGCAGTAGTACATGTCGAGAAGGGAAACTTGTTTTTTTTAAACACCTGTCCATCACATCAAAAAAGGTGAAGTCATGATCGGCGAACTTAACTTTTCTCAGAAGTGTCTTTATACTTTCGTACCTCCCCTCTGCCCTATAAGCAGGTTAGTATCCTTGAGCGGTAGAGCATCATTATCACCAAACTGCGCTTTCATCTCGTCTAGATGCAGAAATCTCATTTGCATAGCACATCTCGGGGAGAAGAATTCCACACAGCAATATTGCATTGCAGGACTAAATGGATTTCGAAGTGCCTTTCCACATATTACCACATCTTTATGTTTTTTATGAAGACCAAAATATCACTGAAGGTTGTGTAACATTGAGTTATATGAGACACTTCAATCAGTTTACTTGTAATGAGGTCGCCTGTAGTTGAGTAATATATTGGTGTGTTCCTCACCATGGTAATGGTGTTTTGCCTCATTAAGCCTCATAGCGTGGGCAGATATTTTGTCGAAGGGGTTAGCTGTACAGGTTTCCCTTTGGCTTCAGGTAATAATTTGCTCCTTCTTCCCATAGATTTGACATATCATCTTCTGTTACATACATGTATGAAGTCCATCATTTGTTTCATAATCCATGTTTAATTTATCTGCACACAAGCAATAACTAACCACTACAGTATGCCCATTTTGCCATTATCATTGCCGCAGCATTCATATATCAGTATTACATAAAACACAAATCTTAGGGAGAGTTGATAGTGTTAAAATGCATTAGCCTGACAGTCTTTGTCTTCATCTGTAAACAATACCTTTGAGCAAGTTCTCTGTGAGGAGTGGTGGCCATTTAATCATGAGGCAGCTCTACAGAGGTCATTACTTGGAATGGCTACATTGATGAATGACTATGTCGGACCAGGTTGATGAGGTCAAGAAAGGATCCAAGAGTGAAAATACACCAATAGTCCTGACAAGGAACATGTGGTGTTTACAAGTATAACAAGTGTTTCTTAGCAATTTGTTATCCAAAGTAAAGTTGGTGTCATCATAGGCTCTAATGACCACACTTTGCAGTACTTTATGTAGCAACCAGTATTGGCAGGATTGTGTAAAGTTACAGTTACTTTGTTGTTAATGAAGTGGGTGAAGTCTTCAATCTCAGCATACTCAGAAAGTCTGCAGAAAGTCTGCTGGACTAATAGTTGTTTTGGACAACCCTTAGGACTAGTGGACTTCTTAGGGACATGCACGCAATGTCCGTAATTCCGCAAGACTACTGAAGTCTGCACGTTTAGTGAGAATAGATGGATAAATTAGTCAACACTTCCAAATGTAGTGTTGCAGTCGAGACCGCAGCTGTGGGGATATTGCAAAATTAAAGTCCCTGTGCCTGGTCAAAATAAAGCAAGACAAGTTTAATACAAGCCCTACGCTCGGCTACTAACTAAATAAGTGAATTAATTTAATCAAAATAGTGATTTTAATATGGTTTTATTGATTTTAGAAAAGCTTTCAGTAAGAAAAGGAAGAAAAAATTACTTGGTCTCAGTTTACTATCAAGATGGTATTGTGACCACACTCTACATGTAAGAATGTCTGGAAAAAGGATCTAAAATGTGAATGAAATGTAGGCTACAACATGAAAATAAAGTGATAGCTTATTTAACTTAATTATGTAAAGCCAATATAGTTGATTTTTTCTTTCATCACTGAGGCTAAAATGTCTTAAACCAAGATCCCGCGTGCAGTAGAACTAGAAAAACTGTGTGTGTGTGACCTTGATTTGAGCACATGCATGTCGACAAGGGCCTTGTACATCAAGTTCTCGACCCCCACTTTGATGGCCCTGTGTGTACAGGCTTGCTAGCTAAAATGATGCAATACTTAAAAAACCCTACTACCAGTCCACAGCCGTCTGCAGTTATAATAAAATATTGCACAGTTAGTTCTGTTGCTTTGGAGATCTTTGGTTTTTATAGCTGATCTTATAGCTTCTAAATCTTCTCCTTCCCTCAGATTTCATTGCCACTCTTTCCCCGCAGCCATTGTTGTTGTTGCCGTCTTCATAATTGTATCACCTCTACCAGTGTTTCCCTTTGGTAACTATTAACACTTTAATCTACAAAAACCGCACAGTTTTTTTTAGAGATGTCTATTGTGTATGTTGTATGTTTCAAAGCAAATGCTAAGAATGCATACATTCTTATACTGCATATTATTGATACAGTAGTTCAGGGTCTAAGGCGCACTCACACTAGGCAAGTTTGCCTGTTCCATGCTCCAGCACAATTGCCCCCTTCCCTACTCCCCCGCTGGCATGCGCTCACACTGCTCCTGGCCTGGGCACGATTGCTCCTTCCCTAAGTCACCGTGCGCTTTTGGGATTTGGAGTGTAGTCGACTTGTAGGCAATACGACTGTTTGTGAATATTTTCATCCCGACAGGCTACACTGCTTGTCAAGTGAGATGAATAAGACGGGCAGAATGAGTTGAGTGGCAGCATGTTTTTGCACCGACAGCTCAGACAGCCAAACCATCATGTGAATGTTTAGGTTGTGGTCAGATATCAAAGTGGACAATCAAAAGAGCATTGGAAAAGGAAACGTGTGGTCCAGGAAACACTGGGGAGAAGTCGTCCTTAAAGGTATCTCACAGTGACTACGGTAAACATAAACCCAAGACAGCATCCTGCAATTGGATAGAATGACTGTGGTTCCCTCATTCTCCAGCAGCAGCACTTTCTAAACATTTCATTCCGTAGACTTATTTTTTTTCCCATGACAATATGCCCGATGAACTTAAAAAAACAACAAAAATAGCATTTTTCAACAGAAAATATGTCAAAGATGTACACTATGTGTAGAGCCCGAGAGAGATTACCAGACTACCAATTTATGAGCCTGTTTGACACATTCGCTCTTGTGCTTTGATTTAATTAGCTCAGGGTCACAAATGGTCTATGGCAGGGGTTCTCAACCTTCTGCAAGCTGGGCCCCCCCAAAGCTGGGTCATTGCAGTTGGGCCCCCCCACCGACCCTGACAACCCCCCCCCCCCCCCACACACACACACACACACACACACACACACACCACCCTACACAGATAGATAGATAGATAGATAGATAGATAGATAGATAGATAGATAGATAGATAGATAGATAGATAGATAGATAGATAGATAGATAGATAGATAGATAGATAATCTATCAATTATTGTTATTATCACAAGGGCTAGGCCAGTGGCGCACCTTTGAGTTGAACATTGGGTTTAGGGTTGGGGTCCGGAAATTTCTTATATTTTAACGTTAAATTCTGGTGCACTTTAAAAGCTAATTATGAGATTGCATCAATGTTTTTTTTTTTAATCTCCTTAGAAGAGAAGAAAATAGTAGCCTAAATAGAACATACACAGAATAAATTCTACAATAGGTATACCTGTTATGAAAAAGCTTCACAAAACAAAGTCTATGATCAATGGGAAACACTGCTGTCTGACAACCCAGTTCAGAGAATGTTTCAACTATTGAGTCTTGGATTTGGAAAGTGGCCAGATTTAGCTCAAAATGCTACCTGCGATTAATGTGCTGTGCAGCCTGAACGCGGAGTTGTGTGTGTCTCAGTGGCGATTCCAGGAAATGTTGACTGGGGGTGGCCAAGGTGGGCCACAGAGCTAGAGTGGGGTGGCCATCGCACCCCTGAATGAATAGCATGTGATATGCTGTACAACCAATTCAAAGATAATTTATAATCCCAAATGCCCAAATCATGTTAGTATCCATTGTAATGTTTGTCAGAAAACTAAACCCCTGAAGGGGGGTCTGGGGGCATCCCCCCCAGAAGATTTTTTGTGTTTTTAACATGTAATCTAAGCATTCTGGTGCATTCTGGCGAAGATAATAAAGGAAAAAGTCAATATTTATTTCAGTTCAGATGAATAGTAAAATTAGCAAGACAACATAACTTGCTAGCAGCCAGATGCCTAACAACTGGACAGAGGGACGGACGACAACTAGCTTTTGACAAAATATCTTGCTAAAAAAATAAACCTTTATTTATGAAATTCTGCCCTAAGAACATGTTACACTTGCTAACTACAAACTTACATTTTTTTATTCAGATTTCAAAAATCTGCTGGGACACGTGCCCATACACGTGCATGGGTGGCACGCATGTCACAAGCACACTTATGCTGTTTTCAAGACCTTTGCTGACCAGAGACCAGTTCTAGTGGCCACAGTCCTACCATTAATTCAGTACTTGAAAATTGCAAACTGATCTCATATCAGTGGATTGGAGTGTTTGTGTGATGAACTTGGCAAATACCTATCAAAAAAAGTTAAGAAAGAAAAAAAATACATATCATCTCTGAACTAGGCTACATATCAGGAAAAAATTGAAATTACAAAAAAAAAAAAAAAAAAAAAAAAATTAAGATTTTTTTTTTTTTTCATCCCCCTCGCGCCCCCCCGGTAGAGTGTCCGCGCCCCCCCGGGGGGGCGCGCCCCACCGGTTGAGAACCACTGGTCTATGGTATGCAGAAGACATGAAAGTCCAAAGACTGTGTATCACCATGGTATTAAAATGGCATTGTCTCCCAGAGCTGCTGTGTACGGTGGGTGACCTTACCTTGATATAACCACATTTCACAGTATTTGGTGGAGTGCTCATTTATAAATCTGCATTTACAAGCCTATTTGTCAGGTTATTTAGAGACGATTGCACACATTACTCTAGGGATAATTGTTTCTTTAAGTATTGAAAGCCATCTGTTTAGTCAAACATGCAGGGTACTGTTGACAGGCTTATGGAATATTATGCTAATATGTTCCTGAGAACTCACTCAGGGTGTGATAGGTTATTTTTAAATAGCTTAATCTACATTAGACCTTAACCAGAGTGTGGTCGATAGCTAGAGTGCTCTGTGCATGCAAAATGTAACAGAAGAGAGAGTAGTAAAGACATTTTTGACAAATGGCTATCAATGGATGTGTTGGCCACTGATAGGATTGCACCTGTGACAATCTAATTAATGAAAAGTGTCTTAGAACCACAAAACCACCTCTTCTCCGCTCCAAGGAAATCAAACTGTGAAATAAATATTCCCTCTGGTGTTTGGTACTGGGATGTTTTGTGTTTGTGTCCTTGGCCCTCATTTTGTCCCCTAACCTTCTGCTACATCTCATCCTGCTTACTGAGATGTTTCGGTGTGTCCGGGTTTGGGTATCCTATGTCCTCAGAAGCTCAGTGGGCAGAGTGATACACTAACACATCCAGGATTAAGGGTTTTATTACATCTGTAGCTCAATAGATGGAGCATCGACCTCACACTGCCAAGGTTAGGAGTCCACTGCTGTTGTACGGCAATCCATCATAATCGCAATGCTGTATTGATGTTCGGATTAAGGCTGTAAACCAGAAAAAAACACATTTTCCTGTTTTCCAAATCTATATGTAAGGCGGGAAAGCATAGCATATAGCTACCAGGTTGCCATGGGCCATGGGGATAAGTTTACCTTGTTGTTCAGTAGTGAAACTAAACAAAAAGCAACAAATGCTATGTCCATCTGTATTATTAATAATAATAACTCTAGTCGTGCCAGCATTCACTCTTCTTCTTTTATCAATAATCAGGTAGTTTATTGTGTTTATACCTGAAGAGCTTTATAACTGGAACAGGATGGTGAAAATTTAAGGAGCAGTCTTGTCATGTTCAATCCAACAAATGATAACGTGGGCAAGATTGTCTAACTATTTTACTTTTCTAAAAACAAATATGTCTTCCCATTTACTTATACTACTTATTATAGTGAAAGTATGAAGTCAAGAGGGATATTTAAGCAGAATATAGCAGCCAGGTGGTATATTGTACTTTAATTTTGAGAATTCTGATAAAGTGAATTAACACATACAAAGGAAAGGGTTTCTTTCAGCAGCTTCAGCTTAATGCAGCTCTAAGTTATTCGTACCAAATCGATCCAAACAACCCAGTTAAGTGAATACGACAGTCTGTAGGCTACACTTTGTGTCGTCTGTGAGGAAGGAAGCTGAAGATGGACACGTTAATTTAGCGGTGTTTGACTATACAATTTTACACAAGCCAAAGCTTAAGCAGTAAAATGTCTGTGGTGTCCAGTTAATTTAACAGAAACACAGTATCAAGGCCAAATCGCTTACCTGTTCCTGAGCTTCACAAAATGCCAACACACATCTGCAGCATCAATTCACTGTATGCAGTATTTCTTGGCTTGCTTAGCAACCTCAGTTTCTGCTGAATGGAGCCCTGGATGGAATGTGTGCATCATCCAAATTCCTCTTTCATTGTCACTTGAAATAAGATGCTTTTAAAGAAAGGTTTATGGTGAAAAAGGAAAGTTTTGAGACGGATGTGTCCTTGCACTGCGAGCTCCACAGAGAGGTTAGCAGTTGGCCCTTCTCTCAAGGCTAACTACGTATTTAATGTCCAGTCAATTACACATTAAAGGCGACAGCCAAGAGGGGGACATTTTCCAAATATTGAAATCTCTCCCTCTTGCAAAAGCAAATCAAGGAATAGAAAATGAATAAAAGAAAAAAGTAAGTGCTAAGTTAAGGATGATATTTCCACCTGGTAAAATGGTAACCAAATGACCAAGATCATTTTTTATAAATATATTTATATATATATATATTTTTTATCCACACCTGAAAATAGTCCCTCTTACATTACATTTTAATCTAGAATGGCCAAGATACACATATCTTGCGTTTTATCTTCCAAATGTGAAGATTTTGTTTTTGTCATTATATAATATAATTATTAATTCATCATCTTTTTTATAAAGGCATTTTTTGACAGTCTGAAACAAGTACCTGCAGCATCATGCATGCTCTCTCAAAGAAAATGCATCTGTAACCTCTTAATGTTGAATCTCTCTTTATCTCCGGCGCTGTATGTGTCCTTCTCTCTCCTCCGCACATTTCTCTCAGGAAAGCTATTGATGGCGATTGCCCGATACTCAGGGCTCATCTTTGTCTCCTCCACATGAAGACGCCCCTTCAGCGCCAACGTGTTGGGAGATGTGTTGCTTTCACTTCACATCCTATCATCACACAGACACATTGCTTCCTCTGGCAACAACATTGGTGGAAAAAATTAAACGTAGTAGGTTAGTGGTAGATGTATTAGCAGTTTTAGCAGACTGTAAATAATATCAGTAAATGGGAATACAATGGGAATATCCCAACAAGATTATTCATGGCAAAGGTCATTCAGTTAAAGGACATCTTATTTAGTATCACTGCCACTGTGCAAATTAAAAAGAAACCAAGAAAAAGTCTAAAATCAAGACGGATGGGGACATTTATCTGCTTCAAGCAGTTACCACAAAATTGCTATGTGGATTTTCTTGTTGTTGCCCAAATTCATATGAGAGAAGTTTAGTAATCATTCTGATGACTTTCAAAACTTTGAAAAACTATTTTTGTAATCTAAATTTAAATCAAATATAGAAAAAGTAAGAGCACTTTTCCAGTAACAACTGTGTACGCAACAATACAATCTCAATTTATATTCTGCTGGAAATGAACACTGAAATTCAATTTATTGTTTTTCCTCCTTCAGTGAATCACAAGTATGATCATGGTTGGGAATCTTCTCAGCAGCCTTGGTCCTGATGGTGCAGTTGTCAACTCTGCTTGGTTTATGAAATATTGTCAAGCCTTGATTACAGCTGCAGCACTGCTAATTTCACAAATGAACAGCTCAGCAGACACCACACCCTGTTGTACCATCTATGACACGATAAAATGCTCCCACTGCCAAAAGGTCCCACTGTCGTGGAACAGCACCAGCTGGCCTTTAAATCTTATGTCCATTAGTGTGTTGTTGAATTGAATACATGCTGTATCTGAGGACAATTGTGCAGATAGGAAGAAGAGGACACATTTATCATTGTTTTTGATTGATGTAACTGTTTTGTTGCTCAACATTTCAACTCAGCAGCAGGCAGATTTTTCGGGGCCATTCTCATCCAGAGATTTCAACATGTTGCCTCAGGAGTCCTGTACTTCAATAGCTGCTATAGCTGTTGGACATGTCACCTGCTGCCTGTGTTTATTTGCTTCTGTCTAAATGGTACCAACAGCCTGCTATGAGCTCCCTCATCTAATCCACTGCTGGAGTTATTTATACTGCTGCATTGTCTCTGTGGATTCAATCTCACCAGGAGTCTGAGCACCGAAAGAGTAGTCATTATCATGTGTCATTGTCAGTCCGGCTCTACATGCCGTGCCTCTGTGCATTTCTCGACAGCTAAAAAGTATGGTGGCCCTGAGAGCTCACAGCACTGCAACATCAGAAAACACATGCAAGAAGACAAAACACCAGCAAATTAAGAAAACTTCTTCATCAATTTCACAAACAAATGCGCAGCATTTAGAAAACGCGCATGATGTTACATCCAATGTAACATCCAATGTAACATCCAATGTAACATCATGTAGCTGACATGTATACATCATACATCTGTAGTTATGGCAAAGCTACAAACAGAGGAGATTAGTTTTTTCTTCCATTATAAAATAAGATAGGCTACTAATAAATTCAGTATAGCCCTGGCTCAATAAGCAACTAGTTCTGAGTGATACTGTGCTGTTTGGACAGGAAACGAACACCAGCAGAGGCAACTTACAGTATTCTTGTCTGTATACACATTACACTGGAGATATATACTGCTGCTTGTACCACTACTGCTTACAGTCAGACAGCTAGCAGGTAGCAGCCTGAAGCTATTAAAAAAAAATACTCTTTACAGTTTCCAACACACCAGTCAGTTTCACCATTTGTTTTTCACATAGGGACCTTCATTGCAGGTCTAATGTGAGTTCACAAAACGAGCCGCAGGCGACAACAAACAGTAATTTCCAAAGACTCCACAGCTCAAACGGTTAGCCTAAAGCTACCAGTAAGCTAGCGGACGCTAACGCTAACTAAACCCCGCAGCATTATCTCATTTCAGTCAGTGTTGGTTATTATAGGAGGGATACGATAAAGGACATCACAGACATTCAACCAACAATGGGCCATGATTATTTTAAAAATATGACTACTTACATTTCGGACAGATGGTGTCTCAGTCTTCCTGCACACAGTCTCTTCCACAGTCCAGTAAAACGGCACTTTTAGATTGCCAACATTTGCTACACAGCGTAGGCTAGTGTAGACGGAAAGATAACCTTAACAGCACTGTGAGTCAAAATCATGGTCAAAATCTGCGTAAACAACAAGCCTGTCTGGACGTGTGCATCACTTTTAAGTGTCCTCTGGAAACACTTACGGAAGCACTTCTGTCGTGTTTCGGCCTATTTGCAGCGTTTTTGTAATGTGTTGTGTTGTGGTCTTTGCTGCGCGTTTTCTAAATGCTGCGCATGTGTTGTCAAATTGATGAAGATGTTTTCTTAATTTGCTGGTGTTTTGTCTTCTTGCATGTGTTTTCTGATGTTGCAGTGCTGTGAGCTCTCAGGGCCACCGTAAAAAAGCCTTATCTTTCACTTTCACATATGGTCAGGGGTGGTGGGGGGCAGAAAATAATGCCATGTTTTGAAAACTTCATAAAGACAAATCGGATGTGGGTTTGACCTTTCAACCCAGCGCCAAGGTGGTAAGTGATGCAAAGCAAGAGGTAGAGGGAGAGCCATCTGGAGCTGAGCTGCAGTCCGTAAGTAGGTGAGTTGAGACTCTGAATCGGGCGTGTTGGGAATACAACACTCAGGTTGTTCCATTTGTCTCCTCCCCTGGCACATCCTATTCCTCTGGAGAATTAGCCTGTCGATACGAAAGCATCAAACGTGCCTGCAAAGGATGGAATCCATTTAACCAGCCTCTTTGTTTCCGACATTTCTCAGTCGCCATCTGGAAAATGTCATGGCAACCTTATCACAGGAGTCAAGACGCTGTGGTGACGACAGTCGGCATCTGACTGATGAAGGAGTGTTGTAAATGATGTGACATGTCAATTCATATATGGTCCAATCAAGCCCATGCCCTGACAGGCTATGGGTGTTTAAACAATTAGCCGAGTTGAACTAGTTCATTGTTCATGAACTTTGTGTTGCACAGAAAAAGTCAACATTACAACATTCTGAAAATTATGGATTAGTTATGTTTGTCGAGGAGTTGTAGTAGTAGCAGTGATGCACATTATCATAGTAGAAGCAGTGGTTGTTGTAAAGATGGTGGTAATAATGAAGGTAAAAGGGATCCACAAGCGACCTTGAGATGTGGTTGAACTCCGTGGAATAAAAACGTACATGTTTACACATTTTGTCTAGTTATCAATGTTTTAAGACTGGTATTAATATAATTGGTATCACTACAGTAGTGTAAAGTCACATCAAAATCATTACTGCCAACAAAGGCTATATTGCTAGTGTTTAAATGTTGATGTAGTTAGCAGTAGTAGTACAGAATTATAGTCATTGAAGTACTAGTGAATAATCAGTAGTAATGTTAGATTAAGAGTGGCAGTACTAGTATTTGCAAGATAAAAAAATATATAATAAGGTGGCAGCTGTGCTACTTGCATAGCACTAGCAGAAGTAACTATAGAGACAGTGGCATTGATGATACACCGTATAATTTTAAGGTAATACTTTCTTGAGAAAACCGCATCTGGCTTGTGTTTCTGTGTTCAGTGTAAACGTCATAGTATTAGAAATGTTTCATTGTTTTTGTGGAACCTGAATAACAGTGTGTGAGTTGCATTTCTCAGTTATATGTTGAAGAAACCCAAACACCACACACAGCCCATGATATCTCAATTTCACTCAACTAACTCTTGAAGACAGCAGCCCCTTCTATTTTTAAAGTCCTCCCTTCACCAATTGCTGTATGCCACAGCGCTGCAGACAAGCAATTAGTCCACAAAGGCCAGACATTTACAGAGACTTCAAAGAGACCAGGGCATCAATCCTTAAGGGCACAGTGTGCTTCCGCTCACGCATCTTTGCTGGCCGGCAGTATTATTTTGTCTGCGGCTGGTGCAGATAACCAGCTGGAATATGTCAGTCGGAGTCTTAGGCGAGAAACTGCGTCAACATTATCCTGCAAACGTGGAGTGAGAGACATGTCAGTCATTTTTGAATGAATGCTTCCTCTTCTCTGCAGTAAGCATTTGTTTTCTTGCTGTGGCGCTTAGACAAGCTAAGCCAGGCCTGACCTGACCTCCACTGATGGTGCACTCTGAATACATATTTGCATCTGAATCAACTGACTCCTTCTGACAAAACACTTTGTCTGATGGAAATGAAGTCCTTGTTGGAATCCGCTCAATTATCTATTAAGTTGGCTGGATGGCTTAATGGAAAGATTGACTGTCTTATGATTTGAAGGCCGCTGACTCAATCGTGAGGCTGATAACATGCTTATTGTTAGCCCGTTGTTATGTAAATGTGCTGCAAGAGGAAAAGGGAAACGCATTTGGGAAGGCAACTGGGAGGGTGAAGTAAGATTTTAGTGAAGAAATATTTTTTGAAAGTGTTCCTGTGATGATTGCAAACACATGTGGTGACATTACACATGAAAAGTGGTGTTTGTTGTTTACTCTGAGTAACAATTTTGAGAACCAGAATAACTGCCATTGATGGGAAGCTGCTGTCACCTTGCCAATTGCTTGATTACACTGTTGCTGATTGGAGGAAAAACACTATCATTATATCAAATTACAATGATTTGTTAAAATTGCAGTCTCTGATACATTTTCAAGTATGTGAGGTGAATTATGTGGCAACTGGCAAAATGTAGAGCACAATATTTAATCTGACAAAAATGTCACTCAAATGAATCTTGTAACTGCAAAGGATTCCGTGTTGTGGTTCATACTGATTGTAACGTACACTGTTGTTTACTAATGAAGTTGATCTGTTTAATTGTAACCCTGTAACCCTTGGAAAGATGCTTAGATATTACATACAATTCAGTGAAGAAGTTACAAGGTTTGTTTCTCAATAATTCTAAACCCAACCTACAAAAAGTTCTTCCAGAACCATCCTATATCCCACCCACATTTACCCAGCCCCACACCTGGCACAGTTTATACTTAGTTTAGACTAAACCATTCATTTGTATCACACAAACACACATATTCCAGAACTGTCATTGTCCTATTTCCTTGTATTGATGCAGATAAAAAGCGGCAATTGTATGACATTTCCTTCACTGATTGGCACCTTAACTGCTACTTCTTATTCCAGGCTAACATTTACTACTTTCCTATTAACACACAAAGTGTTGGGACCTTCAAATGTTGTATGCTGCTGTTTCCATAAAGAACTGTTCACTTGTGCCATTGGTGTGGACCAATGTCCACACTTTTGTACAATGGGATTAGTCAAGTCAAGTCAAGTCAAGTCAAATTTATTTATAAAGCACATTTACAAACAGCGGGTACTGCCCCAAAGTGCTGTACAGGTTAGATAATAAGAAAATAATCCACATTTATTACAAATAAGAAACCAAAAGAAAACACATAAGAAAATAGTTAGTTGGGAAGAGTTGAAAGAGCTCAAGTCTTTAATTGTTATCTCTTAAATGTATATTTTTTTTCCGGTTTCCAGCTACATAGATGTAAATAGCTAGATGTGTAAAGTCTCACTGTGAATTGTCAATGCAACATTTCACACATTAATACTAGTTTGAATAGACAAGAAGCATTACAGATATTGCAAAGCAGGCATTATCACACTGCTATTATATATTTTTTAAATAGAGCAAAAGGAGTAATCTTGCCAGACCTTATATCAGGGGAAAAGTGGTTGCTTCCAGTTTTGAATGTTAAAAAGGCACACAAAAACAACCTTTCAACATCTTAAGAGTCCACATTTGAACTTAAAAAAAGGTATTGAAATGTAAAGAAAAACATACACAAGAAACTACATAAGTGTATTGCCACCCAGCTTGCAAAAGTGTCTGTCTCATTGTCTTTCTTTCAAGTCTGGGGTATGGAACCACAAGGGCTGAGAATTAAATATTTCCAGTTGAGCTTAACTAAAACATGATTTTCACGTTAAAAGCCACAAAACTGTAATCAGCCAATTTAGACCCATTTTCTGCCTTTCTTTTGTTCTCCTCCAACTGCTTGATTATTGATTGATTGATTGATTGATTGATTGATTGATTGATTGATTGATTGATTGATTCAATTTATTTCAGACATCAAAATTACAAAACAAAATGAAGAGCATGAAAAAATGATGTTCAAATTATTTCACAAAAAAATTAAAAGTAAAAATTACATATTGAATTGATATGCCTGAAAAGGAGCAGGAAGAAGTATAAACTTATTTAATCATATCCCTTTTCCACAGCTCAATAATTCGTATTTATTACATTAGCTTCCTGTGTTTATTGCTGAGGAAGAGTCATCATGTGAAGGAGCTGCATCCCAATGCGACAGCATTCAGTACCAACTGTTATACTATAAGAAATTACTGCAATTAATTTAGCTCCCTGAGGGCAGATAACTAAATGAGGCCACTCTAGAATATAAATCCCATCCGTCGATCTGGGAAGACCTTATGTTGACATTTGGGTTGTCCCATTATTTTGACCTTACCTTGTATGCAATTTATCATAAAAAGCCCAATGCTCATCAGATAAGCTGTCTGTTTAAGCTCTGAAACATATATATCAAAGTGTTTTTCTGAAATCACTGGAGTGCAAAATTACCGCTCTGGTTACTTGACAGAGGTCTCATCAAGTTTGTGATTAGGTGTCCAACCTGAATGTGAAGCAATATCGAGCCGTGATTGTTCTCTCGGCTCTCAGCTGATGATTTGCCTCCTTGAAATACAGATGAGTCATGTGTGTCACTAATCATCTGCAACGTTTCCATCGGACTCTTGAGTCAAATCAAAGGGCAGGACACCTGAAAACAATGGCATGCTGTGCATATTGATAAGGAACTTCCTTCCATTCTCTGCAACTATGGGAATAATTTATCTGATGCTTGAATTTGAAATGCCTTGACTTTCAAATATTTCTAATTTTAGAGATTCTTTTGTCTGAGCATGTGCCTTTTCAACCCAGCACAAATCCTTTTTTCTCCCACGTTAACATATCTATCCATTACCCTGATGCTGCCTTTTACTTTGACACCACATACAAAATTGACCAGAGAGGCAGAAAAGGAGAGACTACTTCCCTGACTTGCTCCTGCTAAAACGAATAGTCTTACATCTGAGCGCAGTGTTCTGCTTGACTGGATTTGTCTGCCAGCTTGCCTTTGTCAGACTCAGAGAGAGAGAGAGAGATAGTCAGAGAGAGAGAGAGAGAGAGAGAATGAGAAATATAGAAGGCGAGACCAGCAAAGCATAGCTCTGCCAGATGCTCACTTGCCATCAGGAAGAGACAAAAGAAAGAGCCAGCGGGTGTTAAGGGCAGCGAGATCATCACTCCTTTCTCTCCACTTCATCTTTCTTCACTATCCTGTTTACTTGCATGGCAGATATATCGTCACAAGCTTCAAAGACAGGGGTAAAGCGGACTTACTATGGCGTCCAGATCCCCAGGCTCCCTGGAGAACAGCTAAATGAGCAAAATCCTAAAAAATCCCATTTGCTGAGGAGAACCAAGACCAAGAAAAAAACCCAGGCAACCAGTCTTTTTCTAAAATGAGTTGTCACACTTTGTGGGTGGTGGTTTAATGTTGTAATTAAGCACTGATTACCACATGGGGCAAGCTTTTAACCAAAACAGGCTTTTATTTCTACAGTTAAGGGAAAACATGTGTTAAAAGAACTGACAGCCGGGCGCTCCTGTGGCGTAGTGGATAGAGTGCGTACCACATTGGCTCCGGCCTTTGTTGCAGTGGTCAAGGGTTCGAATGCGACCCGTGGACCTTTACTGCAGGTCATCTCCCCTCTCTCTCTGTCTCCCCATTTCAACTCTGTACTATCTAATAAAGCTTGAAAATGCCAAAATAATTATCCTTAAAAAAAAATCAAAAAAAATTAAGAAAAAAAATGACAGCCATACCATCAACAGTGCATTGTGTAAAGAGGTAAAGAAGGAATGCATTGATAATTAGTTTTCCTTCTTTGCTCTCTCATGACTCACTGAAAATGAAAAAGGAAAAACAATACATTAAACCAGCTCCAATGACTTCATTTAAAAAAAGGATTATAGATGCACAATGAACCACCATTTATCGTCTTCTGACCAACAAAGCTGGAACTTGCCAGCTGAAATGCGAATTTAGGTTTTCTGTGAGCCTGCACTTGCACAGCATTTAAGAGATATGGGTTTGGATGACAGGACAAGTCATTAGGGCAGGGGAAGGACATGGGATAATGAGAGAAAAATAGAGAAGATGTTTGAATTTTTTTTTTTTTGCCCAATCAGTGTAACATCCATTCAATCATCAAGTTTTGATTGATGTATGACGGATATTAACGAGGACTAGAGGAGATGAAATGTGGAATATAAGGGGGGGGGGGGGGCATAGGAGGAGGGAAATATGGTGAAAGTGAGGAGGGAGGGGAGGAACAACAAGGAGGCTCTGAGGAGTTTGGATGTTTGCCCCGCTGTTGTAACACTGCCAAGTTCCCTCGAGCAGCGGAAGACACATGTGGGAGGTTTTGGAAAGCTGCGATCCTTCTCAACTAGGGGCGGGAAAAAAAACCTCAGCAGCAATGATGAAGAGGCAGTATATCACTTTCATCAGGATATTATTAGATTACATTCTACAAGTGATGCATTTCACACAGCCCTTTGCTCGACTTTGTCAAATTTCACTACACGGGCATGAAATTAAACTAATTTGTCAGAGGACCTCAAGTCAAATCATCAATCTCTCGGTGGAACTGTCAAATCGACATTTCTATAGGACTAATGCATCATTGTCAACAGAGTTTGTGATAAAATGTATGATAAAAGCTTAAAATGCCAACTCATGATGAATGGATAGGACTGCCTTGTGCTGACTGTGCTGTGCTGAGCTTTCCTTTGAGAAAAATGGTTTCACCCTAACCAACTGGTGACCGCAGCTGGCACTACTCCCTGTGTGCGTCCGCCGCGGGTATGGTGACACCAGAGGTAGCACAGTGAAATAAATCACAGCAGTTAGAAGCTAGAACCAGTTAGCTCACTTATCAACATTACTACGTAGCGCCCACAATCTGAAGAAAAAGCCCTGATCGTTACTGAAAGAAAGCCACATCTTGAAGCGTGCTGCACTTTTCATTATACCAGAAACTACTTTGCAAAAAATGCATGGTGGTCACATTAGACTCTTTGTGACCACCCTTCAAAAAGAATATGTTAACGGTAAAAAAAATACATTTTTGACCACTATGGAACTTAATTTGAGATGTTTCATGAAGGAAATGCATTCAACATGACTGCTAAACTTCTAGGATACACATAATGCCTATTGTGACCAATAGCTGCACTTCAATTCACATGAATTAAAAAGGCTGCAAATGTATAAAATACTTGTGTAAGTAAAGAAGTAAATGTTTGATGTTCTATTTATGGCACATTTGATCAATAGTTTCATAAATGATCAAATGTAATGTATTGCAAATACTTTATCAGCAAATGTATACTAACATACAGCACAGCAATACTTAAATACAGCTGCATAATAGCTAGGTGGTACGGAGAGAGTACAGTGCATTATTAGAAGCAAAAATGTATAAAATACTGTTGTATTTTTGTAATAGGTGGCATTTATCTAATCTTTGCATTTTTAGTTGAATACTGTGTTTCATGTAACCATGGCTTTCATAAATGTACTTTCATGAAATTGCCATAGACAGGAAAACCACTCTTTACAGATGTGCACTATACATAAGACAACAGAGAAACATTTGCAAGAAATTATTCATTGACATGGGGGACAAGATCCTGTGGCACTTTCTATTTCTAAAAGACCAGGTCATAGATGCTGGTGTTTCATGAATTTCCCAGTATCATTACACATAAAAGTCCTTTAGACAAATGAATTTTTTAATTGAATATGCTTGCAGAAAAGATGGATTCAGCAGAGCTTTATCAGTCACAGTCTCCTCCACTCTGCGTAATGAGTTGCAGTGATAGAGTGGCTTCTAGATCGGCCAGTTGAGAAACAGATGTGAAGCCATCAGATTGACTCTCCTCAGCTTCCCAATATGTCAAAAGAGGTGATCAGATGTCTACATGTAACATCACTTCAAAATAAGCACGCAACACTCTGAGGATATTTTCATTATACTCAGAAAAGTAAGCAGAGGCAAAAGAGACAGAAGCGGTCTTGAGAATAAGGCAATTTATTAACTCGATTTCCCTATTCTCAAAACTGCTTCTCAAGAGCGCTTTGTGTCAGATTATTCTTTATGTGCTTTGCAAAGAAACTACTTGTTAATTCATTTCCACCAAGTTAACTGAATTGTAATATATGCTGGAAATTATGCAAACCAGAAGAGTTGCAGCTCATTTATATCTGTCGTAAAACATCATTAAATGCTTTTGACTCACTTTACTCAATACGAAAGAGAAAAACTATCAGTCAGAGTTAAGTTTAATGCAGCGTTGTCAGTGTACCTTTCTCAGTCCTCCATCAAACTTTAGGAGAAAAGGGGCAAATTGTAATCTCTCATTTTGTATTCACTTGCAATTAAGTATGGAAACATGACAATGAAAATCAATCAAGCTGTGGTGATCACAGCTGGCTGCTGTGTTTGTTCCTCCTCCTCCTACTGCCACGCCCCCTGTCCGTCTCCGTTCCTCACCTGGTCTGCATCTGCAATCAACACACCTTTATCTACTCCTGGTTTCCCTGCAGTCGGTGCCAGAGCGTTCCTTGCTATCAGTGGTAATTATACGTACCTGGCACTAGTGAAATTGTCTACCTCGCTCTCTCTCTCTCTCTCTCGTCTCCTGTTGTGCTTTGTGCTCATTCTTACTTATGTTTCCTCTGCTTGCAGTTACCCGGACCTCGCTCTCCAGCATACCCACCTGCTTCTCCACCCCGGCTTCCCCACTCACCACCTGCTTCCCCAACTCGTTAAATAAACCTTTTTATTTTTATCCTACAACTGCCTCTGTCTGCTCTTGGGTCCAGTACCAAACCATAACAGAACGCTCTGGCCAAGATGGACCCAGCGGACTTAGGCAAGATTCGTGGAGCTCTCGCCGCTCAAGGCACCCGGGTGGCGGAGCACAGCCAAGCCCTCCGGGACGCTATGGAGGCTTTCGAAAAGCTCGCTACCCGTGTCACTCAGATGGGTCAGCATTTGGATCTACTGGTTTCCCTCACCGCAGCGCCTCCACTGCCTGCGGCGCCTCCGCCTGCTGCCGCCTCCACTTCCCCGTCACACCTGCCACGAGTTCGTGAGCCTTTCATTCCTGCGCCTGAGCGCTATGCTGGGGATATGGGTATGTGCAGGGCCTTTTTGATCCAGTGTTCCTTAGTTTTTAGTCAGCAGCCCCTCACTTATCCTACTGATAAGGCTAAGATCGCTTACATTATGGGGTCACTTAAGGGTAACGCATTAGCGTGGGCTTCAGCAGTATGGGACAGTGATTCCCCAGTCAATAACAGTTTTGACCTTTTTGTAGTTGAAATGAGAAAGGTTTTCGATCACCCAGTAGAGGGAGGGGACGCCGCCAAGCGGCTTATTTCTTTACGTCAGGGCTCCCGCAGTGTAGCTGAGTTCTCCGTTGAGTTCAGGACCTATGCAGCCAGGTCAGGCTGGAACGACAAGTCACTACGTGGGCTTTTTCTTTCCGGTCTCAGTGAGTCGATCAAGGATGAGCTGGCTACTAGGGAGGAAGCTGACACTCTCGATGAAATGATTTCCCTCTCTATCCGGCTGGATAATCGCCTACGCGAGCGGCGTAGGGAGAAGGCGGGCAGCTCCGTGCCTCCGGCTTTCGCTGCTTCCTGTTCCCCACGCTTCCCTAAGACTGCCCCCGTGACGCGTGCTGTCACTGAAGAGGAGCCCATGCAGCTGGGCCGCACACGTCTCACCCAGGCAGAGCGGCTTCATCGGATTAAGGAGTGTGTCTGTACTGTGCGCTGCCCGGGCATCTCATCTCCACCTGTCCGTCACTGCCCAAAGGACAGGGCTCGACAGTGAGGCTCGGGGCCCTGTTGAGCCACGCCCCCCCGTCCCCGATTCTCTCTGTTCTCGCTCACTGCTGGATGCCACTCTCCTGTTCCTCGGGCATTCCTTTCCTGTTTCAGCCCTGGTGGATTCTGGAGCGGATGAGAACTTCATTGATGCTGGCTTCGCGTCTCAGGTTGGCATTAAATTGGAACAATTACCCTCTCCCTTAAATGCTAACGCCTTAGACGGCAGTCACCTGGCCCTTATTACTCACCGTACTAAGCCCCTTGAGTTAATTGTTTCTGGTAATCACCACGAGATACTGCAGTTTCATGTCATCCTGTCTCCCCTCACTCCCCTGGTGCTGGGGCACCCCTGGCTCAAGCTTCACAATCCCCAATTTGACTGGTCTTCTGGCAAAGTGGTGAGTTGGAGCACATTTTGTCATTCCACCTGCTTACAATCTGCCCTGTCTCCGGCAGTGGGAGATGTTCCCTTGCCCAAGGAACCTCCCGACCTCTCCTTGGTTCCCCAAATCTATCATGACCTGGGAGAGGTATTTAGTAAGTGTCGCGCGCTCACCCTGCCTCCTCATCGCCCCTATGACTGTGCCATTGATCTCCTCCCCGGCGCTCCTTTGCCCAGTAGTTAGTTAGTTAGTTAAATCTTTATTGTCCACGGTGTGGAGATTCGTCTCCACACTACACACTCCACACTCTACTTTTCCCAGTAGTCGCCTTTATAACTTGTCCCGTCCTGAGAGGGAGGCCATGGAGACGTACATTAAGGATTCTCTTTCGGCTGGCCTCATGAGACCCTCCTCTTCTCCTGTTGGTGCAGGTTTCTTTTTTGTGGCCAAAAAGGACAAGTCACTTCGACCATGCATTGATTTCAGGGGGCTGAATAACATTACAGTGAAGAACAAGTATGCTTTGCCCCTCATCAGTTCCGCATTCGAGCCACTGCAGGGCGCCACAGTCTTCTCCAAATTGGACCTACGTAATGCCTACCATCTGGTTCGCATCCGTGAAGGCGATGAGTGGAAGACGGCCTTTAACACCCCCCTCGGCCATTTTGAGTATCTCGTCATGCCTTTCGGCCTAACTAATGCCCCTGCTGTGTTCCAGAACCTGGTTAACGACGTCCTCCGGGACTTTCTCAACCGCTCAGTTTTTGTCTATTTAGACGACATCCTGATTTTTTTCCCGCAACCAGGAGGAACACATTCAGCATGTCCGACAAGTTCTTCAACGGCTGTTGGAGAACAAACTGTATGTGAAGGCCGAGAAGTGTGAGTTCAGTGTCACCTCTGTATCCTTCCTGGGGTTCATCATTGAGAGCGGGCAAGTGAGGACCTGCCCCGAGAAGGTCATTGCGGTGACTGACTGGCCCATCCCCGATTCCCGCAAGAAACTGCAACAGTTTCTGGGGTTTGCCAATTTTTACCGGAGATTCATCCGGGATTACAGCAGGGTTGCAGCCCCTCTCACCCATCTCACCTCTCCTGCCCGCCCATTTGCCTGGACGCCTGAGGCGGACGCTGCCTTCTCTGGGCTTAAAAGGCTTTTCTCGTCTGCCCCCATTCTCATCCAACCGGACCCCTCCAGGCAGTTCATCGTGGAGGTTGATGCATCTGACACTGGGGTGGGGGCGGTCCTGTCCCAGCGCTCTGCCTCTGATGAGAAGATTCACCCCTGCACTTTTTTCTCTCGCCGGCTGGTTCCTGCTGAGCGGAACTATGATGTGGGTAACAGAGAGCTGCTGGCTGTGAAACTGGCGTTGGAGGAATGGCGGCACTGGCTTGAGGGGTCAGAACAGCCGTTCGTGGTTTGGACCGACCACAAGAATTTGTCTTACATTCAGACGGCCAAGCGCCTAAATTCCCGTCAGGCCCGGTGGGCCTTGTTTTTTGGACGTTTCAATTTCACCCTCACTTTCCGTCCCGGGTCCCGTAATGTCAAGCCTGACGCCCTCTCTCGTCAGTTTAACACTGTGAACACTCCGGCCCCCCCTGACACGATCCTCTCTCCTTCCTGCCTCAAGGTGGCTGCTGTCACCTGGGAGATAGAGTCCCTCGTCCGGGAGGCCCAAGCCATTGAACCGGACCCGGGAAACGGCCCTCCCAACCGCCTTTTTGTCCCCAGTTCGGTTCGCTCACAAGTGCTGGTGTGGGGCCACACATCGCGCTTTGCCTGTCACCCTGGCGTGGGTCGCACCCTGTCGCTCCTTAAGAGGCATTTTTGGTGGCCAGCGATGGACGCTGACACCCGGGCATTTGTGCTGGCCTGCACGGTTTGTGCTCGGGCCAAGTCCTCCCACCAACCCCCAGCTGGTCTGCTACGTCCCCTTCCGGTTCCTGGCCGGCCCTGGTCTCACATTGGCCTGGATTTTGTCACTGGTCTTCCTCCCTCAAAAGGCCACACAGTCATTCTCACCGTTGTGGACAGATTTTCAAAGGCTGTTCACTTCATTGCCCTTCCTAAACTCCCCTCTGCCACCGAGACTGCCCAGCTGCTTGTGCAGCATGTCTTCCGCCTCCACGGGATACCCACTGATCTCGTCTCTGACCGTGGGCCCCAATTCATTTCCCAAGTTTGGAAAGCGTTCTGCCGGGCGCTAGGGGCCTCGGTCAGCCTGTCATCCGGATACCACCCGCAGACCAATGGGCAGGCGGAAAGGGCAAACCAGGACCTTGGGACCGCTCTGCGTTGCGTGGCTGCACGCAACCCCTCTGCCTGGAGCGAATACCTACCCTGGATTGAGTATGCCCATAACTCAATGTCCTGTGCTGCGACTAATATGTCCCCGTTCGAATGTTCCCTGGGGTACCAGCCACCCTTGTTTCCCTCTCAAGAGGACGACATCTCCGTCCCCTCCGTTCAGCACCATCTCCGCCGCTGTCGCAGGGTGTGGAAGGGCGCTCGCTCCGCTCTGCTGCGCTCTGCTGCGCTCTGCGGAGCAAAACAGGCGCATTGCGGATCGCCACAGGGCTCCCGCGCCTGCCTACCAGGTTGGGCAACTGGTATGGCTGTCATCTAAGGATCTCCCCTTGCAGACTGGCTCTAAGAAACTCACTCCTCGTTTTGTTGGCCCCTTCCCCATCATTGCTATTATCAATCCCTCTGCTGTCAAACTCAAGCTACCCCCATCCCTACGTGTCCATCCCACTTTTCATGTCTCCAAACTGAAGCCAGTCTCCACCAGCCCTCTTTCCCCCCCGGCCGTTCCCCCCCCTCCTCCCCGTCTGGTTGACAATCACCCTGCCTTCACCGTCCGGCGGTTGCTCGACATCCGTCGTCGGGGCAGAGGGTATCAATACCTCGCCGACTGGGAGGGCTATGGTCCTGAAGAAAGGACCTGGATTTCGCGGGGCCTTATCCTCGACCCCTCTCTCATCCGGGACTTTCACCTGGCTCACCCGGACAAGCCTAGGCCGCCAAGAGGCGTCCATTGAGGGGGGGATTCTGTGGTGATCACAGCTGGCTGCTGTGTGTGTTCCTCCTCCTCCTACTGCCACGCCCCCTGTCCGTCTCCGTTCCTCACCTGGTCTGCATCTGCAATCAACACACCTTTATCTACTCCTGGTTTCCCTGCAGTCGGTGCCAGAGCGTTCCTTGCTATCAGTGGTAATTATACGTACCTGGCACTAGTGAAATTGTCTACCTCGCTCTCTCTCTCTCGTCTCCTGTTGTGCTTTGTGCTCATTCTTACTTATGTTTCCTCTGCTTGCAGTTACCCGGACCTCGCTCTCCAGCATACCCACCTGCTTCTCCACCCCGGCTTCCCCACTCACCACCTGCTTCCCCAACTCGTTAAATAAACCTTTTTATTTTTATCCTACAACTGCCTCTGTCTGCTCTTGGGTCCAGTACCAAACCATAACACAAGCAGCTTTTCATCACCTTAGTCTCAAGCAAAACACTGTGAAGTTTAAATAATGTATGCAACAAAGAACACCTGCTGTGCTGATGTGTTGATTAGGATAATGAACAGTATGCTTTATGCGGTTAAATCTTGACAGCATGGACTAAACAAACACCTAGAATCATTTGTTTGGTTTGGAGGCTGAACATGAACTCAAACTTTACTGATGTGAGGTAACGTGTTTGTGATGAAGATAAATTATGTCAGATGCATTTAACATATTTTAACATATGCATTGCATAAATGTATCTGATCTCTTTGCATAAACTTAATTCAACTGCGGTGTGACTTTTTTTCTGGCCTCAGTCTTAGACGTGAAGTTATTTTCTGGCCGCCCAACTGAGCTACCCTAAATCCTGTACGTTCAAGAGATTTGGCTGTATAATAATATAAAAATTGGCTACAAATAGGCTGCTTGTCAGTGCCTCTCAAAACAGCTTTGCTAAAAACAACTCATGAGGTATTTTGAATCTGCTGTCTCAAATGTCAAGGTCGGGTTAATTTCAGGCAACTATACTGTATGTGATTAAAGTTAGGAAAACACTTGGAGTGTCTGTTTGTTTTATTCATTTGAGGAATGTTAGTCTCACCACGTAACACAGCAGAAGGTTCAATATACTTTATCTCACATGCTGATGTACTTAATAATTTATTTGGTGATTCTGTTCCCATCTTTTGCATTTTGTTTTTATCTATACTCAAACTTTTTTCATCTCAGCCGAACATTAAGACATTTTTTTTTTATTTCCAGTGTTTCAACAGTTGGATCGAAATAAAACTTTGCCATATACAGTCCCTAATTCATTTCATGCTTGCAAGAGTTAATGGTGGCTTGTCAAAAAAGAGTGTCAAATTATGCTGTTCTGTGTGTTGTAGATGCAGAGATTTGTCTGTTGTCTGCCGTTAATGGACCGTAGTACGAAAAAACAAAAACATCTTTTCAGTTTTGAGTATTTCAGATAGAGAGATAGAGAGAAAACCGTCATGAGTATGTAACCAAGTGGCCTATTTCTTGCCTCATTTAGAGGATTTCTTTTTTTACCGTTTCCAGAGCAGCCGTCATTGGCTTTCAGTAAAAAAAAAACAGATACATAGACCAGTGACATAAAGTACATTCATTCAGGCAGGTGTAGGAGGGACTCATGTTGTTGTCTCAGTAAAGTAAAGCACATATTTAAAACCTGCTGAGCCTGAGGAAACCACACTGAATGTAAAAGTGTGTGGAAGGGCTTATTATAGTCATAGGAATGACTAGAAGTCAACGTCTAATTAATGCCAAAGCTCTATATATTCATTTATGCCTATATAGAATTATGTATTAAGTAATATATTATGTTTCCTGGAGGGTGTGGAGACTTTGTGTGTGAATTCCTGCACTTTGACACCTCTCCATGTGCAAACAGTTCAGTACATCAGTTTGTGTTACTATGAGTGTGTGCAGTTATCTGTTAATTAATGATGCCTGCAATCCTGCCTGTCAATGACTTCCTCTCTGCTCCTTTTATCTGCAGTCGGATGAAGTCAGAATCCGTTGCACTAATTCACAGAGACATGATCAGCCATTGCAATCAAATAAGATAGTTAGAAAAAAATATGAAAAATTGATTTTGCGCCTGAGTTATCAAGTGAATTGAGTATTATAATTTGCATGGCTCCTCTTTAATTCATAAACCTCACATTCAATTAATTGAGCAAATGCTATTTATTGGATACAATGCTGTATCTCCCTTTACTCATTAATAAAGCCACAACTGTTCTTGTGAGTGCTCTGTTTTTTATGGTGATCCTGGCATGATTACCACTCCATCTTTGTTCCTTGACAGAATATTAAAGAAGCAGCCAGAGGCCAGAATGTACCTCATAGTAACTCATTTTTGATTCTTAAATCATGCATAGTTCCCCTTTGCCTTATTCATCTCTCTTGCATTCTTACCAGCCAATCTCACATATGAATAGGTTCTGTATGAAGCAGAGCTATTAATGTCACATTGAGTTAAAGGATTCACTTAACACTTCCTTTTTTATGCGAGCAGAAACAGATTCACTGTAACTGACGACAGAATCATTTTAGGTGTTTTCAAAGGGCTTAAGAAAAGGGAAATAATTCCTCAGATGGTTTTGTATTGTACTTTATTAAACATGGTTTTAAATGTCATGAACTAATAGAAAAGTGCCAGAATGTGACAAGTGCCAGAATGTGCACTGACCTTACTGTGTTAATCTTTAGTCTGAAATGTCCCTCAAAGACTGGTGCTTTTGCAAAAACAATGTCATTTTGGGTAAACCATTGTGTAGCCTGAAAAAACATGCATTCATGTTCTGTTTGGTGTTGGATTAAGAAACAACACATTTTAATTTGCTCAACATGCTTGTTATTTATTTATTTATTGATTGATTGATTGTTTTAAAAGATAGAAACAACTATTTCACACTGTCTTAAATTACAGTTACACAAGGTAAAAGGGCCTAAATGATATTAAAGCATATCATTTCCAAAAGTACAAGCCAGCCAGATTATGTATCACCTTCCCATTTATATCAGACTATAGTACTAGGTCCAGAACAATGTTGCACCTTTGTGTACATTTCTTCTAAAAGGATCATCGGCTGGTGACTATGCTTACTTTTTGCCAGTTGCATGCAGCTTCAACCTCAGCCATTCCGCATTGTATTGTTGTAGCAATCAAACCTTATTAAACCCTTGTATTGGATTCTAATTTTAGAGTCGGCTGGAAACATAAGAATGGCAGCCAGAAGTGGCTTCTTCAACCCACTCATAGAACTAGCATTAGCTTAATTAGCGTGCTAGATGCAGCGGATTAAATGTGCTAAGATTTCTTAGAAGTTGAAGTTGTTATTCTGCCGTTGATATAGCCCTAATTGTATATCACACATGTGCCATGCAAGAAAGGAAAGCTTGGCCTGCATAGCAACTGTAACTAAGGGGAGATGGGCTCATCGAACAGTCATTTTTCATCATGCTTCCAAAAGCAGCTTCATACGTTTTTGAAATAGATCCATGAAGTTTGGTATTCATCGTTTCTCTTCTACTATAATTTTCTGCTGCTTTCAGTCCAGACAGTTTAATTCTCTGACAAATGTGGTCAAACAATGCATGTCTGTTATAACGTGAGTGGTATAAATATGAAATATTTGCATGCAAATTCCCTGACACAGTGAGTGCAATTTGCTGAAGAAATAGAAAGAGCCAACACACATTAGCAGCAGCATCTCACACCTCAGTACACTGTATAAGGTGTCAAGGGAGCAAGTTGGCAAAGCCCTGCTTTACATTCAAGGCTGAGCCTTTCATACAAAGGTTATACACTTTATATTAGTTCAATGAAGTGAACCAATCTAGATAAATGCCAAAAAAGAATAAAACAAAAGAAAAAAGCCAAGACACATTTTTTAAAGTCACCTCATGCTGCCATGCTGACATTCTGCTGGTTAATTTCTCCAGGATCTTATAAGAATTTTCCCAGATACTTCATTACCCATATGGCGATCATAAAAATGTGTTTGTTTTCCTAACCTATCATCAGATCACCTACAATTGTGATTTACAGCAACCAATTTGGTAACCAGCAATTACGTGCCATTGTCCTGCCTGGAAGAAGCTCTTTTTATTATGAAACAACAATTAAAATTGGAACATTATGGCGTCGCCTGAATGATTATTTTCTTTTCTAAAGGGAAAACACACTTAGCCACATTGAAATCAACTCCTAACCTCACACCTCAACAGTTCAAAGTGAACGAAAATGTCATCCACAGTGAATGAAAATGTCATCTATAGTGATTGGCAGTAGTTTATATTTTCTTCTTTTAACCATTTATTACTGAAGGACTAATTATTTTTTTTGGATAGGAAAAGTTATCACTGCACACGTAAGAGTATGAGTAGTAGTGCAGTTCATGTTACAAACATCAGATGAGGGCCTCCTCCCAGGGATTTGAAAGCTCAAAAAGAACCATCTGCTTGGTATCTTTAGACCGTGGGACAACGGCAAGGTCTGAGGCTGGTGCGGGTTATCTCCTCTGGGAATTTTAGGATGGATGAGGTTGAGGAACTGAGGGCGATTAGACAGTTGTTTGGGCTTCTTTCTTGCCTGTTCCACACCAGCAGCCAACTGCATTAAAATGTGGTTCTATCGCCTCTAGAATTCCCCCTCCAGCGGATTTGACTGACATGAGGAGAGGACATGCTCAAGGTTTGCTGGCCTTCCAGAGAGCACGCAACTGACTTTACTCCTTTGCCCTGTGAACCTCCCTTTACACAATACCACACTGCTCCTTCGGGTTAACCTTGTTCCAAATTGCCCTAGTGGAGCAAACCCAGACCTAGCTTGCCCTGGTTATGCTGACCTGACAATGCGGCCATGATGCAGGTGATCCTCCCCTTACATCAATGTTCTGCAGAGTGACCACTTGCGACCCGTTCTGACCTCAAATGTGCCCTCACTGTTTAACATATTTGATGCATGGAGAGATGAGAAGAGGAAATGTTTAAGCCAGCGGTAATGATGTCATGCTGGTATTCATTAAATGACTCCAACATATACACAGCGTACAGCCATACAGTTTGTTCTGGCTTACAGAATGTGATGTATGCCATGTTGCTGATTTGATGTACTTTTAGGATGTTTTCTTATTCCTCAAACAAGATGTTTTCAAGGAAGGTCACTTGCAATATGTGTTTAATTTGTACAGAGCTCTTTATATGCCCTCATTAATCCACATCTCTGCCCAACAGTGACAAATTAAGGCTTCTAGTGGTGGAGGCAGGAGCAATTTGCAAGCATTTTTTAAGGAGAACATATGGGAAAAGGATGGGTGTTGTGCAGGATTTGCATTTCTTGTATATAGTGTTTAACTATGTAATAAGGAGTTTTGCTTGCTTTTGGTCCCTCTCACATTACCTCTCTAAATGGGCTCTTGGTGTGATAATTAAATGCAGTTCTGCAGTGGAAAAATGCAAATGAATGGGACGGAGCAACAAGTCTTGGTAGTTCCCCACGGACACACCAAGCCAGGAAGTTCCTCAGAGGCAACAAAGAAAAAGGTCCCCTTTGTGATAACAAGAATATTGTTTTTCTCTCTCTCTCGGCTCTGTTACTGCAAAACATAATGAACCACTTCATTTTGTTTTGTACAGTGCAGGCCTTTCGACATCCCTGCACTCGTAAAGAACATACAAAGCAATGTTTTTTTCTTCTGACAGGCAAAGTCACCAAAAAAAATTCTGATTTCAAGAAATTTGTTTGCTTGCTTTTTCCTCTGTAGATAATTAAATGTTGCTCATTGTCTAAAAGCTGAACGTTTTTAATCAGACCCGTTTGTAGTAGTTCACACGCTGGGCACAGTAATGTAGGTAAGTACCACACCAAATTATTATTTCATATTTCCATAGTAATCAAGGTGAAAGTAATAAAATTAAAATACAGACACCACAGTGCGCATGCAAATGATGTCAACCCATCACATTAAATGTGTTTTGCCCCTGGGGGTCATTCAGCAAAAGAATATTCATTTACACAGCACAGCATGTAAAGTATGAGATGGATTGATTCTGGCAGATGATGTCAACATAGAAAATGTCAGTTAAAATACAGACAAAGTGGCATGGCTAATCTTGCTCTCCGACCTCTGTCTGGGTTTTTGTGTAAAAAAACAAGGATTGACTTGCATTTCTCATTAGGTTAAATTAATTGTATTAATTAACATGTACATCTCAATGCTGCTTTACCTGTCCATTAAACACACAGAACAACGGGAAGAGGCAAGGGAAGGACATGTATTTTATACAGGATGACCCCATAAAGTGACCTAGACGCTGAGTTTACAAATGGTTCATATGGATTCTCAGAAAAAAACACATCAGGGATGACTCTCTCTTACATGAAGGTCGACAAAACCAAATGTATTTGAGTTGACTACAACAGGTCCTAATTATGATGACATTTTACGTTTAATAGGCTAGATGTTTTAAGTTATCCAAACATGGTAGATAACTACAATAAATAAATAATTGTATTAAAGAAGTAAAGAAGTGAGTGATATTTTTTGGTTTAAATAAGTGTTAAATTACTTTATATGCACAGCAGTCACTTAAACAGTATGCATAGTTCATAACACAGGTCTCCCAGTCATTCGGCTTTGCAGTAATTGCCAGATAAAATGTTGAGTATCCCGCTCGTTTTATCCAATCAAGAGACAGGGCGCTATAAAGAGGCAGGACTGCCTGTGAACGGTAACTCACTGCTCTCCATCGTGGCACTATCTGATGAAGACGGCTGCGCGTTCATGTGGTGGTGACGTAGAAAATAAATGCAGCGCTGCTCTATGGAGATATTTAGCTGAACAGAAATAAGTGATGTGCAAAGCTAGAACAGTTTAAGACTCCACATCACCGTGGCAACAAAACCTGCTATCTACCGGTATGAACAGCTCAGACAGCGAAGAGAAAAGTCTGATGAATGAATGTGAATGATGGTCCAGGCAAGTTTCAGTAAGTTTACGGAAGTGCCACACTGTTACTGTCTTTGACCTTTGGAGAAATGCGTTTATACCTAGGGGGCAAAACTGCTTTTTTTTTAAAAACAGACATTTAGCGTTGTAAAAGGTTGTTCAACAGAAATGTTATCCAGGACCTTCCAGGATCCCAACCTGGGTGGACAACCTGGTCAACTAGCTGCTGGAAAGCTACAGCGGGCCGATAGAGCAAATCAGAACCACTGTTTAAGCGAATGGGGGTGGGCTAATAGGGAATTTTTTAAACTTATAGATATCATTATGAAACTTTGCAAGTTGATTACTGACATTAAAACAACAACTTTTTGTATTACAGTATTTTCCAAAAAGTTTGAATAAATATGAAAAATCATCAATATCTTACTAATGATGCGTACATTTGCATATCTGCAAAGCCCCAAAATCTAGATGTTGGACAAAAGCAGAGTCAATTTGTTTTTAATTTTTTTAACTCCAAAAGGACTCTTTTGGTCCATGGCACATGAAATGTAACTGTGTATTAGTAGCTGTTCTAGCAGGTAAGTTTCTGTTCCAATTTTCTTTTGGTATATGTTTTTTTCCTCCCAAAGGTCTATGAAAATGATATCACCTTTCCTGCTGTACCACACAATAGTTTTAGTCGTAGTAGGGAGGCGTTCTTTGCAGTGTTGTTCTTTCTTTAAGCGTTCCACTCATTCACATCCCTTTACTCTGTTTCTCCATGGCCTCTGCTGCATCAGCTGAAACAGCTACAGTGGCTTGCAAAAGTATTCATACCCCTTGGAATTTTCCACATTTTGTCATATTAAAACCACACATGTACATTTATTTTACTGGGATTTCATGTGATAGACCAACACACAGTGGTGCATCATTGTGAAGTGGAATGAAAATGAAATATTGTTTTAATTATTTTTTTTGAATAAAAAACTGAAAAGCGTGGCGTGCAAAAGTATTCAGCCCCCTGAGTCAATACGTTGTAGAACCACCTATCGCTGCAATAACAGCTGCAAGTCTATTGGGGGTATGTCTCCGCCAGCTTTGCCCATCTAGAGACTGATATTTTTGCCCATTCTTCTTTGCAAAATAGCTCAAGCTTCAGATTCAGCATCAGTTTGGATGGAGAGCGTCTGTCAACAGCAATTTTCAAGTCATTCAAGGTATTCTCAATTGTATTGAAGTCTGGACTTTGACTGGGCCATTCTAACACATGACTATGCTTTGACTTGAACCATTCCATAGTAGATCTGGCTGTATGTTTAGGGTATTTAACCTTCTGGAAGGTGAACCTCCACCCACTCTCAAGTCTTTTGCAGACTCTAACAGGTTTTTCTGCCCTGTATTTGGCTCCATCCTTCTTCCCATCAACTCTGACCAGCTTCCCGGTCCCTGCTGAAGAAAAGAACCCCCAACGCATGATGCTGCCACCACCATGTTTCACGGTGGGGATGGTGTGTATAGGGTGATGTGCAGTGTTAGTTTTCCACCACACATTGCACTTTGCGTTAAGGCCTAAAATGTCCTTTTTGGTCTCATCTGACCAGAGCACCTTCCTCCAACACTTGCCACAAGCCATGCGGGGGACACAGCATAGTCAGATGAGACCAAACTTGAAGTTTTTGGCCTGAATGCAAAATACAATGTGTGGCGGAAACTAACACTGCACATCACCCTATACACACCATCCTCACCGTGAAACATGGTGGTGGCAGCATCGTGCTATGGGGGTCCTGTTCTTCAGCAGGGACCGGGAAGCTGGTTAGAGTTGATGGGAAGAAGGATGGAGCCAAATACAGGACAGAAAACCTGTTAGAGTCTGAACAAGACTTGAGACTGGGGTGGAGGTTCACCTTCCAGAAGGTTAAATACCCTAAACATACAGCCAGATCTACAATGGAATGGTTTAGATCAAAGCATAGGCATGTGTTAGAATGGCCCAGTCAAAGTCCAGACCTCAATACAATTGAGAATCTCTGGAAAGACTTGAAAATTGCTGTTCACAGACGCTCTCTATCCAATCTGATGCTAAATCTGAAGCTCAAGCTATTTTGCAAAGAAGAATGGGCAAAAATGTCAGTCTGTAGATGGGCAAAGCTGGTAGAGACATACCCCAAATAGATTTGCAGCTGTAATTGCAGCGATAGGTGGTTCTACAAAGCATTGACTCAGGGGGCTGAATACTTTTGCACGCCACACTTTTCAGTTTTTTATTTATAAAAAAAAATTAAAACCACGTTTCGTTTTCATTCCACTTCACAATTATGCGCCACTGTGTGTTGGTCTATCACATAAAATCCCAATAAAATAAATGTACCCGTGTGGTTATAACGTGACTAAATGTCGAAGATTTCAAGGGGTATGAATACTTTTGCAAGGCACTGCTCTACCGTTCAAACATCTTTGAACCATATTTGTTGCTGTCAGGATATATGGGAGACTCAGCTGTTTTCACTGTTGACTTACACTGTTTGTTTTAGGTGCACCGATCAATGCAAAATAGGCCAATCGATATAATGATATTACAACGCAGTGCCATGGCTGAACACTGGCAATCGCAGCCCAAAACCAGAGCAGCCCAACAGGAATTCTCACGGAGTTCTCGATTAGCCAATGTTTCCCTCTGAGTAGAAAAAGAAAGTGGCAGGTCAAAGAAAAGTGAGCTGAAAATAGCTGAAGTTTATAGTGTTGTTGTCATGTTGCTCTTGAAAGTGCTCAGAACAAAATGAAAAATTGAGATACTACATTTTCATAACAACTGGTTTGACAAGCTCCAAAACAACCACTTAATGAACCCTGTGTTCAGATTTGTTCATGCTGTTTCCAAGCTCAAAAAGGAACTTTGAACCACAGCAGTGTCGTTTTCTGATAAAGACTGGTTCTCAAAAAAACTTGCAATACACAAACAAAATCACTGCCATACATGTTGAGAGTTGAGTGGGAGTTTACAAAGTGAAAAAAGTCCCCTCCAACATTGGTATCCTCTTCAGTAAACTGAAAATAAGAGCTTTCAACAGAAACATTTAGAAAATGAAAATACAGTCTGAAAAGCAGAAATGTCATAACTCAAAAAGTAACAACAGAGTTTATGAAATATTGATGTAATCTTAAAGGGTACAATTCACATGGGGACAAGGATCCTAATTGTACTCATCATAGTCTCATCCATGTGTTATACTAAAACCAAGGTAGCCCAATTACAATGGATACTGATTCATGTTTGAAAGGTTGCATGTAGTTCATTCAAATTTGTTGTCTGCTAATTGTGTTTATACCAGGATTAAAACAGGATTTAAGGAGTCAGGCATAATTCATTGTGTGATAGTAAAAGTTATTAATAATTTATAAAGTGAGTGACATGCAGTAAAAGATCAGTGCCATAGAAGTGTGTGCGTGTGTGTGAGCATTGTTGTGGTACAACAAAGAGGATTTAGTTTGAATTTCCGTGACATAAAGACACATGCAGCTGCAGGCAGAATCCCAGAGGGCACAAAGAAGCAAGCTTTGTAAGTACAAGCATGTGACACCATATTATGAGGTGTTGTTCCAGCTACATAAATGGTCAGGTTAGCATTTCCTAATGTCTTTAATATTGATGTGACATCCATAATATAGGTGTTATTTCCTCACCTGTCACCGCCATTTCGATTTTGAATGGTAGCCTGCGGTGCTGGGGCTGAAGGTTAGATCTCAGAATAACTCTGAAGGTTGAGAGTATAATGTATTATTCAGCAGTTGTATATTTCAAAGACCCTGCATATTCCTCTCACAGTGTGCATGATGTTGTTGTATGATGATCACATATGGTGAGGCCTTCAAGTGTGAGCCTTGAACCAAGTAGACTCATTTCATTTGAGCAAATCTGAAATATCAGCATGGTAACAGTCTCCCAATGCCAATATTAGCATAATGATGTTTAGCAAGGTTAATGTTTGTCATGTTCACGTCTTAGTTTAGAGGGTTGATATTGCTTACCTTTGAGAATTAGCACTTAATGTAAAGTACAGGTGAGGCTGGAATGTAATTTGTTTGGCAAATATTTGGTCATCGAAGTATTCGACTAATGCAAATTTTGACTTCTGGGATCCATGAATGATGGTACAAAATGTCAGAAGTCCATCCGATAGGCCTAGTTGTTTAGGTAATTAGTAAGTGGTGGACTGATTGACAGACCAACATTGCTAGCATGGCTAAAAGTTTTTTAGATCATTTTTTTTTGGATGGTGGGGATGATTTGGAAATATCTTACTCAACGTTTCCAGATCAACTGTGCATTGACAGCCCTGTCCCATATCTGCATGCTAACATGCTCATGTTACGTCACATTAAATTTAGCTGTTTCATATTCAAATCACATTGTATTTACTCCTGAGGCTTTTGATGCTGTTGAAATGTTTTGGAGAAAATATGTCTGAGAAATAATCCTAGCTAAGCCGACAGTTTAACTGTGAAAATTGTCCTGCTATCTATCTTAAAGTTATGTTCCCCAGATAAAATTCAGTGCATGGACAAGGCCGGATAAAGGGTTGGATGTGTGTGCGTTGTTGCGACCACAAATCTGTCTAGGGGATATGGGAAAAATGTAAAACTAGATTAAGTGGAGTCTATCTGTATGGTTTATTATATTAATTGCCAGATGTGGAAGCTTAAATGTAGCATTAGGGAGAGCCTTGGACAAAAATAACAAATCAACTAGCCAGAGTTGAAATAATATCATAATACCTAAATAAACTGTCCCAAAAGAATCCTAAACCTAACTGTATCAGAAAAAAAAACAGAATGTGTCACTGGCAAGTTGTTGAAATACAAAAAAAAAACAGGTAGGCTAGTGGTAACTTGAAATAATAAATTCACTTACTGAAATATATCAGCAATATCTCTATGTTTATGAAAACAACATACAAAAAGTCCTTACATAAAAAAAGAAAAAGAAGTGCTACTCCTAAGCTTTTACCCACAAATTGACTGAATGGCTGTGGTCAGGTCCCCATTCACCTGCCAATATCACAGGAGGAGGGCGAGGACGAAGAATTAAAGCCCAACGAGCTTGAAGAGCAACAAAGCACAAATTAACACATTTCATATTTAAACCATCTATTGGGGGATGTAAAGTGTTGTACTTCAGAGACCGCTCTTTCAAGGTGTTGTCTCAGAATCGACTAAATTTTTTAAACAACCTTGTCTTGCTCTCAGACAATGACGACTCAGAATTTATTCGGAGACCGGTCAATTCCACAACTTCAGGGATACACACATATTTACAGTAATACAAGAGATAACACATTGAAAATTTATGAAAAATTAATCTTATTTTGTTGGTGTTTTTATGGAAATGTGGATCTTTGATATCAATCTGATGAGTGCCTGTGGTCAGCAAGTTCCTCATTTTATTGTCAGTATGTCATGCTTGAATATTGGTATTGTCTCGGCCTAACACGCTAGGCCTACTTGGTCATCAGTCTCTCAGTAGCCTACTATCAAGATGCTAACTTACTGATGTTAGCATGATTTTGTGTGCCTACAGTTAGCATGTGAAGTTAGCCTTTGAGTGCTCACGTTTATCATACGAAACTTAGCATGTTAGCATGCTGACATTATATTTTCTTTGCTACCAACTAGGATTTTGATATGCTGATACATTTAAATGTAGATATTTGATACCTGTTAAGGCTCTGATTTCAAAGATACATCCTGTGGAGTCCATGAATAGTTTTCAATTATATAACAACAACTGGTCTTGAGCTTTTTTTATATTCTGGACCAATGTATGTGTTGGACAGAGAAAACTAATTAAATTACAACTACTTGCCAAAAAATTTAAATAAAGAAATTGGCTGTTTAAAAGCTACATACCAATTGTAAGAGGATAAAACAGAATCTCTATCTATTAGGAACCTAGCAATTAAGCAAATTCCATTTCAAATATGGAATGAAAGTATGTAATATGTAGAGGAGGTTTCTGCCTGTTTTCAACAGTTGCTATGTTTCAACAGTTGTGTTGTGATGGGAGTTTCAGAATTTGTGCAATCATTTATAGAGCTCTTTATTGTTAGGCACCCAGAAGAGATGTTGTGTAGCCCTATATTATACAAAGGTGTTTGCCTACAGTATGGCCTTCAAACCGTCTTATAAGGAACCTTGAACGGACATCATCCACAAAGAGCAATACCTTTGTTAAACTTCAAGCAAGTGCATTCTTTGCTTAAAATGTTCACTTTATATTATTGTATTCATTACATTACTGAAAAGTATCATTCATGCTGCAGCATGGTATATTCCTCCTGGTATGTTGCCCAGAATAAAAATGTGTTTACAGTCGTGACATTTCATAATGAAGCCACAGTGTTTTCGATCCGGCTGAGGTTCTTCATGCTGTTCATGAATCTTTTTAAAAGAAAATATAAATGAGGTTTGACCTGCCTAGTTAGAGAAGCTTACCTTGTCCTTTTAATAATAATTGCATTTCTTTGCAAACTTCGCCTCTGCGAATAAAAGGAGTGGGTGGGATGTGGTTATGTGTTTGTGTGTGTGCTTATATTGCCAAGCGCCTACACCACTGCAGTGGGACTGACTAATTTGCATAAACAATAATTTCACCCTCAAACGGTTACAAAAACTGTCGTAAACCTTAATATTGACTGATAATTCCTCTAGTCTTTAGATTGTTGTGATTGTGATGCTACATAGCTTATGTTGATTATTAATGATTAATACATTATTAAGAATTTTTGTCTTAGAATCACACAAAGAATGTTTTGGGGGAAAAGTTTTCATGACATGATCACATAAAATAAATTGGTTTTTGGGTATATGCTGATACCACAAAAGAATAGAGCTGCAACGATTAATCGATGAATCGATTATCAATCGATTATTAAAATAATCGCCAACTATTTTGATAATCGATTAATCGTTTCGAGTATTTTTTTTATAAAAAAATTCTAAATTCTCTGATTTCAGCTTCTCAAATTTGAATATTTTCTGGTTTCTTTAATTCTATTATGACAGTAAACTGAAATATCTGTGTGTTTTGGACATAACAATACATTTGAGGAAGTCAACATGGGCTTTGGAAAATTGATCAACATTTTTCACCATTTTCTGACATTTTACGGACCAAAACACTAATCGATTAATAATCGATTAATCGAGAAAATAATCGACAGATTAATCGATTATCAAAATAATCGTTAGTTGCAGCCCGAATTCATACCACAATTAAAAAATGTATTTCCCTTAGATCTCCTCAAAATGTGTTGTTAAATGTTGATTAAAACTGATGATATATGATAAAAATGCCTAAAATCAATTCTCTATCAGTGAACAATATATTTGTCAGGTATTGTATTTATTCAACACTTTTCTGTCTTGTTTGTTTTACTTATAAGACCTCTTTCAATATATTCCTAGAAACTTAACAACATATCAGTATGATTATATATAATGACATATTACATATAAAATGCTGCTTTAATATAATGCATCATTTATTTCAACACAATGGAGTATATTTGCTTTCTCGCACACATGTAATAACTTCACATTTATATTTTGAATGCATGCTTATAAGTAATGCCATTCTTGTTGTTGTGCCTACAGCAGTGCTAAAAAGTACAATAGAAACCTATGAGGAAAAGTGAGGCCTACTTCCCCTTTTCAAAGCCTGATAAGGAACTCTTGGGGATAAAGCCTGGATTTGAGTTTTCTGGAGGCAAAACCCCCCAGAACAAAAGGTCATAAAACGAAGGAACCCAGCCCTAGTTTCATCACTCCTGATAAGGTTTTGGACCCCCCATTGGCTGAGATCTTCCAGTCAACCATGTGACCATGCTATGATAAAACCAGCAAGCACCCCAAAATCCAAGCCTTTCGCAGTGGAGTCATCCACAAAGCAGGTGTTTGCAAACGTTAAACTGAGCTCACAGACTGCTGGCCTGCAGTCTCTATCTTCCCGGATCTGAAGGAAATTCCACCAAAGGAACTTCATCCTTCCACGGCTGCAGAAACTCAGCCATGCCTTTCTCCCTGCCAAACGGAGAAGAAGCCGAGCGTCCCTGAACGCAACAGACAGTAAACATCCTTCCTTCATCACCGCCTCCGCAAAAGACGCACGCCACCACCGGGCCCCGTCTTTCCCCAAGAAGCAAGTTTGTTTCCCCCGGCATAAAAAGCAGGACCCGCCTCCTCTAACCTGCCGTGTGGACCACAGAATCCTATCCTACCCATCGCTTCTCATCACCATCGGAGACTATTCACAGTAGGCATTTGTCTGGGCTATAAAGTAGGCTATATATATCTATTTAGGTAAACATTAACTTAAAGAGGACCTATTATACTACTTTTCTGGGGCCGTATTCACAAAACATTTTATCAAGAGTACTCCTAAGGAGCACTAAAAGTTCTTAGTAAGGAGTAATTTCTTAAAACCTATTCACAAAGCTGATAAGACCAACTTTTACTAAGGAATGGGAGGGACTCCTTAGCTAAGACTAGAGGGCGGTGTTGACCCTGTTGCTATGGATGATGTCATGTTCATACCTTCTATGCCCACAGTGATAGGCTGAGAGGGAATGAGAGCTAAGAGTGAATTTATGATGGGAACACTGGGAGATATCCATATCGTGTCGCTGTATTAAAGTAGAGTTTTTATATACAATTAATGACAAGTGACACTGATTTAACATGAAACCAAGATACTGCAGGGTTTCCCACACATTTGTTCACAATTAACCTACAATAGCGCCACGTAGGTCTATTAATTTAAAATTCTACAATGATTTGAATCGGAAAAAATATCCTCTTTGAACAGCTGCACGCCATGCACTCTCACTGTATTTCTCTCAATGGCGGACTATGCAGCAATAGTCAGACAGCGACAAACCAGGAAATTCACAATTTAGAAACAACAGCCGGCAAAATCGTAAAGTGCATGAGGAAGGAAAAAGGCGAGACGCGCAACTATACAGTAGCAGACCTGTGGAACAGAGGAGATGCTGGGAAGTGCCACATATAGGCCTACTCTAGTAGGAAATTAAACCCAAACGTGACACCAACAGTAACTTTCAGTGCATCGTAAACCCAAAGCAACTGGAGGAAAAGGAACTTAATAAATATTTTTTTATATAAATACAGTATAATAAATATAAATGTGTCTATACTTTCTAAATATAGCTTTACTAAGATCATTAAACCCTTACAGCTATTAAAGGTACCTTTTATAAAGCTCATTAGCATTAAATCTCTCCAAAACACCATCAAATGGTTGTCTGTGATTTACTCTTAATGACTTAGGAGTCCTCGAGAGGACGTCCCCCTCCCAGGCCGGGCCCAGCAGCAGACCCGGGTTCGATTCCCACTCGCGGTCGTTCTCTGCATGTCACTCCCCTCTCTGCCCCATTTCACCTCTGTCTCTCTGCACTGTCAATCAAGTATAAAAATGCCCAAAAAATATCTTTAAAACATTTTTTTTTAAATTAAAGTTTTGCTGTGGTCGGTCGGCAACACAGAACATTCCTCTTACTTGTTAATGAAAGATTTGAGTGCCGTCTTCCAAATCGTTAAGTGTCTCAAACTCAAACAACATATCCGCAGCCATCTTTGATGTTTACTATCACGGCTTCGACGGTGCATGCCCAACACTGTCGTCATTCGGTTACATCCGCCCCAGAGCCCCATACATACGGCTCTGGCCTGCCCATATTAGATAGAACCAATTGAAACGTGAGTCAGGATTTCTTGACTTTTTGAAAAAGCTTCAATGGAGAGTGTCCAGACCAACAGGCGCAGCAAATTTAATTTGCCAGCGCCTAGTGGCAGGTCTGGAAATGCCAGGCTACCTTTCATACACAATTATCAACAAAACATTGTGGAAAATAAGTGACACGATGAAAAATATCTATTGCCCAGGATGGAACATAACTTCTCTGCATAAGATCAGAACTAGTAGACCTTTAGGCCTCCCAAAGATGGACAACATTCGGCAAATCACATTTTTAGGCTCTCTCTTGTTTTCAACCAAAAGTTCAACAGGCTCCACATCTCTATAGCTTTATTCAGTCAACAGAAACACAAGGAACTATCTCTGATAAATGTCAGACAGAGATATGCCGTAGTAACAAGACCCTCCATAAGTTCTGCCGCACTCTTCACTGGAGAGCTGTACAATAGTCCCTCTTGGCCTGAAAAAAAACACTCAAACTACCTTAACAGCTGGCTCTTTGGCTAAGAGCCGTCAAGCTGGTGAGAGCTTGAGAGCGATGTTTCCTCCTGGCAGTGATAGAGCTGCTATCTAGATGGTATCTCTCTGTGCAGGATGCGTCGTGCTGCGTTTTGGCAACCCAGGAGACAGGCCATCACATCTGGTCCACGGCTCGACAGTGGCAGGCAGCGAGAAGTAAATTATCTTAATGACGAACCGGCTGGCCATTGGCCCGTTCTGCCGTGGCCTTGGTGTTAAAGCCGGCCTTGTGTTACGTGGAAAGACAAGTCTGAAGTTGGGGATCTTCCATGATTTGTGAAATGGTGAAAGGCTTGAGACAGCATGTGTTGCTGTGTGTTTCAAGGCATTGTCTGACATCTCACTCTTCTAGATGTTTTTTATTCAAGGTCACACTTTTTTCTGTAAGTGTCCCGATGGACAGTCAGTCAGATAGATGGTAGACGCTAAATGTCCCCCATTGGGTTCCATTAATGATTCATATACAACATGAGAAATTTAACTTAATGAATGTTTTTACAGATTGTTGGTGTTTTGTCGAACTTTCGCCAACACATCACACTGAACATCCCTGATATTTTCCCTTATGTAATTATATGAAATAAAACACAACTGTAATGCAACAACACTCAAAGGAATTGTGTGTCTCTTAGCAAAGTATTTTCAGAGAAAGACAGAGAAGAGAAGAGATCTAATTGCCCTTGAACTTTAAAGTCTGTTAAGAAATACTTGTTGACACAGAGGGATGTTCCTTTTTTTTACACTGTAGCATAATCTTGTTTGTGTAAGAGAGTATAGAGTTTGATAATCAGCATCCTCCGTGGCTGAATGAACAATTTAAACTTTCAAACTTCCTCCAAAACAAAATCTAACATTGAAGACACTGCCTGAAAAATTCAAGCAAACAGATTGTTCATAGTGAACTTACATTTAGATGGCTATACATCACAAACATTTCAGCTGGATATCACAGACAGTGTTACAAACTGCTTCTGTCGGAAAACTGCAGTGTTGAGATACAAGAGCACAATGCAGCCATTGGGCCATACAAAATCCATTTAGAATATGCTGCAAATGGTGCTTGGAGAAATGTGATGGTCACATCATGAACCACACACCTGTTTCAATCTAAGTCATTTTGGGTAAAGTTGAGTTGGAAGAGCAGGGCTCACTCTGTATTACATATATTTTTCAAAGGGTTTATAAATGTGCTGGGAACAGGGAAAGGAAAATTATTAAAGCTGGGGTATGTGATTTCTGATTGGTCAAAGTTAACATGAGCTGTACACTTTGACCAATCAGAGCGAGGCTCCGATTCTCTGTTCTTATTGGTTGGGACTGTCCATTCACTTTGGCACGACTTTGTTGGTGTAGAGCGTGTCAGGGAGTGACCATAGGGGAGGGACCAAAGAGAACAAGTGGAGCGGTTGAGGTATTTGGATTCGAATCTCTATCCCAACTGCCTTTTTCTCCCCAAATCCTCCACCCCATCTTTAAGTTGATGATTTAGTGCAGGGGTGACGTGTACAAACATTTTTCACTGAGGGCCACATACAGAAAAATCTACGAAGGGCCGGGCCACTTTGCAAAAATAACACATTTATCAGGACATGTAGCTGCTCTGATGTTTAGTTTCATAGTGTCTTCGTAAATTGTAATCCTTTTCACGGCAACACTTTACTTGCACATTAAACAGATACATTCCCCCTCTTGTTAAATGCCATTGATACACCCAGTGTTTTCTGCTTTTGTGTCCAATGTCCAGCTGGGTGAAAATAGTAGCCAGCCGAGATCCCGCCCCTCCAAGGGGGTTCCGGGGGTATTTTTTTAAGTTTTTAAAGTGAAATGCATGAATCTGGTGCACTTTGAGAGGGAAATTAAGAGGCTAAAGCTGAAGAATTTTGTATTAAAAAAAATGGAGACACTGTGTCAGATGAATTAGAAGCTATTGGAGAAGGACACATGGATTTAAAATAAAATATTTTGCAGGGTCCTCTGGGATGGGCTTGGTGTTTTTCTTTTATGGGACATGTTTCTCTGTAATATAATGAGTGCATTTAAATTATTTAAAAATTAAAAGGGCCATATTACATTATATTTTTAAAATGTGCCACGGGCCAATCAATCAGTTTTGACACCCCTGCACTAGTGGGTTAACTAAGAAATGCAATGTACTGTTAACGTTACGAGTTCCACAGTCATTTTGCTAGGCTATACTAATAGCGCCACTGGTCGATTAATTAATCAGTCAATAAACAGGCAATTAATCGATAATTCACATGATCTTAAAATATGAACAAACTATGAAAAAGGCTCAGCACGAACTCTGACAACCCATGGTAACTTTTAAAATGTTGTATCTTTTCCAAGCAACAGTCAAACAGTAAAGTTTTTTTTTTCAGGCTGCAACTATTGGAGTTTGGACATTTTTGCCTATAGAGTGTGCAGAAGCGATAATTCAACTATCAAAATAGTTTCCCTTCAATGGACTCATTGTTGCAGCTCTATTATAAAATATTCAGCACAACAGTGATGTGCAAGGCCAAGGCTTTTCATGATCCCTTCTCTTTTCGTTTATAGAATAAGAAAACTGACAAGACAGTCTTTTCTTATTGTGGTTATACAAGTTAGTTGATCTCGCAGGAATGTGGTTTAAATGGCTGAGAATCAAAACACCATAGGCTCAAACTACAAAACCATGACACAAATAAACTCAGTACTGTGTTTACAAATAGTTGCTCTGGGAGGAAAGGTGTAAACATCGTTGAGGGACCCCTCTGGGTTTAACCTTCTGACTTTTTTCCTACCTCGGTCGATTTAAAGATGTAATCTGCTGCATTAACATCTAGTTTATTGTCTTTTAAGTTCCTATGTATCAAATATTGAGTTAAAACAATGGTGATTGAGCATATGACCCACTGATGAAAACGCCTGTATTGCTGCTTTGCCCTGTTATACTATCTGAGGGGCTATGTAGTATTAACCACACTACAGCTGTGCGTCCTTTTACTCGGGACATGGGCACTTCAGACTCAGTATAAATGAGTTCAGACCTGTTTGCATTCCAGTACATCTGTAAGTTTTATTAATTTGTGTTAAGTTAAGTTAAGTTTTCTAAACAGTTTATGGTTTGTATAAGACATGGTCCTAGGCCCCATATTTTCAAAATGTATGAAAAGGTCCTTCTATTTGCTGTGTGTGCTGCCGTGTCTGAAGTTCCCTATTTTTCACTTGCAATCGAGCGCATCAGGCATGTCTGGGCGAGTGCTCTCCCTGCGAGGGCCAATGGCTGTAGTGTCTGCACTTCTCATAAATTCTAAGTCACAATGTTGGAACAGAACACACTGAGAAAGCATTCTGCAGATAGGAACTGCCAATATACTGACTCTTTACAGTCAATAATGTTCGGTTTTGAAACTCTGGCCCAGAAGCACCTGCAACTACATTTACGGCCACTAAGAAATATCGGGGTACAACTTTAAAGAGCACACCCTCACTCTGCTACCTTTTTTCGCTGCACACTGAGCAGCAAAAGGACGGACGCGATGTATGCTAAGCGGAGTTGGTGGCTGGCTACTGTCATGGTGGACCTGGGCCCTATCAGGACAGGATCAGTGGACTGTGTCTGGATGACAGGACTCTGCTGGCGTTTTGGCCACTGCTGAGTGTCCACAGGCGTTCTATGGCCTCAGTGTCATGACAGCCAGTTCAGCGTGACAATGGGACAGCTTAAGGGGACATCTGCAGTCAGCATCTTAAATCACACCCTGTGATTCTGCCATCACCATATGTCCAAACATTTGCATATGAAAAGCTGACCTCGGAGTTGATGTTAATATATATATTTTTTTTAAATATGTATTTTTTTAATTCATTTCAGCATATAAAGCATCTCCAGTCAGCATTATGCTGTCAGTTTTAACGTGAGCAGCAACAATTTACCAAATGACCTTTAACAAGTACCTTTATTTGCATTGATTGGCCTCCTTATCTCTTACTCCCTGAAGGACTGCTAAACATGAGCTTAATGAGCAAAAACCCTATAACATCATATCTTTCGAAAAATGAGGTCCAGAGGAGATAAGAGATTTGATTTCTCCAAAATGAATACATTTATTTTGCAAAAGAAAAATGTATTTCTCAGTTTTGAAAAATGGAATACAATGCAAGACTAGAATAATTAGTCTGCAAATATTATGTGTTTATCAGCAGGAAATAAAACAGTACATGTTAAGATTTCTGTCTTGAAAAATAACTGGGATTTCTGGTTCCAGCTCTCTTTAAATGAGATTGTGTTCCCTTTTTTCAGCCTTGCTTGCAGCGTAAATGATGAATGGACTTCACTGACATAGTGCTTTTCTACCTTAATGGACAAAGCGCCTTACAATTAGCTGCTCACTGACCCATTCTCAAACGTACACACACGCACACACACACACACACACACACACACACACACACACACACACACACACACACACACACACACACACACACACACACACACACACAGACAGAGAGGTGCGCTTGCCTGCCTATCAGGAGTGACTTAGGGTTGAGAGTCTTGCCCAAGGAAACTTTAGGAGGAGGTACAAAATCCAACCTGATACTCTGTATCAGGTTGGAACTTTAGTGATTATTTGACTAGTCCAGCATTCATCACATTGAGATGTTAATTTGAACTTATAATGCTTTAGTTTATGACTAAATTATTGCTAAACTCTCAACATTCCTCAGCCTCAGCTGGAGGCCAACCGTGTTGTTTTGTTGTGCTAATTGGTTAATGTTAGCATGCAAAGACACTGAACAAAGATAGTGAACATAGTTAACATCACCACAGTACACATGAAAAGCCTCTGTGTGCGCCGCTAGCAGCGATATAGACTCTGTTATGTGTATCATTATCATTGTCTTTGGACTGTTTGAAGGCACCACCTTGTTTGATGGATAATTCTACACTCATTTCTGAGTTAATGTATTACCTTGAAAAATAATTAATAGATAACTCTATCATGGGAGCTTATTTTTATTTATTTATTATTTGTTAAAGAATTATTTAATAATCCTTCTATATTTACATTTTGCTTGCTGCACTTGACATGCCAAGACGATTTTGCAGTTGAGGAAGGCTCCTTAACCTGAGCGAAAATCCATTTTCTAACTGCTGCCGTCGACCGACACAAAGAGGTACTCCTATTATTCTGCAGGCAGAACAATGAGAGAGAGCGAGCTGGCAGGAGAATGCAGGATGAGGACCTACAACCGACACAAGGTGCAGCGCCACCAGTGGCCTCAATCAGTCATCAGGTGCCGCGGTATGGACGGAGCACACAGAGGTTGTGCTGTTGGCAGGTCCCAGCTACATGATTAAGGAGCCAGCGGCATGATTACACTGCTCGCTATATGAATGAAATAATAGAGAGAGTCGGTCGGGGGCTAAATTCTCCTGATGGAGGCGACGCTCCAGTGTGTGGTGGAGAGGAGGCAGAGGCTCTCCCATGTGACCGGGAGGAGATAAAGGACTGACAATAGATAATTAAGAAACTGCCAGGTCCTTTTTTCTGTTTATACGGCTGTTTTATTAAAGGGGAACCTGTAAGGAAGAATATTAATGCCTACCAGCCTGTGTGACTGTGAAATGATTGTATATTGGGACAGGTGGGGGAAAGAATGCATTAGTAAGTACCTATCAGGAGCAAAGGAGTGCACAGTGATCATGACAACAGACTACACGCATTTGCACTAGAGCCTAAGCTCCAAAAAACAACGCGTCAACCACAACAAGAAGGCTCTGAAAGGCTTTCATGTAGACACAATAATACTGCTAATATTAATACCATGTAGCCTACAGGCAGTTTATACTGAGGCACTGCTGCCCTTTGAATGCTCCTTTCCCTCTCATTGACACCTTTTACTCTATTCCATTGTTCCGACAGCTAGTTACTTTGCAGAATAAGACCACACATATGATAATTGTATATTAATATTGTCTTTAGTTTGAAGCTTTATGGCATTCTGGTTTTGTTAATTTGTCTGAATGTTTTCTTTTGTAAAATAAAGTGCCCACCACAATAAGCTAGAGCCAAATGACCTCTTCAAACAGTCTTTTTAGTCCAAACAACAATGAAAACCCAAAGATGCTTAAAATACAATCATAAACAATGGAGAAGAGCAGCAAACCCTTACATTTAAAAATCTGTAATTGTTCCTTTGGTCGATACATAATTATCTGAGCTTTAGAATCATACATATCTGATTCAGGCATCTGATTCCTAAATGTAGTACTGCTCAGCCTCAGGCTGCACCAGAAATCCGTTAAAGTTGTAAAGCTTTTTTTAATTAACTGATTCATTTCAGCTTCTTTATATAATGAGGTAATAGTGTTAAAGCAGACAAAAACATCTGTCAAACAATGATGTTTTAAAAAATAAGGAAATGCACACCTTCCAAACCTAAATACCTTAAACAATACATTTAGTTGCAGCCCGTATCATAGTAATTTAAACGCAGTGCCTCATCCTAACACACACCATGTGGTATGTAAACCATATGAATCAGTACATACATCACAGTCGTGCTCAAATGCGGTAGGTTTTCATTATCTGTGGAAATGGCTTATCTGGTGCATGGGTTGTTCAGATGGAAGTACCTCTCCACATGGATTTCAGCGATAAGTGTTCGGCCCCATGCAGTTCTTTTATCCAGAACACCTGATAAAACCTGCTGCGGCCACAGAGTTTTAAGATGAAAGAAAGCCCCAAAGAGGAAAAATAACACAATGCCACAATGTTTTAGCTGTGATGAAATACAAATGTGTCGGATGTTGCTTCTAGCAGAGAAATCTTACCAAAACTCAAAGATCATTGAGAAGAAAATGCCAGTCCATGAATGATCCATTTCATTAATTTGTATCATTATGAAAGTCAGAAAGTCAGAAATTGGCTTTGGGTTGGAAAATCCAACTATGTATTTTAACCTAAAACAACTATTTAGGTTAAAAGTTTGAATATACTTTGGAGTCAGCGTGCAGATAATGTTCAACTGTCGGTTACCATAGAAACAGAACTCCTACTTGGTGCTGTTCTACCAGATTAAGACCTTTTACATAAAAAGATTTGAATATCTGACAGGTGAGAAGTGGGTGTAGCCCATACTGTGCATTGGCAGTGGTGAAAAGTTAATAAGTAAATTAACTCAAGTCATGGTCTTAGGTAAAGTTTTGAGGTTTGTTCCTTCTTACGTTTCTTCTTCATAACGTTTTAGATAGGAATATTGCAGTCATTGCACTGCTCCATTTTTTTCTTAAAAGCACCCTGAATTCTGCAAGTCTTCTTCCCGGGTCACAGTTTATCAACTGTGACCATGGAATGCATGGACGTGTATCCTCAATGGCAGTGGACATTTTTCATTTAGCCTTGAGGCAGTCATAATTTTATCAATCCCATTTTGAAATTTTCAAGAACATTTGAATACCTCTGATGTTTTCTGTACCATAAACTGACTACATTAAACATGTTACTCCCTTACGGCTCTACTTTCATGGTAATTCAGTCTGTTGTTTCGGTCACAGATATTGGAAGTTTATTTAATGTATTTTCTTCCTTTGCTTATTATATCAACACGTTATACTCCATACCATGCTGCCAGATAAATGCACCCAACAGAGACTCGACCTTGTTCTTGTAGTATTGATAATGGCAACAGGCAGCTTAAGCTCTAAAGGAAACTTGTGTGATTGGCTGTGTACCAACATCTACTGTATAAAAGTTAATTTTAATGAGGAGAGGAGGCGATATAACACTTGTTTTAATGGTCTAGTTTTTATTGGTGAGTAAAATGACAAGCGTGTTTTCTCTATATAAATAACAATCACATGAAGGAACATACAAGACATGATTATATGGTGGTGAAAGTGGTGCTAGTGATCACAATGTGCTAGAGCACAAGATGCTGACAATGACAGCTGTGGGTTTGTTTTCATTTCTTAAAAAGGAGTGTGACCATTTGCCTGGAAAATTAACATAACCGGCATGAATCTGTACATCGATGGGAACTTAATATAGACTCATAGTCAGCCGCTATGTACAGAACATAAATAGAGAGAAAAAGGTCAGAGGACATCATCAGCAATACAGTCGGGTTTAAAGGTTGGGAAACACTTGATGTGGAAAGAAAAGGATAACATTAAATTAAAATCAAAATAAAGACGAGAAACATTTCACAGGAAAGACAGAATGACTATATAATCTGTACACATCAAAAGTACTAAATCTGAAATATAGTTTCCCATTGTGATTCACAGAGTCATAGAGTGCCAGGGTGAAAATGCATAGAATGTGTCCAGCTATAAACTGCTTAATCGAATTGCCAGCCATGTACCTACTGCAGGAGCATTCAGAAAGAGAGTTTTTTCTTAAATTCAAAGGTTATCCTCAAATATCCTCTTCACAATACAACCTAGACTACCCCACCCCTCAGTGTGCTAGCTCATCATTATTACTTCACATTAAAACATCTCCTTGGAACACGCTGTCAAACGGAGCAGACAATGCATGTTTCGCAGTTCACTCTATTGTACTCTTACATGCTTTTCTTTTGGTCCAGGGAATTTAAAGTTAAATTCACAAGTGCTCTATTGACTCATTGCTAGGGAACATTTTGAAATACTTCAAATTTCACAATGTGTAGTCTATAAAGCTGGTACAATTAAACTAACATTGCCACTGACTTTAATTGTTCTGCTTTGGACTAAAAATGGAAAAAAATTGTATATATTTATATATATATTTCTAAACCTTCCAACGCTGTTTAAAAGTTTGGATCAAAGGTTGCAGATCGTACAACCATAATAACCCACTCAGTCTAGCAGTCACCACTTCAAACAGGATGGGATCACTGCAAGGGCTCGTTTTAATTAGACTAAGTCTACAGCGCTGGATGGAGGGATTTGACGAGAGCAGTAGATCTGTGAGGAACTACGCTCACCACAAATGAACAGGTCAAAGGAAGAGGTGTAGTCTGCAGTCACACTGGGAATAATTATGTTAATTCCTCCGATGGAGGGGAATTTTCCTTAAAGGCACAGGAAAAAGTTGGGGATGGATAAAACTTAAATTACAAGGACTAATCTGGACGTATACAGTTTATATATATATTTATATATGTATATTTTTGCCAATTCACATATTATTTTTCAATATTAATTGTGTTTAAAGATTATCTACAGCATCCCACACACTTAATACAACTGATTTGTCAATAATAATGCACACTTGCACATATTTATGGATTCATACCAATTTTCCTGAAAAAGATAACCAGCAAGCAAGTTTATGTTGATTTATTTGTGAACCACCAGGTGGCAAACATGGTTTTAACTTGGCTTTAAGACAATATCAATCAATTATCCCCCCTCACCTGTGTTTTTTTGTTTTTTATTGGATGACATCCCCTTCATCCAGTGGACTAACAAATGGTCAATTTGGTTTCTGAATCTGGTATTCACTATCGTGCTTCCACAAAATTAAATAATCTGCAACAGAATTCAGTGCAACAGTACCTTTTTGAGGAAAAGAAAGCTAATTGGGTCTTAGCATTAAGACCTAAGAATCCCCAACCCACACCACCACATTGCCTTTGAGGACATCAGTGATCTCACAGTTGAGCTTGTTGAGCCGTCCGTCCAGGATGAAGAGGGACTCTCTGGACGGGGTCATGAGGTACTGTCCGAACAGTCCGCTGCCCGCCATTACCCTGTTCTTACTGCTCCACGGCCACTCAAAGGACTTGGTGGCCTCTTTTAAGCTCTTGATCATCTTGACTTTGCCGCTGCTCAGCTCCACAAACAGAGCGTCAGTTTGACGACCGGAGCTGCCGAACATGTTGTACTGATGGACTTCTGTGAAGGAGCGCTGGAAGGCCACATCGGACAGGTGCAGGTTGGTGTGGATGTCAAAGGGCTCCTGGATCTGCCCCCGCTCTGAAATGACCTGGATCCTCGTCAGGCCGTCGCCATCGTCCACAGTCACCAGGTAGTGGCCGTCTGGAGACACGTAGGGAGTGCCGGTGACGTCGCGGTTCTGACCGATCACACTATCTGTCACACTGTCCAGGATGAGTTGGGGCTGTGTGGCGCCGGTGGAGTCGGGCCTGCAGTTGATAATGTAGTAGCCGCCGAGATGGGTGTAGGCTACAGACTTAGGGATGCAGTTATACTCCCGTAAACTGATGTTTTTCACATACGACGTCGTCTCCAGATCGATCTTGTGAAGAACAGGCTCATTTCGATGAAGGATGAGGCCAAATCTGAAGACAATTTAGAGAAAACAAAGAAAAGATTTAATCGATAGCACATTTTATCTTCTTGCAAACCCCAAATTAGCCACGGTCACAGGGTAACTCTGAACATGGCAATGTCACTAAGTCAACCACTTGAAATAGGTATGAACAACTATTATATGGATTACCATCACAGTTTGTGCAGACCTGCAGGTTTCTAAGTGGATGACGTTTGTTGATGACCCTAAACAGCAGCATGATATAATTGTTAAGGTGAGACTGAGAATGTTAGACTTTATCCCCAGAAATGGCTGACATTTCTGGGGATAAAGTCTTTCATCCAGAGCAACTGACACGTTGTACAACAGAAGAGTAAGTTGAACCTGAAAGTAGAGGGGTTTATACCATTTGGGCTGTCTGCAGCAACAGTCTTGCCTTCATAGATGGTTAGGCAGCATATCTTATTCATATTGAGTAAAAGTATTTTTCAAAAGGCAATCTAATCATGAATTGTGTCTGAAAATCCATTTTACATGAGTAATCTGTTGAAGTGAAGATTCCTTATGTTACCAAGGCTCAGGTCTTTCAAGCAGCAAGTGGCAACATTAAAATAAGGCAGCACAATTGACATATCGGGTAAGAAAAGACAATTGATTTGCACCAGGTAATTATAAAAATTGTTAGACTGGCATAATGATCAGGAAAAACATATTTGTGGGGCATGGATCCGTGAAAGTTATTTTCATTAGAAAAGCCCAAAGAATCTGTTAATGGTACATTACGTTTTAACGCTGAAATGGCTTGAGGGGGAATTTGCATAAGGCTGACAGGCCTCAATTAAAGCGGCTACGAGTAACATTTAAATATCTTTTAAACAGCCTCATGTTTCCTCTGATAATCATAAATTACCTTTAACAGCAAACGAGACCATGAGTGCAAAGAAAGACGTTTTTATATAGTTTTTATTACTGCTTTTGGTCTGGTCGCACACCCAGTCTGATTTTCGGTTCGCTCGTGCAGGCTCTATGGTCACATATCCGTATTGGTCGCAGATTTCAGTGTGGCTCAGCAACGCGATTTGAGAAGCCTATCCCTCCAGGTGAGGGAAGGGGAGAGGGAGCCTTGTTTGAGACAGTTATTTGTCGTCATAATGACTGTTAACGGGGCTGAACCATCAAAGAAAAAAAAGAGAATGCAATGAAGAAAAGCTAAAAGGGAGAGTGATATAGGCTACGGGCGGGACAAGGGCGTTGCCAAGCAACGTGTATACAATTTCACGAGAGCGAAACTAGACTGCAGTGTTTACTAAATGAATGAGCGGTTGGTACTAACACAAAGTTTGCTTTGCTTCACCATCATCAGATAACCATTATCTGAAATAGTCATTATTTACATCAACAAACACAAACACATTACCTCATTGTGATCCATACTAACTGCAGTCTCTCGTTCATTCGCTTTCTGTGAGGACACGTAATCTTTCAGCTCCGTGAGAGAGAGTAGTTAGGTGACGCTGCTGCATCAACTCATTGCAATCAGGTGTGTGTAGCACTGACTGGTATTAGTTGATGCAGTGTCAAAACCACTCTCACAGAGCCGAAAAGAGTCCTCACACTTTCAACACACGGACATGCACTATATTGCGCCCTTCTCAGTTCACACTTGCACGCCTGGCACGAGCTAGAAAACAGCTTTGCGACAGCGGGCGTCATAAAAATACTACCGCTTTTGTCCAAAGGGGCCGCCAACGTGCCATGTTACTCGTAGTGGCTTTAAATGTGAATATCAGCTGATCGATGCGGACAAGCACTTCTGTCTTGCTGTCATTCATCATCTTTTATGCTATTTAAACACCAAGCTGTCTGTACCTGTGTGAACAGAAAATGGCTTTTTGAAAGCCACATTATCATCCCTGTGGAGGGAATCATCAGCAGGAGGCTGCTCTGAGATCATAAAAGATGAGATCTGTGTGGGTTCTTTTGTTTTATCTGAAAAATTAAGAAAATATAATGTTCAATTGTCTTTAACTTGTAATACAGGCAGAGAAGGAACACATTAAGACACATTTACTCAGATTGCTTATGCGGTGTGTTGAGAGCTCTTAGAAAAAGACATTATTGGAATGATATACAAATTGTGTGGTGACCTGTAGTCTTGTCTGAGACTGTGTTTTGATGGACTTAAGAACGATCTTAGTTGAAAACAGACAGGGCTTATTGTCTGCACCCTCCCAACCATCTATTGCTCCACAGTTTTCTTTTTCTTTCTTTCTTTTTATTCAAAGTAGAAATTGCACAAAGTTGTGCTTTGTTGTGCTTTAGTTATGGCTGAGGCTGTCTTGTTTGCATTAATATGTACTCGAGCTGTAAATGGAGAAAACCGATCTGTATTACGTTTACTGTGAGAAAAGCTTTGTGTTTTTGGGTGAATGCAGGCAGAATAAAACCTGTAGGGGTTGCTCGGCACTGGAAAATGTAGAAAAAAACCCAGTCATCCTGTTTATTCAGTTTTCATTATTTCAACACTACGCACTAAAGTTAATGCAGAGTAAAATAGCCAGTTGTAAGAACCCAGACAGTTTAATGTGATTATTTATTTTATTTTATATATTGGACAGAGATGCCTTGATATACTTTAGATTTTACCTGCCAAACAGTATTGTTATTTTTGACATGCAATGGCCACATTTAAAATGTTAAAAACATTATTATTTAACAAAACGAAAACATTGTATCAAATAATCCACTGCATTAAATTACTGTATTTGACTGTCATTTAAACCTGTATTCAATATTTTACTTACAAATGACGATCATCAAGTTGCCACTTCAACCTGTCATTTACTTCAAAACTGGATTTCCCTCCTTTGAAACTGAAAACTGAAATTTATTGTAATGAGTAGTTCTTGGAATGAGTCTTATTTTTATTATTATTTTTTTCATCTTCCAGTTCAACAGGAGATGGTGGGTCTGGATTTTACGTATGTTAAATAATTTTTTTTTAATTCATTCATTTACATGACTTGGAAAGCTGAATGTGTTTTAAAATCATAACAAGAGATCTGACACCAAACTTTAGCAGGTGCATGATCCCAGTGCACCTCACCTTTTATTAAAAATAAGCTCATAGACAGGCGATTATATTTAAAGACAAGTCATTTTTAAATGTACTGTGCAGTACAATCAGTTTAGTTTAAACCTGACAAACCATTTGCCTCCCTCATTCACTGGGAGACAGAGCTGGTGATTTACAGACCAATAATACAGCCTGTCAAACGATGTTGAAATTGTTTGGCTATGGATTGTAATCAATAGTGTGGCCGTTGTGACATATCAATGGGTATTGCACACATACTGTGATATATTGACAACATGCTTAAAAAGCTAAAGGTCAATGGCGCATTTATCCTGCAATGAAAATATGATTTTTCCTCCTGTATGGTATACAAATAAAAGGAATATACCCCCCCCCCCCTCCCCGCCCCCTGTACTGTATGGTACATTAATATTCTGACATTGTTTGGCCTCGCTCTAACGTGAACACAGCTGGGTTGCTTCATTGGCAGCCCCAAATTCCTCTCAACCAACATGACAGCCGCTGTTTGTCATTTCAATGATTAATGCATTGCAAATGATCCCAACATGCTTATAGTAAACTAAAGCTATTTTACGTTTTATCTTCATCTCAATATTTTCAGCTAAGAAGCTGGGTCTTAACACTTTGCTCTGCTGAAAATCCTGAGGGCAAAATACCTGAACAGGGAAAAAAACAATGAACGCTGCAAGTTTAAGATACCTATAACACAGCAATTCTTGTTCACCCATCCTCAAACGCATAAATATCGAGTAAACATCTCGCTCGACTTGTCTTGCCAAAAGGCAGTCTGGCAGGGAAGTGTAGATATGGGTAAAAATAAGAAATAACAGCTTTTTTTGCTGACATGCAGAGTTGCCTGACTGTAAGTCGAAGGTTTTAATGAATGACAGCCCCAAGAAGTTACTCCCTGCTTCATAGTTGCAGCTGAAGGAATCCCCAGTCATAAAACAATTCCCGATAGTTGCTGAATATATTTAGGCCGTTCACACACTGCTCATAAACTGTATATGTATCTGAGCCACAAGGCAGTAGTCAATTGAAACTTTTTTAATAATTTAGCTGTCTCACAACATCCACGCACATGAATAGACTTACAGCAGTTTGTTTAATTCAACTGTATACTGATATATTCTCCTGGGAAATGTACAGAAGTCAGACTGCTGAATTATGAATTTGTAACAAAACTACATGGAGAGCTTTTCGCTAACTGTAGTGAATCAAATAATGAATTTAGCCGTATACAAAAAAAAACTGACTCATTCGAACCACAATTATAATATGATTCTATAAAACACAACTATAAAGTACAGGCTAAATATATTGAGGAAAAATCAACACAGAAAGAAGCATGTTGCAGAATTATTGTATTGAATTGTATTACACTTAATCAACAAACATGCATTCCCTTTAATATCTTGTACTATTTCATGGACAATGCTGTAAACAAATGAACAGGACTGCTTTATTGCAATATTGTATTTGTTCATGTTTTGGTGACGATGTAATGGAGTACCTTGATTTTTCAGGTATTTAATTTGTTATTACAGACAAAATCAGACATTCCTGTCTGGCGTTTTTTTTTCCATTAAAAGATAAACAGTGGATTGATTCCACAATATAAATGTAACTGAAACAACCCAATTATTATATCTTAGTAGCAGTATTTTGATTTGCAATAAATCCGTTGAGTCATTTTTAAAGCTGAAATACCAAAAATCTCCTGCTGCTTTTCTCTGTGTTTCTTTTTATTCAAAACTAAATAGTTTAAGGTTATGAAGGCATAAGTAAGTGAAGCAGCAATTGTTGAGAGGAAGCTTAACAGAAATTTGTATTTCCCTAATTTTTGTTGTTTTTCAAGTAGAAAACCAATGTTTGAAGTAAGACATTTCTGACTTTTCAACTGTTAATCAGACTAAACATTAGATTTCATGAAATCCCCTAGGGCTTTTAGAAATTGTGAATAGTGATTTCTTTTCAGTTTTATGACTACATTACCAATAGAGAAAATAATCAGCAGAATGATCAATAATGAAAACCGTCATTAGATGCGGACAAAAACATGAGATAAAGTACATACTGATACTATTGCTCTTTCCTTATGTTCTAATCTCTGTTCCATTTTGCAGCCTGTCTACAGAAATGCAGCTACACAGTAATTACTGTGTCTATAATATGCCAATGTTCTGCAACTAGTGAGCCCAACATGTACACTAGGTGAAGGTAATTGTTCAGGCATTGTAATAGGAGGACCTGCCAGTTGCAGGGAACATACAGTAAGCAACAAGCAAAGCAACTGGTTGGTAATGAATGCAATTTTCAAACACAATATCGCAACTAACAAAAACAAGGCAGCTACACATTACTTCAATCTTCCTTGCAGATCTCAGAATATCTACTGTAATTGCAGCTGTGCCACCAAACTGCCAAACACACAACACACACACTGGACTGCTTACTCTCCCTCTCCAGGAGACCGTTAACATCCTGAAATCCTCCAGACCTCCTGCTTGTTCCTGGCTTTTCCATTACATAAGTCAAGCTTTTAGGACAAACTTTTATCTGTTCAGTGCTCATGACTTGTAAGAAACACAGCAGTTTTGATAGAATGTATTCAGCCTGTCTTCAGTTTGTTGGCTCCTCTTTAACTAAAAAGTTAAAGAGGAGGTGAGGTGCCAACTCCTTGTAGCTGTATGTATAATTATTATTTTATCTTTGTGAAAACACATACACTATGATAATGAGTTTGTTTTCAAGGGCACACACACAACCTGCATGGCATTTAAAATGGCGCAGAGTTGAGCTAATGCTGCATCCACTGCTTGCTCTGGTCATCAGCATTTACTTACCATTCTGGATGCTTAGCAACATAATTATACTCCCTCACTCTTTGTTTGGTTAAACACTGGTAAAAGCAATGTGCTCAAACATTTCCTGACATCGCCTCAGGCTTCTCAATAGCTACAGGTGGAGTGAGGTCCCCTCTGCCAGGTAGGGCTAGATGGCATATATATTTATATAATTTATATTAGTTAGAATTAGAAACTAAAAAACAAGGGGGAAAACAGATAATGTTGTAGTTTGTGTTCACTTTCATTGAGATTGTCTTATTGGAGGCTTCATGTGATACTATATGTGGTTTTTAGCATCTTTGAACAGAATGTATTCTTTTAGAGTTCTAATACACAACTCCAATCTGTTTGGAGTTAGACGTTAAGAAGCATAGCTCCACTGGAACGTTAAACTGACAGCATATATATATATATTTTTTTTTTTCTTTTTTTTTTCTTAAAGATTATTTTTTGGCATTTACAAGCTTTATTAGATAGTACAGAGTTGAAATGGGGAGACAGAGAGAGAGGGGGGATGACCTGCAGTAAAGGTCCACGGGACGGATTTGAACCCGAAGGCCGGAGCCAATATGGTACGTGCTCTATCCACTACGTCACCAAAGCACCCCGTATATATTTTTTGTATATATCATATAGGCTACTTATATATATATTTTATATAGGTAAAATGAATTAAGATGTGTCTATTGTGAACAGTGTTTATATTGTCCATCTCTATTAGCGGAATTACAAGATGGACCTTTTGATAAAAAAAGTTAAATGCTGATGTAAACGGTTTATTTTTGAGAACCATTTCATTTTTCGTCTGCAGCACAGATGACAACTGGGCTTTTATCCAGAAACTTCTATTACCACATTGACAAGCACACACTCCATCTTACACAAAATGCCCATCCAAATCATTAGTGTTTATTGAGTCTACTATTGAGTCTTGGGGGGGAAAAAAGTGGATACAATGCCAATGGGGTGAATGTAATTTGCAAATCAATTTGCATTAGGAGTGTTCTTGGATGATACTGGACGTACCTGATGTGGTTTATGATGAGGCTGGAGGCGGGAATGAAGAAGTCGTCCACTCTATCGAAGTGTCTGCCGATTGGCTGTGTGTGCACAGTGTGGTGAGATACTCTTCCACTCGCTTGATTGATCACCTGGGGAACACCAACAGAGAATGAGGTGGTCATTAAATATGAGCCTGATAAATTCACTCAGTGCTGCTGGTTTTTACTCATTTAAGTCTGCAAATTGTACTTATGTGTAGCTTACAAAAAAAGGGAGTTATTCTTCAAATTTACATTTTCATTTTTATAAAGAGTTGCATAACAAGAAAGCAGTGTCCAATCAAGAAATCACTAAATATGTTTCTGTAGCTGGGGTGCATTGGTGCAGATCTACAGCCTTACTGCTGAGATGTTGGGGCTTCACAGTGGGTGGTGATACATCCTGCTGTCACTGGCGTCTAAATAAGACTTGTGCATGCATCGAAGCGTGCAGACTGGTGCTTGTGTGTAGGCAGGATATGCTTCTATTGTGCCACATTGCACAAAAGCAAATTGTCACAATCAAATCGCTGCATTTTTAATGCAAGAAGGATTTTCCAGCAACTAAAACTGCTCAGCACTTGAGATGAATCAAGATGACTGTCAGAAGAAATAGGGAATAAAAGATAATGTTTTTATTTATTTACCATTTCACTATATATTTGTCGATTTGTTCGTTCAACCTTTAACAAGTGTCATGGTGACATACTATGTAATCAATAAGTATTTGGACACATTTCTGCTCTGTTTGCTCTGTACTCCACATCACTGGATGTGGAATAAATGCATGAGGGCTGCATCTCATGTTTTAAAATCCATTTTAGATAAATAGTGCGGGAATTGTAACCCTTTAATTGTCCTGCTGAAAAATGTAAAAGGCTGCAATTCATTCACTTATCACCATATGGATGTCATTATGTTAGTGCATATCAATTTCCTAAAAACTCTAATTCCATCTTTATATTTCAATCAGCACTTTACTCTCATTGAAAATGGATCACCGTCCAAGTACTGACACACTGCCCTGTAAGAGATTAATTAACTGTCCCTTATCAAGTAAATCAACAAAAGGAAAACCTCAGCAAAGCTGTGGTGATTAATTCCACATTCATGTCATATTGGAATCAGTAGAGGAATACACATTTAATCATCTGTAATGTCTTTGGGAGATGGTGATTCTAAGGTTTAGAAGGGTAAGAATAAAATGTGCTGCTTTCCAACCAAGTTTAAGTGTAAATATAACGGATTATTGTGGTTTTATGATGTGGATTGCCTTTGTTGACAGACCTAGGCAATTGCTGATGCTCTGGTTGATAATGGAGCCTATATGATAAGCTTTTCACACATGGTATTATTTGTAATCAGCATGGGAAGATAGAACTGCAGAAGGAATAAATAGTATTTTAGTGTAATAAACAGCGAATTGCAGCCTTACCTGCAGAGTAGGGGAGTTCTTCTCCATGTCTCCCCAGCTCAGCACCCACACCTGGTCGTGAGATTTGTCATAGTGAAGCTTCACCGGATAAGGGTCGGTGTTGACCGTCTGCAGGAAGGGACACAACCAAACCAAACAGCCTTTAAAAGACAGCTGGGCCACAGAATAATAACTAAAGGAATTCAAATGTTCTTTTGAAGAAGGAATCCCTCTTTGATGTGCAGTGGTAATTCTTTTGAAAAGTTTTCCTGCGGACTAATGCATCGGCTGTTGACAGGAGCAAATGTTCCATTAACAAGGTGGACTGGAGGTGTGCTGTTTATATATATATATATATATATATATATATATATATATATATATATATATATATATATATATATATATATATATATATATATATACACTCAACAAAAATATAAACGCAACACTTTTGTTTTTGCTCCCATTTTTCATGAGATGGACTTAAAGATCTAAAATTCATTCCAGATACACAATATTACCATTTCTCTCAAACATTGTTCACAAATCTATCTAAATGTGTGATAGTGAGCACTTCTGCTTTGCTGAGATAATCCATCCCACCTCACAGGTGTGCCACATCAAGATGCTGATCTGACATCATGATTAGTGCACAGGTGTGCCTTAGACTGTCCACAATAAAAGGCCACTCTGAAATGTGCATTTTTTTGCTTTATTGGGGGTCTGGGGACTCAGAACCAGTCAGTATCTGGTGTGACCACCATTTGCCTCATGCAGTGCAAAACATCTTCTTCGCATAGAGTTTATCAGATTGTCAATTGTGGCCTGTGGAATGTTGGTCCACTCCTCTTCAATGGCTGTGCGAAGTTCTGAAACGCCTTTGGAGACGGCTTATGGTGGAGAAATGAACATTCAATGCACAAGCAGCAGATCTGGTTGACATTCCTGCTGTCAGCATGCCAATTGCACGCTCCCTCAATGCTTGTGGCATTTTGCTGTGAGACAAAACTGCACATTTCAGGGTGGCCTTTTATTGTGGACAGTCTAAGGCACACCTGTGCACTAATCATGATGTCAGATCAGCATCTTGATGTGGCACACCTGTGAGGTGGGATGGATTATCTCAGCAAAGCAGAAGTGCGCACTATCACACATTTAGACAGATTTGTGAACAATGTTTGAGAGAAATGGTAATATTGTGTATCTGGAATGAATTTTAGATCTTTTAGTCCATCTCATGAAAAATGGGAGCAAAAACAAAAGTGTTGCGTTTATATTTTTGTTGAGTATATACAATCATATGAAAAAGTTTGGGAACCCCTCTCAGCCGGCATTATAATTGACTCTGCTTTCACAAAAAAAATATAAAAGTGGTATGTCTTTAATTTACCAGGAACAGCAAAGTACTGGGATGTTTTCCAAACAAATATTTTTTGAAAAGCAGTATTTGGTTGTATGAAATAAAATAAAATGTGAAAAACTGGCTGTGCAAAAATGTGGGTACCCTTGTGGTTTTGTTGATTTTAATGCCTGTAACAGCATGTAAAACTGATGACTTTAAACACAAAGTTGGTTGGATTATGTTGTTAAACCTTGAACCTCATAGAAATGTCTGTTTAATCATGAGAAAATGTATTTTAGGTGCCTAAATGCAAGTTGCACTTCTCTTTGACTCTCTGCTGAAGTGAGACAGAATGGGATCATCAAAACAGCTCCCAAAAGATCTGAAAAACAAAGATTGTTCATTGTCATGGTTTAGGGGAAGGCTACAAGAAGCTTTCCCAAAGGTTTCAATTGTCAATTTCGACTGTAGGGAACGTTGTCAGGAAATGGAAGGACACAGGCACAGTGGCAGTTAAACCCAGGCATGGCAGACCAAGAAAAAAACAGGAGCGGCATAGGTGGAGGATTGTGAGAATGGTTGCACACAACCCACAGATCACCTCCAAAGACCTGCACGAACATCTGGCTGCAGATTGTGTATCTGTACATCGTTCAACAATTTAGTGCAATTTGCACCAAAACATCTGCTTTTTATAAAGACCAAATAACTTAATTTTTGTCTCATCAGTCCAAAGCATTTTCTTCCAATATGAATCTGGCTTGTCTAAATGAGCTTTTGCATACTCCATGCAACTGTATATGTGGCGTGGGCGCAGAAAGGGCTTCCTTCTCATCACCTGGCCATACAGATGTTTTGGTGCAAATTGCACTGATTTGTTGAACCATGTACAGATACACAATCTGCAGCCAGATGTTCTTGCAGGTCTTTGGAGGTGATCTTTGGGTTGTGTGCAACCATTCTCACAATCCGCCGCATATGCCGCTCTTGTACTTTTCTTGGTCTGCTAGACCTGGGTTTAACTGCAACTGTGCCTGTGTCCTTCCATTCCCTGACAACGTTCCTTACAGTAGAAATTGACAATTGAAACCTTTGGGAAAGCTTCTTGTAGCCTTCCCCTAAACCATGATAATGAATAATCTTTGTTTTTAAGATCTTTTGGGAGCAGTTTTGATGATCCCATTCTGTCTCACTTCAGCAGAGAGTCAAAGAGAAGTGCAACTTGCATTTAGGCACCGAAAATACATTTTCTCATGATTAAACAGACATTTCTATGAGGTTCAAGGCTTAACAACATAATCCAACCAACTTTGTGTTTAAATTCATCAGTTTTACATGCTGTTACAGGCATTAAAATCAACAAAACCACAAGGGTACCCATATTTTTGCACAGCCCGTTTTTTTTTGTGAAAGCAGAGTCAATTATAATGCCGGCTGAGAGGGGTTCCCAAACTTTTTCATATGATTGTATATATAGGGTGTTTTGCTGTTGAGTTGCATTTCAAATCAAGTGGTGACAGACACAATTGCTTTACCACACTGAAGTAATTGCTTTCAGTCTTTATCCCTTCCTTGACACAAGGCAGCAATATTCCGAGTCAGAACAATAGATGAATCGCATTTGACGGAAAAGCGCTCCTCATGCATTATGTCCACATGGTTGCAGATAGACAGCCAGCTCAAAGGGAGCAGCGAAAGCACAGGGAAGAATAATGCATAGTGGCTACACACACAGCAAGAAAAAGCAATCATCTTTTTTTTTCCACTGGAAAATTACTGAAACCCTGTATTCCTCCAATCCCATTTTACTCTGCTTACGTTCTATACTATTTGTTTTTCCTATGGAGCTCTAATAGTATTGTTTACCTAGGAAAAATATATATTGTTTCACTGAGAGAACCAACTGCTCCTGAGAGATTTATTGCAAATAAGATGGGAATATATGTTGAATCTTAACTAATCTCGGAGCATGTAGTCACCGGAGAAAACAGGTGTTCAATGTTGTTCTTTATTATATTGACTAACAACTTCTCTCTGGCTGAGGAAGATTATTAAGATCCTCAGCCAATATGCTCACATAACTCTAGCGCTGACTGCCGATCTGTCGGAGATGAAACGCTGAAAACATAACAGAGGCTAACAACATTTACCCATGTGCACCGTGCAATTAATTGTTTACAACACGTAAAATACAATCTGCTCATTAAATGTCTTCACCGGGTATTTAATTGGCTACAAATTTCAAAAATCATTTTTGTTAATAATTAATATTACTTTACGCACGTCAATCATATTAATGATTCAATGATGAAAGGGAAAAGCAGAGAAACCCCAAACCAGAACTTGTGTCTCTCTTGCTATTCCAGAACAGAGAGACACGGGTTCAGGTTGTTAATTAACATCTGCTAATGTAATGCAATGAAGCTAACACTCCAGGCGACTGTATAATGAGCCTGTGGCTGTCAATGGGACAGCAACCTGCTTACTGGCAGGTCCCTGAGAGGCTTGTGAGCTGTAAGCAGCCAGCACTGTCAAAAATATCTGCAGGGATCTAAGGCACCCTGGATTAACCTGACACACCCAAAACCCACTGACACCGATGATTTAATTCAACGCCGCTCACCAGGAAATGTGCCAAATGTTGTCATCTAAGAGTTGTGCTACTTCCTGAGCTTGCCTAGCAAAAAATAAAATTCCCCCCAGGAAAATAAATGGTGTTGTAAGGTGCCAGTGTAGATTGAGGGATTGCCTCAAACACATGGGGGGGGGGGAAACTGCAGGGCTGGCCATGTTACAATATCAGGTTGGCAGGTCACATTATCCATGAAGAGGTGTTTCTCAGGGTTACTGGGTCAACACATTAATGTGGCAGTTACGTGTGGGTCTTGACCGTCACAGTGTGTATGAAACAGGCCAAGTCAAGGGTTAGCAGTTGAACTGAGGGTGTGAAAATCGATTTTAAAGCTTAAAAAGTCAGCGCAAGTGGAAGAAAGAAGGGGTGGTGCGCTGCCGAGGCTTTGCCGAGTGAGGAACCTAGAAGGCATTGCCATGGAGGAAAATCCAAAATTTGTGGAACCAAATGACACAAAGTCCTGTAATCGGCTGTCATACTAGAGTAAGGGTTTCATAACATTTTATCTTTTGAATTATTTTATCAAATCTAGTACAGTTTAGCCTTCAACATTTACAAATAACTACGCTTATTATTCATATAAATTTCAAATATTCAACAAATTTTAAACAAAGTTTTGTTGCCTGAGGATGCAGAACATTTTGGAGTGTCAGCCTGATTAATTTTAACAACCTGAAAAATTAGAGGAGCAGCCGAAGATGAATAAAGGTTATTAAAAGTATCTGACACATTAGAAAAATGTGTGTGTCAGACACTTTTCTTCACAAGTTTGTGGATGTACTTGGAATATTGATATGATAATAACGAACATTTCAATGGGACAGTATTCTAAAATTAGCAGGATCACCAGTCTGTTGGTCCAAATTAACTCCTTTAACACACCGTCCACTCACTTACAAAGAGATGTGTGGCCTTTGTCAATTAAACGCAGCATAATGGAGGCTAAACATTTGAATCCTGCTCAGTCTTTTCTACATTGCTCACTTAAAGAAAGATGAAGGTTTTATAAGAGATGTTTTAGTGTCGAAGCTTAGCCATTACGGGAATTTTGCCAACCTTGAACCAGATCCAAAATGTGTATTCATAATACAACCCTAAATAAAGCCTTCTTATTTAGACTTTTTTCCCTCTTTGTGTCCCTATTACTTTAATTCAGAGTCAACTGCCTGTCAAACATATGTTGCACTTGGCATTGTCTGAAGCACACAAGGGCAAATACCAGCCCACCACAGTAGGCTAATCCGTCTACTGTAACAGTCTCTATTAAGGTGAGACACTGCAGATGAATAGGGTAACATTTTTACATTTTAGATGTCATGAAACTTTTCCAGTTGATAACTTGCTACAATTATTTTTAGTATTTTTTTTTTCAGAAATGTTTGAATAACTGCCAATTTGGCAATTTCTAACTAATTATGTATACATTTGCATCTTATTAAAAAGTACACATCTAGTTCGTTAAAATCTTTATTTCAGTTTTACAAGGTTTAGTAAAATAAAGACACCTAAACTTAAATTTTGGACCATTTATGTATACAAGTTTGAAAGAAGACATGTTATGGAAGCAAAATAGACCAAAAATCTCTAAATTGAACAGTGCTTTATAAAACGCTGTTTTCGCCTGCAGTGTCTCACCTTAAATCATAACTCAATTTAGCCCAGGAATATCTAATGCCCAAGCTGTTTCCAAAAAGGATTAGATAGAGTTTGCATGCAGATCAGTAAAAAGTTGGAGCGTGCACTCCAATGTTCTTAAATAATTGAGTTTCTGGATGAAGGAAGATGTATCAAACTGAATCCTGAGTCAGAGGGGACGATACAAAAAACTAAAACTAAAAATGTAAACCAAATCAGTCCTAGAAAATATCAATATATAGTATTGATTTATCAAAGGTATGTTGTATTCAATCAATGTGGGAACATTTCTTCACCAAAGAGAAGATAAAATATTATATGATAAAAAATAAACCTTGAGGATTTTTCGCACAGATGCAGGAAACATTTTCAGTTCGGTAAGAAAGAACCTTCACGTATACAAAGGTAGAAATGCTTATAAAATGTTCCTCCCTGTTCTGTGTAAAATTGTTAACTCCTCTAACATCATACATTGTTGCTGGCAAAATGGACATGAAACAGGTTTTCCAATTTACCTGGACAGCCTTTTGAGACTGGATGTCCACTATGAGTACTCGATCCAAGGTTGGCTGCGTCACATAAATAAACTTGTCCTTGACGTTGACCGCTGACGACCACACACACCTCTGAACATCCTCTCCTGGTGAGATGGGGCACACTTCCTCCTGGAAAAAAACAAAAGCATACAAACACCCTGTTAACCTAATGTCATCACAGGGATCATTAAAAAAAAACTTTCTTCATCCAATGTTATTTTGTGTTTTTTAATATTTTAAATGTTGGCATCTATGCTAATATGAGCTGTGTTATCTTGGCATCTTCGATAAAGGAGCTGGGTTTTGACAGCTTAGTAAACTTTTAATTTTTAAAACTAATGTTCAAGTGTGTGAACAACCTTGCTCCAGAAATACTCTGCCAATTGATAAACAAACTGGACAGTAGAATTAGAACTAGGGGTGCAACTAGCGGAAATTGTAGAACAGCGAAGCGCAACACCACATTTGGACAATCATCCTTTGTAGCAATAGGCACTAAACTGTGGAATAGGCTACACTACCATCAGAAATCAAAACATTGACAGAGCTCAAGCTTTTTAACACACAAGTAAAACAATGGTTGAAACTGAATAAACCCTGTGAACATTGCACATACACACATTAATCATTGTCCTTGTTTTTATTTTTTTTATTTATGTCTCCTGTGTATCATGTCTTCTGTATTTTTATTCATGTGTAATTTTTTAGGAAAGGCCTAATCAGGGACAGGAGTTGCAAATTAGTCTCGACTAGAAACCTGTATGCATGGCATCTATTTTATATTTCATATGAAACAATGTACAATGCATTTGTCCCTGCTCAATACACTTCGAAATAAAAATAAATTAAAAAAATAAGGTACTGGAAAAAAATATCTTATTTGTCCCCCCATAATAAAGAAGATAAAGGGCTGTTCAACTTCCAGTCCTAGCCATTGAGAACCTTAACAGGCCTTCTATCTCTGGAGCTTTCAGTCTCAAGGCTCTGCCCAGTCGGTTCCATACTCTGTAGTACCATTGAGGGAGCTGGTTGCCAGCAAGGATGAATGAAGGGCTCCGGCATGATGGGATGAACTCTTTCTCCCATATTTACAACCACAGTGGGTTTCTTTGACAGGTGCCTTCCCGAAGGCAAGCTTCTCTCGGTTAGAGGGGCATTAGGTAATGTATGAACTTCACTGAACTCTATCAGGAAGAAGGGGGAGCTGCAGCATCCCTGACAGAATTTATATAGTCTCCAGTTCAACCTCTCCACTAATCCTGTCCCCTGTGCTTTATTTGTAGAAAACCAGGTTAATTTGGACAGGAATACAACAATAGAATCTAGTAGATAGGTCATTTCACAATGCATAATGCTAATACAATGACAGTGCTTTGGCTTTTTTTGGCAACATAACAAGGTTTTCAATTCATTGAAGTTGTATTGCTTTCAGTTGTCTGTCACTGTCTTTGATCCAAAACTGGTAGTGAAAGTCATGTTTTTTTGGCCTTTGTATGCTTCATTAGAAAGGTTAGAGAGACAGAGATGAAATGGAGAATAGAGGGGAATGACATGCTGAGAACTGACCAAAGGACCCGTGGATTTCCAACCTTTTTAAGTTGTAAATATGGATTATGACATTTTAAGAGCTATGTTGAGAAATTTGAGGTTTCTGATATTCCCTCACCAGATGATTTGTAGAGCTAATACATTTGAGACACAACAGCAGTGAAGCAGCAACATTTAAAGTGTCAAAAAGAGGAACTTTACAGGAAAGTAGCAGCACACTCACTTCTACTCGCTCAAGGTTTTTCTCCAAGGTCTCACTCCAAACTGCTTTGCACTCAACCAACCACTACACCTCTCAACATCACATATTGAGATTCACCTAAACATGAGACTCATAGCTCAGAGATCTTCACCAGGAAATCTTTTTAGAGTCAATGCAGATTATTTCAAACAATAATCCAAAAATTGCATTTCCTGCACATGTGTTCATCTTCACAGTTCACAGAAAAACAGGTCCTCAAACCTAAAGGTGCGAACACACTGCACTCCGGCGATGATGGGCGGCCGGCGGCGGGCATAGAGCGGTTCCCGCGGCGCGGCCGCCGCAGGAGTTGAGAATATTGAATTTTTTGCCGCCGGCCGCGCCGCGATAGCCTATCAGCATTGAGCTCCTCCCAACGTCACTCGCTTCGGGACGACGGACAGAGGAAATTAAGATGGATGAAAACTAGGGCTGTCAAGCGATTAAAAAAATTAATCTAATTAATTACAGGTTCTGTGATTAATTAATCTAAATTAATTGCATACTTATATGACACTTTTATGCCTGTTTATAAACAGGCATAAAAGTCTCTCGTAACTTCTGTCTCCTCCCCTCATAAATTTAGGAACTACTAGCGCCGAAAAAACCCCCACAAAACAATCAGGCTAAATGACGACTGTCTATCTCCCACAACAGACCGCACTGCACACATTCACCATTGTCCTACTCATAGCCAAAAATATTGACACACACACACACACACACACACACACACACACACACACACACACACACACACACACAGACACTCACAAAGGAGGAAAAAAGACAGGCATATGCTAGGAAGAGTGAGAGGGGGCAGGTGTCCGTTAGCGGGAGACGATCGCAGCTAGCGAACAGAAGTGAGACACGGAGGAAGATTGAGAGATACTGTTTTGAACCTATATTGTTAATTAGGCACCCACTAAATCAATAATGCACAGACACTGCGGAGAATAACATAAGACGTATTCCTACCTTCATGCTTATTTGCCCGCAGCAGCCCATAACACATCCATAGAGCCCTCGGCCCCTTTCCCCTGCTTCTTTCTTTACTCTTTAATCCCGTGCGGGCCGTGTGCAGCTCCGCTATCGTCTCACCTCTTTTGCACCGGGTCAAAGGGCAATATAGAAGTGCGATTAATCTGCGTACATTTTTTTAATCGCATTAATTTTTCTGTGATTAATTAATCGAAATGAACGCGTTAATTTGACAGCCCTAATGAAAACATAATAGTCACAGTTTGCTCCCATACGTTCTGTGAATAGCCTATGTGTCTGTTGCCTGCTGTGTACAGCTATCAGTTTTGCTTTATGAACCAAGTTAGCAACGGTTATCTTGGGTAAAGCACCATCAGCACAGCAGACTGGTCCCCTCAGCACCGGTTAGCACCAGCACCAGCATATCCCCAGAGTAGAGAAGGCTATTCTGGTCGGGCGGCGGACACAATATGACCCAATATGATCATGCGGCGCGGAACATGCGATTCGCGCGGCACCGCGGAGTGCAGTGTGTTCGCACCATGGACCTATAAAGAAATGGACAGCGGACTGAAAACCGTTGGAACGTTGAAGCCATTCATTCCTATGAAAGCTGCTCATTGGCGCAGTGCGACCATACAGGAAGTATTCCTGGCTTCGGCTTCCGCGTAACACGGTGCCAACACGCCCCTAAAGCGTGACGCGCAGTGTACGTTTCACTGACGTTCTTGGATGAAGAAAGCAGTGTAACCGAGTGTAACCCATGCCTCCTCCTCCTGCGAAAACAAACTGAAAGACGTTGAAAGCCGTTGGGCTAATAAAACGCTTGAGGTGGTGTTTTTAAATGAGAAAACTTCAGTTTTATTAGTACATGGTCTAAAGATAAGTATGAGCCTATGATTGATATCCAGAAAAAATTTGCGGAGACACAATCTTGTTCGCCGCTTGTATTGTGTGGACGGGGAAATCTGCCTCTGGGCTCCATGGAAAATAAGCTCCCATTCACAGCATGCAGTACTAATGGGTTGGCCACTAGTCCATGCTGGCTGCTCGGAGAAGGCAGCATCCTGGGGGCCTGGTTCGCACCATAAGAGCTAAGGAAAGCTTCTGGAGATAAAAAGTAAAGTGAACATTAGAGAGTGAGTGCAAATGAGCTTATTCTTCTAAGAAAATATACAACTGTTGTCCTACAAATAGTATTTTTTTAAAAATGTATGTATTAAAAAGTAGATTTTTATTTTCTAACCCTAACCTTGGAATTGTGTGATTTTTCTTAGAGCCCTATAAAAATGGAACATTTGTACATCGCCAATATCCCTAAAACCCTCAAGCAGTACTTGACACAATGTTGTGGCTGAGAAAAAGGTTATTCTGTGCAGTGTTTCCCGCAGGATTTTTTCAGCAGCGGTGGTGTGGTCCCCTGAAGCCTCTAGGGGGGTCCAGGGGCATGCCCCCGGCCGAAAGTTTTTTGTACCCTTTAAATTTGCATGCATGAATCTGGTGCACTTTGAGAGGAGAATATGCACTTAAATCCCATTCAAGGAGTATTGTGTATTGCTATAGATAGGATAATTGATGCTGACTCTTAAACAAGTTTAACCCTATTAACCCTAGCCCCTAAGCTATTTTTGAGATGTTTGGTTCGCCTGAATTTATTCTCTTATTAAGATTGCATTTATCACCCCTTTAACGCATAGCAGTCAAGCTATGAACATCATTTATTTGGGCCACAACCTGGACTATTAGAATATGTGCTGCAGTGATGTTGTTTGAATGTAGGTGTCAAACATTTTCACTAAGGGCCACTCTACGATATGATTATCACATTAACGGCCAGACATGTACCCTGCGTTCCGAATCGCACACTCTTTCTTTTTTCAATTCTACATACTACGTACATCCGACGATAAAAATAATCTAGATAGGATGCAGTAGCCATACTATTGGGACATACTTTTACTCTTTTATTTCATCATAACATTGCGCCTTGATCTTGCCTCTTGTTTTTATATCCGTCGCATCCCTGTTTGTTTTCATTTGGAGGCTTTGTCGATGTGACGTCACTTCACATGCGCAACGGATTGTGGGTCAGAATCGCCCCAATAGGATGCTGTTTTCAACACTAACAATCTTGGCCGGATGAAGTAGGACATCCGGGTACTTCTAACCATCCTAAATCTGGCCACAAGAATCGGGACATCCTAAATCTTTTTTCTACATACTATATAGTAGAAAGTATGCGATTCGGAACGCAGGGGTAGTTTACCGATATGCCTTCTTTTTAATCCAAAAAGTATAAACAACATACCTATGAATATATTGTAAAACAACCTGCGTACAGGGCATATAGGCAAGGTGTTGTATCAACATTTGGGGGTACAAATTATAGCGCGGGGTATGGGGGGACCCCCCAGACAATTTTGAATTTAACACTCAATTTCCTGCATTTTGGTGTATAAAAATCCACCGATCTGTGCCTCTTCTAGAATCAATTTAGTGGATTTTTTTTTTCTTCAGTGACGGAGAAGACAACATTCAGGTTCATTGAGAAAGAGCTATTATGGAATATAATTTTTTTAAGAATCATGACCCAGCCAGCACCGCTGTAAACTATTTATGACAGTTTACATTGGTAATTAAATGCAAAGCCACCACTGGAAACAAAAGGGATGGGCCATCAGCAGCTAGCTAACGTTAGCTACATAACACATAACCAGATAATGTTAGCATTCATCCTTAGACACTTGACACAAACATCAATATTAGCATGCTATTAAGCCACATAGATTGGCTTATTTAAAGCCCTCAGAAAACTGACATCTTTTTCATTGATGCAAGTTCATCAATTCATGGCTAAAAATCCTGAGCTGTAGAACTTTCAGCAGATATTAGCGGTAAGCTGCGCGAGTGTCCACCCGTTGGAAGCGTGGGCGACGTGCGGATATGACACAGGCTCCGCATGCAGCAAAAATTGATATGCAAATTATTTTTAAAGCAGCGGCGGGAAAAATATAGCACGCACCGCTGCTGTGTGAACCTGGGGGAAACACTGCTGTGCTGCAGAGGGAGACAAGAAAAAAATACTTCATGGCCTGAGTATGCTACAATTGGACAACACAGTTTCCCTCCCTACTGCTGCGTGTATCACGGTTAAACACTATGGAAGTTAAGGATAATGGATTTGCTTCTAAAATTACCATAAAAAAATCAATCAATGTTCCTCTTGGATGGAGAAAACGTGAGTTCCATGCTGGGAGCAGACTTGTGCGTTAACGTAGCAATCCCCCTATGACAGTGCTGGAACTGGCATCACAGTGCTCGACATGATTGATATCTTAATATGAACAGCACACACTCTCAGAGAAGCGCTGGGCTGATTGTTGAGCATTCATGGCAATGCCTTTTTGTATAACCGCCACCCTGAGCCCCTGGGTGGAAAGCAGCTGAGAGTAAGGTGTCCGTAAAGAAGAACACATGTAAATCTAACAGGAATCTATCAGACGCCCTGAATATTTTGCTGCTACTTCAGTGATAAATGGTGATTTGCTTTGGGACTCGGGAGGCTGTGTGTAAAGGGCCCACCGAGAGATGAAACCCACTCTCACTGTCTATAGACTGGCTCAACACTGAAGGTGGCCCCTGTGTCCAGTGGGCATTGTTTTCTGTAAAGTTACCATCACTAGCAAGAAACAACTTGTGACTATCAATACTTGCCTTTAAGCTATACTAATCAATAGTGTTATATTAACAATAGAAAACCCTCTACATTTTATCCAACTCTGCAGTTCACCTCAACTCTGCACATCATTATTTTGGTTGTACAGCCAATAATTTTTCTGTTTTGGTTCAGTCTTACCAGTCTAATTACAGAGATTTCTAGCAGAGGCAGGCACCTGTTCTGCAGCCAGATACTTTCCTCATGACCAAATGAGGGTTACTATTGGACTTAGAATCATAAGGCGGACATACATTTCCGCTAATGAATGCTAATGTTGCTTGGTTCCTGCTTCTGGATATGTGAATTGGCAACTGTTTGCTAACATGTAAGCCATACATTTAAATGGTATGTGTACATTGCAGCTTTTGAACTGCCTTTTCTTGTCCACTAATACACCATAAACATTTCACCATTTGTACAAGTGTGCAGTGTCCCATGAAGGAGATATGTTACTATCATTCTATTTTCTTGTGTTCTACAATATTTGTTGAGGTTCAATACAAATCATGCATCTAAATAATGGCATTGTATGTTTTCCCCAATCCAAAGTAACATTTAACTTAGAACTCACAAAATATGGAGATGCACAGTTATTCTTCTATGTGTTACGTGGTGCTTATTTCATGTCTTGGCAACCAATTATCAACCTAATAGGCTATTTTAGTCTAAGCTTCAATCACTCTGGTATTGTAAGAACTCATGCCAGCTTCTATATAACACACAGCTAGTAATTCACAACTAGAAAGCAGTACTATTTTTCCTTTGGACCCATGAGAAAATGACATCACTATTTATAATGCAGGTGCTCTAGGTAACACATATAAATGTGGGTACAAATCAAATCTAAGCAGGTGCAATGGTGGTTGGAGGCTGTCTCCTCTAAATGTAAAAGTGCAAAAGCGAATCCTTTTCTTGAACAGGACACCGAACCTGCTTAGCTGCAAAGAATAAGAATCACAGCTAATTCACAGCACAAACTATATTGACTGCTAATGATTGATTTGAGTAGCTGTTACTAGGTCAGGCAACAAGACAAGATGCTGTTTGTCAAAGCGAGTGCATTATAAATCACATGAGAAAAAAATCAGCACATTTTGCCATTCAAAAACCCTATACCTAACCCTACCCAAAGGAGTGCTCCGTAAAAAAATTACATCATAAATGTTTTAGTATTTATTGCTTCATGGTGGGGAATGTACAATGTTTGATTTATCCCTGCCAAGGGCTCGCAACACTGTCGAATGCTCCGCTTAAATTGACTATTTTATTACATTAGAAAATCAGCCAGATAATGGAATGAAATAGAAGTGTAAAAGGGAGAGTTTTACTGCGTTGTATAAATCATTACAGTTTATTGGAAGATCTGTGTGTGTTTTGAACACAGATTTTTTGTGTTTTGACAAATCAATTTTTGATGGCAAATGTACAACAGACAGTTACTTGCTATCGTTTGAAGTTGTGTTTCTGGCCAGATGCTATGTGACTTTCTTTAATAGCTAATTGCAAACTTCAGTTCTGTCTTCTGTTTGGAGTTGAGCTGAAGTATTGTACACAATGATCCTGTAACTGCATTCCCTTCCATTGTAGCTGAGGATCAAACCTTACTGGTTAATATAAAAAAACATGACTCATCAGAAACGTCCGGGAAACTAACTTGAAACAATAAGGATTGATAACCAAATCATAAACTTATAATATTAATATTAAAGCTGTCAGATATGAGATTACGTTTTGGGAAAATACATTGAAAATCAGTGGTTTTTAGAAATTACAACTCTTGAGTACATACTGTAATAAAGTATGATCTATGTCAACGGTCAGGCCCGAGGGTCCCTCTTCAGGGCTTCAACTCACAAAGACCACTTGGAGGTTCCAGTCCAGTCTAGCTCAGAATAACTCACTTGAAATCTGAGTCACTGTAAAATAAAGAAGCTTACTGTATATTTGGCCTGAGCACTCACCTGCAGAGCCAGCAGCCTCTCACTGGGCTTAATGTGGCGTTGGATCTCACATGCCACAGGCTGAATGACTTTAATGCCGTCTTCATAGAACACATAGAACATGTTGCCAATGCCAAGACCTGGAGAGAAAGCAACAACAACCCTTTTACAGTGCATACCTAAAATAACTCACAAGACTGCACAGTATGAACATTTGCAACAGAAATACGCCCACACCATTGCTTTCTACTCATTTAATCACCCTCATCACAGTTCAGTAACCCTATTACAAAATTTCAATTAACTCAGTTTAATGAATGGTAGAGTGAAGCAGAAGCAGTCTAGACGTACCTTCTTCTCGCCACAGAATGTTCGCCACTGCAAGAGGAGAAAAAGAGGAAAGCACGGTTGGAAATCAATGCAAGAATCAATAGGGTCCCATTGTGAGAGTTAACATCCAGACACTAACTCCTATTGAGGCAGAGAGGAAAGCAGAAGGCATGAAAGTTTTATGGACACTGTCTCTCTGACACGTAGTACAACAAATAATCGATGGAGGCCTCTGCTTGGAAATATTTTGGCACCAAACACTGGAAAATGGAGTGCAGTCAACAAAATACTATAACTAATTAGACCTACTGTAAAACAGTTTGTGATTTTTAGATGTTTTAACTCAAGTGTGCTTATGCAAAGATTTGCAAATAAGTCTTAAGAATAACATTTAAAGAAATTGGATCATCATCCATCAATATGAGTTTTATGGATACACGGCCTTAAACACCCATGAGTAGTCTACAGTTTTCAGATTATCATAAATCATTAAGAGGTATTAGTGTGCTCCTTCTTCAGTGGCAAAACCAGTTTTGACTCCTATAATGAGTCATTTATCATTAGATTAATTTAGCGGTGCCGGTGACTAATAACATGAAATGTGGCATTGAAGCAGGATAACACCCAGCGTGTTTAATGGGCGACCTAAAACACAGACAGCTGTTGGCTTTCAAAGCAGCCACTGGGCACTCTGAGAGTGAGGATGCCATTACTTAAATTCACATAACTAAAGAACTAAAGAATGACGTTATAAAGAGAAAAGGTAGAGCTGTTATTAAATAATATTCCATGTAAATGTCAAAACAAATTCTACTCAACGTTTCGTATCCTTCAACTGCACCACTATCCTCTTACACGTTTTTATTTGTGACCTTCTCTCTTATTGTTCATCTGTGCCCCGGTCGTTCCTCTGTTTCCACCCCATCTTCCATTTTCAGTCTACAAACCAATCTCCAGCCCAATTCACATCCGATTCTAATCTCGCCTCTATTGCAATACTCATTCCCTCAGCCTCTTGCTCTGGTGGACAGATGCACAGAAAGAAAAAGGGGGGAGACAAAGCCAATGAGACACCACTATGCCGTTAGTCAGCCTTAATCTTTCAGAAGTGCATTGTCAAGGGTTTCCTGTGCACTCTTGCATACCTTTTAGCTCATTAAAAGTTCCACAAGATGAGTGGGGTCTATAGATAATGGGACAAGGTAGGAATGAAGGAAGTAAGGAAGGGAAGGGAAAGGAATGACAAAACAAAAACGAAAACAATACAATATATTTGAGATGTGCCAACAATGGAAAATGGAGAAAATGGAAAAGAGGAGTTGAGATGAGATCCTGTGTGCCCTGGTCTTTCCCAATAGCCCACAGTATTGGTGCTATTCATCACTTGGCAGAAAGACTGTGGCTGTTCAGCGCATACAAGGGGCCCATACATCAACTTCATCATCCATATAACAAAACAAGCTGGCTGCCACTGTAGGCAATGAGTTCACTCTTTCTGGTCGTAATAACTGTGTTTCCACTGGGCTCCAAACATTGGGAACGCCACGCTCGCCAGTCAGCCCGGACTCTGCAGTTCTTACCCATCAGCAAGGTTACATAAACTCAATTTGTATACAAGAGCACGCTACTGCGACAGTGGGCCAAGCAGCCTGTGGTGTTCGCCATAGTGGCATAGCAGCAGACAGCAAAGGTATACAAACAAGTAGATTAATCGGGTCACAGAATATGGAAATGCTAAATTTAGTCAGGATGACTGCCTTGGGTGTGCAGGATTTTGGTGCTCTTTCCAGAGATTATCCCAGAAGTCTCTTGGAAACCTTTTCCCCTGCTCCTAGGTTCTTCTTTAATTCTAAGCATAACACTGACAGACTGCAAGTGTTGTTAAAAGCTGAGTGCCCACTCACAGCTTTAGGCCATTCTAATGAGGAAATAGAACAGGAATAAACTTAAAAGGGAAAAACAAATCTCCTTTCAATGCAGTTATTGATAAAATGCAAATCAGGTAAACAACACATCACATCAATAACTGCCACTATGCTAAAACATATATTTTAAATACCCCTTCCAACCCTCACTTACAGTACATCAAGAAAATTATTAAGATGCCAAATATACAGTATAGTGTCAAGTTCAACTATCAGCCATAAATTGAGCTTTTGTATTTGTGATCAACACATTAACATTCATTATGTTTTGACAATAGATAATAGCTAATAGTTTTATGGCACAGATTAAGATATGGCTTTGGCTACACCAACAACAACTCCTGTTAAGAGAATAAACTCCTTGTGGCTTTCGTAGGATTTGAGGATGATAAGAAATGCATACAATTTCCCTAGTCTTATTATTTGAAAGAAAAATGGCTGGATAAATATTTCACTAGTAAGGGATAGTAGAAAACTTTTAATTTTGATAGTTTTCTTCGCCTTAACTCTGACACACCGTGAGTTTGAGGGGGTGAAAGAGAAGGTCATGAAATCGTATCTTTCAGACAAATGGAGTGGCCGGTTATATGTTTTCTTGTGTGATTGCAAAATGTAAAGATGATGGTTTATACAGTCAGGGGAAAGTCACAAAGGGTCATTCCAAAGGCTGAATTATTTCATGTCTAATTCAAAGCGGTCATAAACTAATGGTGGCCAGGCTTATCCAGGGTTTACGTATATTGCATACTGATGAAAAAGTATCAATTCACTGCTTCTTGCTTCTCACTTGGCTTCCTCACATTGCACTACACACAGTCATGACTCACTTGATGATGAAGTCACACGTCTTATCAAGCAGGAAGTACAGATTTCTTTTTTATTATCTCTGTGCTGCATATGTTTGAGGGTGCTTAAAGCATGAGGGATAACTTCAATGGCACGTCCCTGGCAGTACTTTTTACATTGAGGTAGAGTAAGGAAGCTTTCAAAAATAACGGACTGACTTCTGTAGAATTAGAGCTGGAACCCTGTAGGAGACTGAGGGCTTTATTATCTCTTAAGAATAAAAGAAGTCCAAAGACTTATTCCTTGGAGGAAAAATCCACAACAGTTTCACATTTTCTTTTAAAAATAACTGAAGAAAGCTTGAACCATCGAAGCTTGATGAATGTGATATTCTTAGCGTTTTCTCATGATCATCAAACAAAAACAGATATGGAAAGATCTGTGCATTGAATTTGCGATGGAAAAGGCTGTGTGCTTTTTAATGCTTTATCTGAATAATAATGGTTTGTAAACACACTTAAATACGTCTATACATGCTTCCTGTCAGTTCATCATACAGTTGTATATCCTTTGCTTCATCTAATGTAAATATGTGAGGGATAATCAACAAGTGGGTGTGCATTATACGGTTGTGAGGCAAGACGTGGAGGTGAAGAACCACCCGACACAAAGCGGAATATTAAATGCAAACCATGGTATAAATAGAATTAAATTACTATTTTACCGAATGCATCAATCAGAAATGTTCATATGCTGTATGTTGTAACCAGGGCTGAACAGTGTTTAAACTCTCCTTTGGATTTACAATACACATTTCACAAAGCCATAGCATGAAACTCAGTCGACAGCTGCTCACACTGTGCATAGCGTCACTGCCTGGTTAGAGCTCCTTGTTGCTGACAGGGTGTCGAAAAGCTGTGTGTCAGTCTACTGTGGTGGGGAGGTACACTGCTGATGGAAATATGGACTCTATTTTGGCACCAGTTTATATTCCCTATTCAGAGGATATGGAGCAGAGAGCATGGCGGACCGCGTAGAATAAAACGCCTTTGTGGAGCGGTTGCGCTTGCCCTGTGAGATTGCAGGGCTTGGTTCCCCCCAATCACTTCACCAGAGGATTTCACTGATTACATCTTCCACTCTGCCTCAATCTCTCAAATCAACAGTGCCGTGTTTGATTGGAACAAAAGTCTACAAACCGCAATATGTTGAAAAATAATTGAGAAACACTGATAGCGTGTGGCAAAAAAGCAATGGTGTAGTTACAGTAGAACATAGCATTGAGTAAATGATAGAGAGTATAGAAAATAGTCTGGAGCAAATATAGCACAGTTATACATTAACGTGACAATACAAAGGTTAAAAAGGGGCAATTAAGAGGATTGATTAGGATGGAATGGCAGTTTGTCATAGGGGAAAGTGATAGGGTATCTTATCAGTAACAATACATCAAACAATTATCTGCAAGATGTGTAGACGTCCAACCTTCAAAATATATTTTTCTTAACAAAGTCATTTAGTGTCATGTTTGAATAAATCAGAAAATCATGCCAATAGGACAAAATAATCCCACAGTGTTACCATTGTGTCCCAGTATCTTGACACAAGACATAATGATCAGATGATTGCAGATACCGAAAATGAGACTCAATTTTTTTTAAATAACTTAATTTCTACCGGAACCAAGTTTATTCACATACTAAAAAACAGAATCATAACTGAGTGGAGGAAACGCTCATTCGCCAGGCCAATGGAGTTTAGACTTTCTGAGGTCTACAAAGGTCTTACATTATTTACTTTGGGTCATTAAGCATTGAGTAAAGACAACAGACTATGTAGTAAAGTAAAGAGTTTACTGTATACTGGAGGCGTGCATTGTTGCAAGACTATGATATGGAGCAGGAATGTATGCAGAGATTGTGATGGGCAGTATAGTCCACACTCCTTGACCTGATGTACATAACCATACAGTTAAGATAGCATAGTACTGTACTATAGCTCAATGTTACACTCCTAATTTACAAAACAAGCTTTACTATGTACGTATATGTAATGTTAGTTTTACAGTCCATACACCATTTATTGGTTCAAACTTTAATGAAACCGACAAAGTCAAAGGTACTTATTGGAGATTGAGTGAACTGGTGGCTACATATTTCTGCCAAAGTCATTAACATGTGGGCGGCTGCTTCTTTTAGACCAAGTTATCAGAAGATATTCTTCATTTCACAGCTTGTTGTCTCTCCCTCTATGTTACCATTTCTAAAGGGCAAGAACATGGTAAGCCAGTGTATCCAGTAATTAAGTGTAAGTAACATTAACCTTAGAGAACCAGCTACCAATTAAGCAACTATGAATGCAGAATTATCTAGTGTACTGTTTTGAAGTGAATAATTGGCAATTCAAGCACTGCAAACTTCCCTAAACTGTATTAAAGCCTTGATTATTTCCAAGTGTTCAAGGGTAACTTAACAGCACAGTACCACGAATAAAACACTTGTGTTGCTACCACGTTGTGTCCTCTATGCTTATTAACTCCCTAATGAGAACCAATTAAGAATGAAATAACCTACAGTTAAGCCTTAGTTTCTTGGCAACAAGCAAACTAACCATAACTGTTCAGTACATCACCTACATAATAATAGAACAAAAATAAAGTTGCCAAGTTCTTCCTCAGTTCAGAGGAAGAACAATATTAGTTCTGAGAACAATTAAATAATTAGTATTTGTTAATTTAGCACTTCAACTGAAGAGGGTAAAACGGCATTTGACAGTGTGCTATATATCCACTATGAAGTGATTTGCAGGTCCCTGATATGAGCATAATGTAGACCATAGAGTGGAGAGACTAAAACAACAAGTGCTCATTCATATCATCGCAGCTCCTCTGACATTGCAGAAGTAATTGGCACATTTTAAAGGGCAGATATTTATGCCAGTTAAGCGGCAGACTGTCAGATGGGGCTCTGCCTGCTGGTGACAGACGGTTAAAGAGATCTCAGAATAGTGACTGCTCAGGTTTTCCCCAATAACGAATTGCCTGGGTAAATTCGAGACAAAAACAATCCACTTTTGTGTTGTGCCTGTGAAGATAAGGTTTTGACCTTCAAGCCTCTAGCTGGCGCATTCATGTAAAGAAGATCATTCATGCCTCGCTCATCAAATCATGTTTTTCATTTCATCCTCCTGCTCAATGCCTTTTCCAGCCCTTCGACAACTGGCGTTATTCAGCTCTCTCTCCTCTTTGAGTGTCTGAATGAGAACCCTAAGGTAGGCCATAAACACATGGCTTTCACAGAATGAGATCATTATTTTCCACAAAGTCAGATTTCTAAAACATTTCCCAGTTTAATCACAATATTTCATTTGAATCTGTCTGCTTCAGATCAGTGGTAGTAGATCAAGGGTAGTCTGGCAACACATCCCCACCAGCATCTTAACTTCTGTGCAATCAGAATATATAATGCTTGTTTAAAACCGTCCTTGAATCTGCTACTTAAAGGCAAACGCCACCAGTTTTAATAATGTGCAAATCCCTTCTCCAATCCTGAATACAATTAAGTAGCTACTTGTGAACATCAAATGTTTACAGCAAAAGCCAGAAAAAGAAGGGTACAAAGACTTACAAATATGTTGAACATCTTCTAAGAGGTTTTTGCGGATTTTACTGTAAGGAACATTACAATTTTCTGTTTGAATTAATAAGAATCATGATTGTATGTTAGTATTTATTTTTGTAATGTAAATAATCCTGGGTGCAAGTCATTGCTTTGGTGTATGATGGATGATTGGAAGTTAGCTTTGAGATGCTTATATATATATGCTTATTATTATGCTAATAATACGTACATACTGGTATGTTATAAAATATGCAATTTCATGTGAAATAATTTAACCTTTTCATCAAAGAAAATATTACATAATTTGTGTGAAATAACTCAAATTATCTGTAAAGATTAAAAGTTTGTAATTTGTGTATTGCGGTTTGATGCTAGTGTTTGTACTCTGAGCATGTTCTGAGTGACAGTGTGTTATCTCAATGAGGCTGGTTCATAGTGTTTGCTGCACTAAGCCTATTTTGCAGGTGAAGTGAACTGTTCAGCTCCAGTGACTGTTGGTAGTGCAGACTGTAGTTAGAGTTCTGCACATTGAGCTACAGTTGTGCCCACTGTGGTTTAGCGATCGAAAAAAACTGTAACAATCAAGATGTCATGAGGCTTAGTGATATTTTTAGTCTTGTTATACAAGTAAATTCAATTATCAGAAAAAGTCTAAAATCAAGACTAAGCTACTGTGCAACTACTATGTTAAGACCACTACATCGACTTTGACATTTTGTCAAATAAAATAAAGAAACTGATATAACTCATTTTTAGTTTCTGCACTGTTATTAAACATTTTACCGATACCATCGTTGTGTTAACATGTATTTTGTGACACCATTCCTTATCTTACTAACCTGCCAAAGGATGGTGGGAAACCAATTATTGTATACGTACATGGCTACAAAGCTCGTATTAGCCAGAATAAATCTAGTGAGAGAAATTGGGTTTCCCTAATCCCCTTCCCGACTAAAAAAACAAGTTTCTAATTTAAGAAATCACATAAATGCATTTAAACAAAAAGTGAAACTAGGTATATGGGATTGAGATGAGGGGTTGATATCCAGAATAGATGAAGCATACCTGCTAATGTTTATCTCACTGTCAGTGTCAGCATTGCTAATAATACGTACATACATACAGTTATTCTAGTCTGATTTTAAGTGCATCGGCTGCATTTGGCCTCTGCTTCTGCACGGTCATTTTAAAAATGCAGGTCACCTCTCCCTCATCATGGATAGATGCCATTTCCCAGAAGATAGCTAATGGAAATGGAAGACTAGTGTTGTGGCAGGAAATTGACCAAGTAATGGGGAATATGGGAATAGAAATATAATTTGTATCCCTAGCTGGCAAGGTCCTACTTTACATTTAAAATATATTAATACTAAGCATATGCAAAGACTTTCCAATGCTTTGTGCCGCAAAAACCTTAGAGCTCATTCTGACTAAAGAGCATTAGACAGAGAGATTAATTAAAGGCTGACTGAAAACATAATCACTCTTCTGCGTTCTTCTTTTCAGTCGAGTGACCTTGACTAAGAAGAACTTACGTTAATTAAATGAATGTTTTGATCAAACAGAAACCAAATATTTGACATATTTGACATTGAACATAGTTACATTAAGAACACTAAAACATGAACATTCAAATAATGTCAGTGTGAGATTCAATGAATATCTCCAGGAGTGCCAGTGTTCCAGCATCTCACAGCAGGGTCTGTAAACTGCAGACGGGGACTGTGCTGTAAAGTAACACATCCAACATCTTCAGCTGGATGAACAGCCCTGCCATGCAGGATTATCTATTTGCACCAAGCGTAATTTATCAAGTACTGTTCAACTGGAGTTTTAGCTGTTGTTATTGTTACTTTTTAATAACTGGTGCTTGTTAAAGGAGAAGCAAGCGAAATGGATCTTTTAGCTAACTTCCTGTCAGTGACTGCAGTTAGCAGTCCCCTCCTTTGTCCCTATGTCAACACTTTAACGTACAGCGGTCTTCAAGCAGCAATTTATCTAGCGTCATCACAGATCGGAAAGTACAATAAAACAAGATAAAAACCATAAAAACAAACATTGGGTATGGTTTTTACCTGCTCCACCATTGTAGCTCAGTAAACATTCAGCTCTCCGTCACTCTGTGCGTGCACGGGCAGAGATACGTGCACATTTGTAGTGTTCTGTCTTCTGATTGGATACACGGTTGTGAGATTACGTGCAGACCAGAGTGACTGAGAGATCTGTGTTATGAAGTGTGCACACAGTATAAGTGATCACTATATGAATATAGAGCAATGTAACACGTTTATTAACATATTGCTTACTTCTGCATTATTGCATTAACATCCACTAACAGGATAAAATCACTCTGTGTAAAATGAATCTCATGCAATATGAAGTTTGCGGTGTTAACACTCGCAATCCACACAAGCAGCTCATACTCTCCTCGTCTCTCTGTTTTGGCCTTGAACACAGATGAACTGAAGGTAGCTGGCAGCTTTCCTAGAAAATATCTCCAAGGCACCACCTTGTTGGAGAGACAAATAAAAATACCTGTCCATCTCAAGTGGCTTATCACGCCAAAATAATGCAAATGGAAAGAGGATCCAAAGTTAAACCTGCTGCCTTCTCACAGATGTAATACGTCTTATGTTTGTTTGTTTTACCTCATGTGATTTCTATGTGAATAAGCAGTGTAAATGCATGACACGAAAGTATCTTCCTATTCTTTGATATGTACCATTTTAAAACAACTAAAACAACTAAGAGATCTACTATAAGACTGAATCACTATGATCAAAGTGTGAAAGTCATGGCAACATATGCTGCACACAAACAAACGGCAATAGAAACAATGGCTCTGAAGCTGAGACAGTGATATGATGGGTTGATCAATAGGCAGTTACAGTAAACTGGTAATCTATAAAGTTGCAATATTAGCCATTTCTGCAACGGTTACATTTTTCAATAGTCATTTTGACCTTGCAATAAAGTTCACATGTATTTGGGAATTATCACAGTGTTGCCTTCGACCAATGGATTCCAGCACTCTTCCAGCCCTCCAGTTTGCTTTTCTGAGATACTTAAAAAAAAATCATCTTTGGGAACAAGCATACAATTTACGATTTGTAGAAAAATGACATTTCAAGACTCCCTCCTGAACTAAAATACTTATTTTTAGGGTGTATTCACACAGGGAAAGTCCTCTAGTTCACTTGCTTTGGTCCAGACCAAATAGAGTTTAGATTTTGTTTGTTTGGTGTGGTCCACTTTCACATTGCCCCTTTTTGTAAGTGAACCAGCATTACGAAGCAAAACCACACGTGATCTGAGGTCATTCATTCATTGGACAGACATTCTGGTGTGGAGAGAAGCAGGGAGAATGAAGTAAAAACTGCGAAATATATCATTGATATAATATGGGGATAAAAATAATAAAAAGGCCTACATCCAGCCTACGAAGAAAAAATCTAATTATTGTTGTTTCATATGGTTATAATATGAAGCCCTATGACAATGCCACGTTATGTGGCTTGTAGTCTACGATGTGAAACATCATTTTTACTGTATTTTTTGCTGCTGGACGTGCGGCTCGCGAGAAGAATAGGCTCGTGCCGACACTCAGCTGATTAAGCTGTGTATCAGCTGGGTGTCAGTTTGGTGCAGTGCAGCTCCAAACAGACACGGGAATAGTATTGACGGTCCCGTACATGGGAAGCTAAATAAAAACACACACTGTGCGGAAGATGCTCCCGTCGCCTTCATCTGATCGCTGAACACATTCAGCATTTTTACGCGTCTTCTCGATCAAATGTAATATATTGTTCTGGGCTCCCGGTCAAACCACAACTTATCGTCCTAACAATGGCGACAACAACACTTTCTCATAATGTGAAGCTGACGGCAATTTATTATAAAAGAATAGGCACAGTGCTTCCTGCATTTGGGTCGAATTGAGTCCGGACAAATTCACACCACAAACGAACTGCAGCAGAGTGCGTTTGGAAACGGACCGAGACTACCTCTTCAGCTGGGTCTCGGAGCGCTTGTTTGGTCCGCCCCCGAGTGCGATTGCTGTATTCACACCTGCCTGAAAGATGCGCACCAAAGGCGGAAGTGCACCTGAGTTCCTTTCAACCGAACTAAACACGGCATGTGTGAATACACCCTTAAAAGCAGAGGTGAGGATGTCAGAGGTTGAGGGCTGCAGTTCATACTAGCTTCAAGCTCACAGAGACAGCCAATACACGGAAGATAGTCAAGATTCCATTTGCTCACTTGCCTAGTTTCTGAAGGTAGCATTCACAAGTGGAAACTAGAGAGGCTCAAGTATACTCATGCCAGACTATGACAGTGTAGTGAAGTCCTTTTTCTGTCTACCTTCATAATGTAGTAGTGCAGCCACTTCTGGCTGTCTGCTGACACCCCTTTGAACTTCTGTCCTGTGGGGTTACTCACGCAAAAAAGTACTGCAATATCCATCTCCTAGAACCATTTTGGCCTGCGGTAGGGCTTCAAAAACTTCAAAGTGTACGAGTGACCTCTGACCCTGCCAAGCATGATCCTCTGATGCATGACAGGCCGGTTGAAGGAAGTGTCATACTGTGGGGACAACATCTAAGCATGGCAGGTCTGGCAGAGGCACACATGATGTGTGTGACTTGACTGCAGAGTTGTTAAGGGTGCTGTTTGGGAATCCTAATTACCCACAGGAAAGCACAACAACTAACAAGTGGTCTCAAAACCAAATGATTTTGACATTTCAGAGAAAGTCAGAGTTAATTACCATTTGGGACTTTGTTCATGAGGAGGTTTATATAAGAGGTTTGTTTATGTCGAGTGTTAATATTCAGCCTAGGCTCTGTAGACAGGCATTGTGCTAGCTACAGTGGGCCCCCTTTTGTTTACATTTCCTATGGTGTTAATACACACCCATCTAAGCTGTATATTAACACAATTTTTTTTACACAGTATGGACAGTACTGGACCGTGAGGAGATATGTCTATGGGAATGGATTAAGTGGTGCCTGAACTTCCAAACTTCCTACTTCCAAAGCAGGAGACAAGGAGAGAATTGATAGTATCGCCATTACTTCCCTCGCAAAGTTCTATCATGCATCTCATAGGACATAAACTATTAAGAACTGACAGGTAAATTATTAAGAGCTACTTCTACATAGCTCCATTATCCCTTGAATAAAAATAAGAGACAGACATCATGACTTATACATACAAGTCTTGCGTGCAGAGTCCTCCACAAATAGCGAAGAGATGTCTTCATCCACGCCAGCCGCATTTTTGGCAATGCAGGTATAGGCCCCAGTGTCCTCGAAGTGCACGTTGCTGATGTGCACCTCACTTCCATTAGCTTTGAAGAACAACAGAGGGAACAGACAAAAGAAAATAGTTTGCCTTCCAGAAGAGATAAAAGGCGACTACACACTGTCATCTTCTGCTACCATTGCCCTGTGACATAACAGCACCCCCTGTTATAAAGGAAGGCAAGATGATTGTTTCTGCCCATTCTAAAAGCTATGAGTTCAAAGTGAGAATGTGGCACGGGTCTGTCATATTCTGTATTATCATGAGTATTTATGTTTAACCTCAAAGGAAAAGCATTTGGCTTTACTATTTGTTTAAGTATGTATAAAGACACTTTAAAACTTGATTCAGAATTTGATACCGGGGTTGGGCGATAACGTTACTGACATTATGACCCCATTGATGATCAAATAATCATAATGCAAAAAAACAACATCAAACATATTTCACTGCTTATAATAAGTTAAGCAGGACAAACATTCCATTAGCGAAATAACATGAAAGGAAACACATGCCCTGATGATCATTTATGTTGTATTGCAGAGCCCCATTTTACACATTTAAAGGTAATTATTGTAAGCAGTATTTGTAATAGTGAAGTGATAGGAGTAATGTTCAGCAATGGAAGCAATAAAGTTACATTCAAGTTCAGATAAGTGGTAGGAGCCACAACTGTAGCATTACAACTGTGCAAAAGCATCAGTAAAAATAATAATGGAGGTGTAACACTATACAAGTGTACACACAGTGAGCAATAAACTCTTGTACCTTGCAGAGTGAGCTGTTTGGACAGCTTGGTTGTGATGTCCATGCCGTTCTTCAGCCAGGCAAGCTGGGGGCTGGGGATGCCCTCAGCATGGCAGCGCAGGCTGGCTGTCACACCCGGCTCCCGGGCTTGGCTCTCTGGGTACACTCGGATTACAGGAGGAACTGGAAGATGGTGAAAAAGAAGGAGAGGGAGTCGGTTGAGATGGATAAATGAATAAATGCAGTATGTCCCTCCCTGTTGTTAACTTTCAGACCATTCAGACCATCTGAGGAGAGAGGCAACCTTATTGAACCAGAGGTTTAAGGGAAGATGCCAAGTCCTGAACTTATGGTTCTGCATTCCAATACACTATCAATAGGATTTTATGTATTTTCAGCATTACCAAATGCCTTTAGATAAGGTTAACTTGCTCTGTGAAGCTAAACAAATCAGATACATAAATAAGGGAGAGAACCTCTGTTCGGAAGTTATCGATTTTGCTTGGTTGCCATTGATTTTATGTAACCTTTTGTCAGGAAGAAGATACGAGGATAGAACTGGAGGAAACAAAATGTGTTCAGAAAGAAAAGGCACATAACACTAAATGACGCTCTCTTCTGCAAATTGAGCTGATTTTACATGTGTGCGCACTTTGTGCAAAAGTCATGCATGAGTTTCACTTATTTACCCTACCCTCAAGCAAAAACAAACAAACAATACATATTCTCCCTTACTGTACTTTCAAGAACCATAAATCAACACAAATCATAAAACACATAAATACATTAATAATATGCATTTATGCATTGGCTGAGAATATGCCACACATTATGCTCTACACCAAGTGGCTAACTTGTTAGACTCTTGCTCCACAAAACAATTTAAAAATAATGTATTTGAATAATCCTTTGAAGGAAGAAGAAGCCTTCTCTGAATAGAATAGCAATGATAAAACCTTAAAAGAGCACAGTATCTGAGGAGACTCTCCCCACAGCAATGGTGAATGAAACTTGGACAGTGGCAATTAACTGTTTACAGAGAGCCCATAAAAAAGCTGCATGGCATATTCCACAACAGCCTGTCACATATAAGGATGACAACCTGGCAGCGGTTTAAGTAGGAACATCAAATGTCTCTATCTGGCCATCTTGTTTTGAGCAATTCATCATGGCCTCTCTGGCCGTAATCAGTGTCCTGTATATTTTTGCTTTCTGAAACTGACTTTAGAGACTTTATTGGAGTGTGGCAATGAGAGCTTTGGCATAAGGAAAGTAGACAGCCCTGCAATAGAGAGCATTTATTGTGGGCACTGGGTTAGAGGAAGTCTTTACTCCGCCTGGTGAGTGAAAGTGCTGAAGAAAGTTGCCACAGCCATCTTGTCACTACACCACTCCTGGGCTTTGGAGATCATGGCAACCTGACTGCCAACACTGTCATCATCAGTGGTCTTATGGCACCCAGATTACTTTAATAATCACAGTCAAAGGTACCCCCCACACCAATGCCCTGAGCGGTAACACAAATAACTGAATAGAACCCTTGGAGACAAATTATTTTGTACGGTCTTTTGAATGAAAATAATAGATTGTGTGTGTGTGTGTGTGTGTGCTGCTTGTGTTCTTTCTCTGGTTTTATACTTCTGTGTAACCGTTTCCGTGCTGTGTGCTTGCGGTAAATCAATTTGTGACAGCAATGTTTGATGAAATTGCTTCGCGATAGAGGTACATTGTTTGAATCTATAACTGCATCTGTATAGCAGTCTTCCTGAATGCACACAGTGTATGATCAGTGATCAAATCATTTCTAAAGATATAAGCTTTCAAAGAAAAATTTTAATACTGTGGTTTGTACATATTTAATTTTCGCCTAAATGGATAAGATCCCACTGTCTACATGGTGTGTCTCCGCACAGCATTTAAACTTAATGGTGTGTGTTAGGGATGGCCATTTTAAGAAATTCCTTGATCGATGATTTGGAAATGTAACGATCAATTATCAATTTAATCGTTATCTTTTTACATATAAAAAATTGCCCACAGAAAATAAAAAAATACAGTGTTTTACCATAGACTGTATATAAGAGGGTTTCAATCAATGAAATCTTTATTCAAAGAACTTCTAGTGAGACAACAATCCATTAAGACGAGGCATTTTAAGTTAAACTTTTGAAAATAAAATTATAAAATGCAGCACTGGTTAAAGACCGGGGCTATGAGCCAATGCTACGACACTTTTAAACACATTTTAACCTACTAATATGCTGCCATACTGTATATAGGCACGGCACGTTTGTCTGAGTTGTAAAGGACCTAACGTTACTTCATCTAAAAACTAAATCTGCAAATTAGTTCCCTGAAGAAGGCGCTAAAGTTAGCCGCATATGCTAGCGTTGCTAACGTAACCTGTTAAACAGGGTCGGATGTAGGCTGTACAGTGGTACATCATTTGGGTTGCCATTGTGTTGTACTAATACACAGCTTCACGATGTTGAATTAATTTTGGTAATTTTGGTTATAAAGTTGTCCGATGCCAAACTTCACCTTGAACTCATTATGTTTATGTTCTGATATCTACGGCAGCTCGTGGGCTGCTGAACCTATTCTTTTGTCTCTTACAACTAGCATCGCCCCCTGCTGGTAGGATATCTCATTGCTGTCCATACAGTATGGTGCTGCCGCATAGTGAAATGCATTGCATTGCTTCGGGACTCACAACAGCTATTAAATCGATAAAAATTTCACATGATCGACACAATTCTTTACGATCAATGATCGATCATCGATTAATCATCCCCATCCCTGTGTTAACATACATGCTAGTACCCTGGTTATGATCACTTTTTAGTAACAAAATTTCCAGTTTCAGAGATGTTGTATGTTGTATGAGAAACCTTAAAATTATATGCCAATTTACTGTGATGTATAATTGGGATACCCAGTTCAGGTTTCTAATGCATTTTCTCAACTCATCAAGTTATGAATAACCAGTACCGAAAAAAAAGTGTTAATAATAATAAATGATCGGATTTATATAGCGCTTTTTGGTAGGTCACTCGAAGACGCTTAAATCTATTAAAGCCACTACGAGTAACATGGCACGTTGGCGGCCCCTTTGGACAAAAGCGGTAGTATTTTTACGACGCCAGCTGTCGTGAAACTGTTTTCTAGCTTGTGCCAGGCGTGCGAGATTCAAATGATCAGGAAGCAATATAGTGCATGTCATGGTTGAAAGTGTGAGGGCACCGGCCTCTTTTCGGCTCCGTGAGAGTGGTTAGTGACACAGCATCAACTAATGCCAGTCAGTGCTACACACACACCTGATTGCAATGAGTTGATGCAGTGTCACCTCTCACGGGGCTGAAAGATTACGTGTCCTCACAGAAAGCGAATGAACGAGAGACGGCAGTTAGTGTGGATCACAATGAGGTAATGTGTTTATGTTGTTGTAAATAATGACTATTTCAGATGAATAATGGTCATCTGATGATGCTGGTGAGGCAAAGTAAACTTTGTTTTAGTAGGCTACCGCTCATTCATTTAGGAGTAAACACTGCAGTCCCGTGAAATTGTGTATACGTTGCTTGGCAACGCCCTCCCGCCCGCCTATCACTCTCCCTTTTAGCTTTTCTTCATTGCATTTTTTTTTCTTTGATGGTTCAGCCCCGTTATCAGTCATTATGACGACAAATAACTGTCTCAAACAAGGCTCCCGCTCCCCTTCCCTCACCTGGAGGGATAGGCTTCTCAAATCGCGTTGCTGCGATACACTGAAATCTGCGACCAATACGAATATGTGACCATAGAGCATGCACGCATGAACCGAAAATCGGACTGGGTGTGCGACCAGACCAAACGCAGTAATAAAAACTATATAAAAACTTCTTTCTTTGCACTGATGGTCTCGTTAAAGGTCATTTATGATTATGAGAGGAAACATGAGGCTGTTTAAAAGATATTTAAATGTTACTCGGAGCTGCTTTAATCTAAATTCTATTAATTTAAAATAGATAATCTAAATCTATTTTGGGTTCATGTCACACATGGCATGTAACATTGTTGCTGGCCCAAAACCACAACAAATTATACATCAGCTGTATATAGTGAGAGAAAGGATCAACGAGAAGTCCTTAATAAAGCCTCTCAGGCAATTTCACAGAGTTCATTAATTATTGCAATGGGATATAATCAAAACAGATACAGAAAAACAGTATTACTGCCAAAGGGTTCAGTAATAGTGAATAAGATGTTAGCTTGACACTTCACCAAACCAAAGGCTTCAGTACTGACATACAGTGAGTGTAGTAAAGAGGTTGACCGATCTTCGTTTTTTAAAGACCGATATAATAATGTATATATGCATATAACAGTCTTCCTCTTCCATAATAAACTACCTGGATTTTACTCCATCAGCTGCTTTCCGGAGGGTTTTCGGTTCATCACAAATTTGTTTTTGTATTTATAGATATTTATATATTATGGGGAGATTATGGGTTTATATATATATAATATATCTGGAAACAGTAGCTGAAAAGGGGAGAAAGGTAGAGATCTTGTGACCAGGGATGGCCTTCTGTTCGAAGCTATTGCGAAAGACAGAAAATTGATAGCATGACTCAAATCCCATTTCATACACGTTTTTGGGAAAATTGCTTCTGTGATTTGAGAAGATGGAATTGGTTGGTATTTTGTGCTGAAGATGTCTGCTCTATGATCCGATCAGAGCTGTACAGGAGTCAGATAGGTTACAGTGAAAGTGTGTACTTGTGTAATTACAGAGTATGTAAGAGATGGTCTATGTATGTAAGAGATGGTCTAATCAGCAATGTGAATGGGTATGATAGAGGTTGGCTGAGGCAGAACAGAAGTTGCAGTTGAGTCCTCTCTGTAGGTTTAATGGAACCAATTTAACCTAACATCTGTGATGGGAGGGGCTCGCTGCTTGCCAAAAATGTAATAACCCGGCCTAGTTTCCTTAAACATCCAAGTGAGGTTTCTACACAGGTATTCACCCCCACTTTAGCATGGTATATTTGTGTTGTGCCTACAGCAGTGCTTAAAAAGTACAATAGGAACCTATGAGGAAAACTGAGGCCTAGTTCCCCTTTTCAAAGCCTGATAAGGAACTCTTGGGGCCTACATGGGTAAAATAAAGCCTGAATTTGAGTTTTCTGGAGGCAAAACCCCCAGAACAAGGGGTCATAAAACGAAGGGACCCAGCCCTAGTTTCATCACACCTGATAAGGTTTTGTAACCCCATTGGCTGAGATCTTCCAGTCAACCATGTGACCATGCTATGATAAAACCAGCAAGCACCCCAAAATCACCGCCTTTTCGCAGTGGAGCCATCCACAAAGCGGGTGTATGCAAACTTTAAACTGAGCTCACAGACTGCTTGCCTGCAGTCTTTACCTTCCCGGATCCGAAGGAAGTTTCACCCAGGAAACTTCATCCTACCGCGGCTGCTGAAACTCAGCCGTGCCTTCCTCCCTACCAGCCGGAGAAGAAGCCCAGCGTCACTGAACGCAACAGACAGTAAACTGCCTCGCCGCCTCCGCAAAAGACGCACGCCACTACCGGAGCAAGCCAGCTGACCGCAACGGGCCCCGTCTTTCCCCCAAGAAGCAAGATCGCTCCTCCACCGGCATAACAAGCAGGACCCTCCTCTAAACCTGCCGTGTGGACCACAGGATCCTAAACTACCCATCGCTTCTCATCACCGTCGGAGACGGTTCACAGTAGGCATTTGTCTGGGCTATAAATTAGGCTATAGATATCTATTTAGGTATACATTAACTTAAGGTTAAGGTACCGACTGACGAGTCGTTTTTCCCTTGTTAAATGTGATTCTGACAGCATTATTTTCATAATAATTGCCTAACT